>NC_090933.1:256985496-257288526 GCF_040938575.1 Ambystoma mexicanum | reverse complement strand
CGAGGCAGCAGAGCTCTCTGTATGCCAATTTTATATAAAGACGTATTAATCTTGCAACCTGTTCTCCTAGTCTCATTCCCTACTGGGATGTGTTATATTTTATCAGTTTGCATTGGTAAGTCGGGGAGTGAGCCTTTACATATGGGGACCCCCGCAACGTGATCGAGAATGGTGTGCCGAGAGAGGCCCCCATGCCTTGCAGCGAGATCCAGGATGCCCCCAGCAAAACCATCGCCTTCGCAGTCGACCAGTGTGCGCACAGACAGAAAGGTTCCAAGGGTCCCCGTCATCTTTGCAAATACCCGACTGCTCGTCGAGGCGGGTCATGGCTTGGTTGGGGTGCGGCCCCGATTGTGGATAGACCGTTAACAGAGGCTCTCAGACCACCATGACACATGACTACTGGTTGCGAGATTCTCAAATGAGGGGCAAAATTGCAAATAGTTGGTGTAAATATAAGGACAAGAGAAAAGGGGACATTGAGATTTGGGCGTTAGGGACTGTGTGATTGAAACTGTTAGGCTTTTCTTATCTGTCCTTTACATGGCCATTAGGTTGTTGTGGGCAAAGAGATAAAGAGGAATACGGGATGCTAGCTCCGAACGGGGGTAGAAGACGGCACCACATAGCATTGTCTCAACCAGCGCAGGATATAAGTGGAGATAAAAGAGAAAAAAGAAGTAGGAATCTCATATATTTAGTAGGCTTTGAGTAGTTATTTAGAATATTCTTTTTCTGTGTAAGCAGAATTCTTAAAGGAGGTAGCATAAAGGGGCTCAGAGGTGGGGAGTGAATGCGAAAGTAAGAATAAGGCAGAACAGAATATAACAAAATAAAAGGGCGATTCTCATTAGAAGGTAGTACATATTAAATGGTAAACGTATTGAAGTTTATTGTGTTTGTCTGTAGACAAAGTATTTGTGTGTTTAGGTTAATATACAAAATAAGCATTGATAAAAAGTGTTTTATGGTTCCTGAAATAAGATGTAAGTAAAAAGGTTATTGACATTTAACTTGGTACGGGTTAAACAGTATCAGAGAAGAGTACTGAAAAGGTTTTTTGTTGGTTACATTGTGTCAGATACCCAGTATAAGAGCAAAAAACACAAAAAAGAATTGAGATAAGACATCATGGGTGGGAATACACCATTAGCACTGTGATGATGGAAATGCATTGGAGGGACAGGGCCTCCCTGTCCTTGCCCTGTAGTCCTTTTTCATTGTGTTCTGTATTCTTTTCTTCCCAGGAGTCCATGTGGGACTCCTGGCAGTGCAGCTCTTCCTGTTTTTTGTTTGGTGTACAGACGCATGGGATACCCTTATGGCACCCATGGGTGGGGGTACAACCCTGTGCCCCTAGTGTATGTTTTTGGGCACCTGTGGGTGGCCCACAGAGCAGAGTATGGGCTGGTGGCAGCTCCATGCTGAATTTGACAGGTGCTCTGAGTATCCTCCATTTTGGGATACCCAGACCCTGCCATTGGAATCAGTTGATTCCTGATAAAAAACAAGATGGCCCCTGTGGCCTCTTGCTTTCTATTGCCTGTTACCTTGTTTTCCCAAAGTCCTGGGAAGCCCTGACTCTGTCCCTTCCACCTGACTGGCTGTTGGGTGGAAGTTCCATATATGGTGTTGTTGTGAAATCGAGTCCAGACTGGCTGGAGCCTTCCCAGTGACTGTATGTTGTGGGTACACCCTGTGGGTGAGACCTGGGTGAATGGAGTGTGTGACCAATATGCACTTCGTGTTGTGGTTGTCTGGTTTCTGGTATGAGGGACAAAGACTGAGACAGCCCTGCCCGAAACTGGCCTGAATGCAGTGTGTAGTGTTGAATGGCTGGGTACTTGTCCCAATCCACATTCCTTGTTGTGAATGTCTGAGAGGGAGGAGGATGGCATGAATGCACGTGTGCCTGATTGGCTGACTGACTGCATGAATGCCCTTCTGTATGATTGGCTGCTGAGCGTGACCCAGCAGTGTGGATGAGAGACAGGATAGTATATCTGGGGACCTCTCACCACTGGAAATTGTTTAGAAGCTGTGTCTACACTTGAGTAACTGGAACTGCTGATCCTCAACGCCCAGCTGGAAGAAGAAGACTTGCTGTTGCATTTGCTTCGACCTGATCTGAAAGCTGCCGAATTTGTCAAAGACTGATCCGAGAGAGGACCTGGTAAGGCGCCCTCCTCCCGTGCTCCGAGGGACCATCAAGCACTTCTAACCTTTGCCGAAGCTCCCTGGAAGTCAGACCCTCGAAAGGCTGCCGACCGAAGACGGGGACCGCTGAGGAGAAAGAAGTGAAACACCAGGACTTCGCCGCTGTCGAAGTCCATTGCCGTCGACCAGGGTTCGCAGGTTTGTGTAACCGCTTGAAGACCCATCGAAGTCGTGTTGCCACAGAAGAGGGGACCGCTTGATGCTGTGCCGCCGACGACCGGAGCCGCCCGCTCCTTTGCCTAAGAACATTTGAATCGAAGGACTCCCTTGTCCGCACCGACGACCGCTTTATCCTGCCGGAGAGAGTCGAGGCCGCCGACGCGCCGAGGAGAATCCGCTGGTGGGTTTCCCACCACCTGAAGGCCACAAAGACTTTGACGACTCGACGCCCTTGCTGTGCCACAGTTCTTCAGAAACTCTTTGCGGTCCTGAACAATCAATCGCCGAGGTGCCCCGCACACCTCATCCTCGCAGGACATCGCTGACGAGCACCACCTGGATCGAAGTCATGGTCTCAGCACCCTCGAACTTCTCATCAACATCGTCAACGCCAAGTTCACCTTCTTCGATGCCTCTCGAAGATCCATGGCTCCTGCTTTAAAGGGAGTCACTCAAGAAGGATCTGTTGACGCTTCTTCGAAGAACTCTACTCCACCAGGTACATTGGGGGGGTAGAAACATTATAGGAGGACATAAGACTAGTGAGCAATATATGGACTGGGCTTGTGCTATATCTTTATTTTACAGGTTGCCCAGGTGGGGGGATCTCCACACAGAACTGTGTCTAGTGGTAGGGGCAGCAAATCTGCCTATTGTTTCAACCATCTTGTTTTCCTTCCTATTTCTATTGCTGGTTTCCTTGTTATTGATCTGTGTGACATTTTAACTGTATAGTTGATGCACTTTAATAAGATTTGATAATATTGGTGGTACCACTTTAGAACTGTATATATTTGCCATTGTTGATTTCTGAGTACAAAGTGCGTTATTGTGATAGTGTACATACCTTTGAATATTAATTATATAAAGACTGTGTTTTCAGTAATACAGTGTGTGGACATTCCTTTGTGGGGTTTCGGGGACTACACTGTACTTAAGAACCAGCCTGCATCACCTCTTGAGAAGCTAGGCCTTGATTGCTCATCCATTGCTACCGTAATAGAGAATCTTAGCTGGGGTCCTCTGTGCCTCTCCTCCACCATATAGAGAGCAGAAGTAGAGACACCCCCCTCCGGTCCTTTACACGCGCACATTTGTCAACACCTCCCTTTGTATAGTGAAAAAATACAGAAATACCATGAACAATGGCTCACAGAAATATAAGGAGAGGGCTTGTCCCAAATATGGGCAGAAAGAGGGTCTTTTTGAGAAAAGAGCGTTAGATCTTGTAGCAACCCATTTGTTATTAAAATATCGAGTTAAGCAATTGCAAAACAGACGTGAAGTACTATATTTATGGAGGATGTTTGAAGAAACAGCCCTGAGCAGTGATGCAAACAAAGAAGTGTCCTCGGAAGGGCCTACAGCCACAATGGGGGGAGAGGAAGTAACCATGGAGGAGTGTACAGTAAAAACAGGAGAAAATGATCTCACTAGCCTTTAACCATTATTAACGAGGCCCGCAGCACGGTACAGTGATCCCAGGTATGTGCCTGCGCCGAATGCCTCGATAACACCAGCTGCCATGGCCCCGTCACCCTATGACCCAAGCTGGATATACGGGCCCACTAGTGCACCTCTGCTAGACATAGCACAGCTTTCTGGGGATTTAGAAAGAAAATGTTCTAATACTCAAATGGAAATAACACGGGTAAGATCAATGTTAGAAAGGGGACATATGTTGCCCGGGGGAGGAGAGGTACCCCCCCAGTGTAGCCAGTGACTTGACGCCTCCACCCAGCATAGCGGGGGGGTCTACGCCATCTCTGCCACCACAGGGGAATGTGCCTAAGGGATCGGAACATGAGTGGCAATCAGGAGAGTTTTTCTTCCATTTAAATGTCAAGCCAATAAGAATAGTGCGAGCAGAAGCGTCAGACAACAAAGGAGGAGAGGGACAAAGAGAGAGAGAGTCAGATGAGAAGATAGATGAAGTGTGGAGTGATCTGGATGAGTACTAATAGGTGGGTAGCAGCAGCAGGATATTCGCTTCCCTTATGGGAGGACCCAGAAGATAGGGGAGGGCTCCCAAGATGGCAGGGAAGACTGAGGCAAAGAGTAGGGAACATGTTGTTAAGTAAAGCAAAGAAGATAATGGTAAGTAAAAAAGGAAGTAATGCCAAACTACAGATGCCTCTGATACATAAGGGAGTGGGGAGGCCCCACTACATACATGGGCACAGATGGATAAAAATAACTTGTTGAAACTACCCCCTCCACTTTCGGGTGGGACAGAAAAGTGGATACATGCATTCAAAAAGCACACAGCAGGGGTACCCTTGGCCATAGGGGATGTAAAATGTTTATTAGTGTCCGCAGTTGGAGATCAAGCAGACGGGGTGTGGGTGAAGGCTGGTTTCCCGGGAGTAACAATAAACTGTGATCGCCATGATGGGTCGTCATTCAACAATGTGAGGGCACAAGAGTGGGACGCATTGCGGAGAACCTTCCCAGACACCCGACTTACATTTAGTAATGCAATGCACAATGGGAGAAGAGGAAGAGGCTGCGCAATTCATCCTTCGAGTGCAGGACATGTGGAGATCAGAAACGGGCATGTCGTGGGACCAATCCACCGCCCTTTTTTACTTTATAATTAAGCAAGGTCTCCCATAGGAGGTACAGAAGGCCTTGGATAAAATAGCTGGTATTGAAGCCAAAGGGTGGCCGGAGATTCAGAGCATAATAGTACATCATTGTAGGAGGATCAAAGAAAGAGAAAAGGAGATAACACAGAGAAGGTTGGCAGACAAAGCAAAGTTAGTTCAGAATAAATGAGTGAAGGTCGCGGCAATCAATTCAGCGCTACCCACTGAAAGGCAGGGAGAAGGGGAGGAAGGGTCAGGATATACACCAGCAAGGATGGCAGCAACTTGGTCTGCAAACGGACAAGAGCAATGGGCAGGAGAGGAGCAATACGAAGGGCCCCAATGGCAATGCAGACCCGCAAGAGGACGAGGTGGGTATCGGGGACAGAGAGGAAGATTTGGGGGGATGGCAAATAGAGGATTTGGAGGAATGAGGGGATGACCACAAGGATCATGTTGGAATTGTGGGAGGTAGGAACATTTTTCTAGAGAATGCCGGATGCGACCAACAGGATATTATGAAGGGCCGCCTCCGATTGGAAACGAACAGCAATTTGGCCGCCCACATACAGGGAGTCCTTATGGGTTACCAATGGGTGGGGGTGGGCAACACGAACAGTGCTATAATGAGTATCCACAGAGAACACAACAGATGCAACCCAGGCAGCAGCCCCAGCAGCAGGGCATGCAACAGCTGCCAATGGTGCGCCGGCACCATTCCGTGGCACAGCAGTAATAGCAGACAATGGGACTCATTACACCGTAGGCGGTAAGGGTTTACCGGTACAGGTAAGGGCACTGATACTGGTAAACCCTTATCGCCTTACTACGAGTTCCCATTGCAGGACCCGACCTTAACAGCTGGTTTTACCAGCCGTTAAAGTAGGGTGCCGCAAAGGGACCTTGGTGCTAATTACGGTTCCGCAATTTGCAGTACCGTAATTAGCGCCTTCCCCATTCCCATTATGCCCTATGGCGGCAAAAATGGGAATGGGGAAGTGCCTTGGTGAATGGGGAATTACCACCCCCGCTCACCTTGGAGTAGGGCGGTAATTCCGCCTTCGACCAAGGCGGACACAGTAAAATACCGGCGGCAACCATGGCGCTAATGCCGCCATGGTTACCGCCTACCGTGTAATGAGGCCCAATCTTGGCACCCGGAACAGAAACATACCCAGACTAGGACAGCCCACAGAAAGCACTTGCGTGTCCAGTCCTATCAACTAGCCTACACGCAGAAGAGGAACCACTGGTGGGTGCAGAGATAGTCAACAACCAGTTCATCTTTATGGCGGATTCAGGAGCTGAAAAATCATGCCCCATGGAAGGCCGGTTCCAGCAATGGGGAAAAAATGTGGAAACGCATGGATTCTCTGGGCTATTTTAAAAGTTCCTTACACAAAAGATCTAGACATAACAGTGGGGGGAAAGACAGTGCGAGCACCCCTACTATATCATGAAGACTTGCCAATAAATTTGTTGGGATGGGACCTCGTGAGCAAATTGAATATGACCATCTCCTTCACAGAATGAGAGATAGTGTGCTCCACTCCAGGGGTATGCCCAGTAAGAGCTATATTGATGATAAGCACTATGACAAACGAAATTGCAGTAGGGGGAGTGCCCATAGATATAGACATGTTCATTTATGGAATACGAGTACTTGCAAGAGTGGTGCCCGAGATAACACGCAAAGAATGGACAGTGCCATCAGATATTGTGCCAGGTACAATTATGTCAATTGATTTAGAAGGGGAACAAGTTTCAAGCAAACGTATTGCGGTGATAGGACTGGACAGGCATAAATGCGAATGGAGAACAGTGCTGTGCATAGATCCAAATGTAGCTTTGCGTGATTTGACTGATGAGGAATTGTTCACTGACCACTGACAATGATACTGATGGGGAAATTATGATGGAAATAAGTGTACCTTGTGACATAATGATCCAGCACAGAGAAATACACAACCCTCTCATGGCTAGGGTTAGAGCACCACCCACTATATTTGCTGATGATATGGGAAATGTACTGCCAGAACTATGGACAACAAGCCCACACAATGTAGGGTTGTTGCAAGAGTTCACGGCCATAAAAATAAAACTGAAACTAGGTGCGATTCCACCTAGAGTAAAGCAATACCCATTATCAAGCGAAGCAGAGGAGGGAATAAAAGAAACTATAAATGCATTATTACAACAAGGTATAATAGTGCCATCAAATTCACCCTGTAATACAGTGATTTATCCAATCAAAAAAGAGAGGGGCGGGCCTTGGAAGATGATACAGGACCTCCACCCACTTAATTATGTCATACAGAAAGAATTCCCTCTAGTACCTAATCCTGCATCAATTTTGTGTAGTATCCCAAAAGAGGCCACATGTTTCACAGTTGTAGATTTGATAAATGCCTTTTTCTCAGTGCCACTTGACCCCAGCTGTCAGTATCTCACAGCATTCACATTAGGGGGCAACAGATACGAACATCGTAGATTGCCACAAGGGTACTGTGAAATCCATAACATTTTCAATAGGATTTTGCATGAAGATCTTGGTAATGTGGATGTAGACAGTACGATAATCCAGTGCGTGGATGATCTCCTCATATGCGGTAAGGGTGAAAACAGTGCAGAGCTGATTCGATTACATTACCAAATTTACTGGCCACGAAAGGATACATGGTGGATAAAGGTAAACTTCAATACTGCCTATCAGAAGTGTTATACTTAGGGCAGTTGATTTCAAAATATGGTAAAAGAATTATACCTGACCGAGCAGCAGCAGTACGTCACACAGTATTACCCAAGACAGTGAAGGACATGCAGAAATTTCTTGGCATATGTAATTATTACCGTCCATGGATCTTGGATAATGCGGCCTACACATGCCTGTCGTTGCAAGGGTTAAAAGAAGCACAAAAGAACAGTGCCCCAATAAAATGGACCCAGGAAATGATGACACAATACTTCAAATTAAAAGATCTCATCACATATGCCCCAGTTTTAGCGAACCCCGATTATGACCCAGATTTTTACCTCTTTTCACACTGCAATGGAATACTGATGACAGCAGTTCTAACACAGAAGACATCACTAGGCCACAAGCCATTGGCCTACTACAGCGGCACATTAGATTCAGTGATGCAGGGCCACTTCGCGTACGAGCAAGCTCTCGCAGCAGCGGCCATTGCGATAAAGAAAAGTGCAACCATTGTACTGGGATTCTCAATAACACTTTATGCCGAGCATTCACTATTTGCCATTCTGGAGAGATCAAAATCGACACACACCACACAAAGAGCAACAGCTTATGAGATCATAATATCCATCCCAAATGTCCATGTAGTTAGATGTAAAAATGTGAGCCCTGCTACATTCATTACAGAGCCCTGTACTGCAGAAGATATGCAAGAACACGATTGTGACACATATGAGGGGGAGTGAGATGATATTCCAAAAGCAAGCAAAAACGCCCTCGAAGAGGGGGAAATATACTTCGTGGATGGGTGAGCATCAATTGACAGTGAGACAGGAGAAAAACATGTAGGTGCAGCAGTGGTAAAAATAGAAGGGCGTGAGTACGAAGTTATAGTGCAGAAATGCCTCCCATCACATTACTCACCACAAGCAGCGGAATTAATTGCACTAATTGAAGCATTACACACAGCTAAAGGATGTGCCATGACGATATATTCTGACTCGGCACACGAGACAGCGACGGTACATTTGGGGTTGCCTTGCTGGCGAAGAAGAGGTTTCAGGAGGGCAGATGGCTCGCCTGTACAACATGCAGAACTATTAAATGATTTGATTGAGGCACTAGCAGAACCGTCAGTGGTAGTGTTGGTAAAGTGCCAGGCACACACCAACAACACAGACGCAATCTCGCCGGGAAACACGGCAGCGGATGCCGCCGAAAAAGAAGCAGCCTACTTTGATGTCCCCCAACCACTAGAATGCTTTGTAAAGACACCCATTTCAGAAGTGCAGGAAGAAGGATACAACTGCACACCCATTCTGCAAGTGTTAGAATTACAAAGACGTGTACCCACAGAAGAGCAAGAATTATGGGGAAAAAGAGGATGCACGCAGTCACCCACAGACTTAATATGGTGACAGGAGATGACAGGAAAAGAAGTGATGCCCGTAGAATTGTTACAAATAGCATTCCAACAACTACATTTTCCAACGCATGTAACAAAACAACATATCGCAGCAGACATTCAAGAAGAATGGTTTGTCCCCAATTTACAAGAGCACTTACCAAAATTAACAATAGAATGCACAACATGCCAAACATACAATTTAGGTATGACACTCAGGACATCACGAAGAACACTGCCACGCCCTTTAGGGCCTTTCAGGGAGCTCCATATTGACTATGCAGATATGGGAGAAATATGTAACGGGGCAAGGTATCACAGTGTAATAGTTTGTCCCTTCTCAGGGTGGGTGGAAGCTGGACCATGCCCCAACCTGACGCAAAGTGTGCAGTGAAGTTTTTGGTATGAGAGGTTTTCTCTAGGTGGGGTATATGCGATGTGATCAGGTCAGGTAATGGCACCCATCTTGTAAATGACCTCTCCAAGGAAGTGACCACGTTGTTACAAGTAAAACACAAAGGGCCTCATTACGACCCAGGCGGTAAGTTACCGCCTGGGCCGTGACTTTACCACCATGGCGTAAACTACGTTTACGCCATGGTGGTTGGCGGACTTACCGCCCCATTCCGACCTTGGCGGGGCGGTAAGTCCCCAATCCCCATTTACCCTTCCCCATTCCCATTTTTGCCCCATAGGGCATAATGGGAGTGGGGAAGGCGTTAATTACGCCACCGTAAATTACGGTGGCGTAATTAACTCCATGGTCCCTTAGCGCCATGGATTTTAACACCTGCTAAAAGCAGGTGTTAAATCCGCCATGGCGCTAAGGGACCTCGTACTCAGGCGGTAAGGGTCGGCGCTGTTTACGTTGCCGTAAACCCCTTACCGCCTGGGTCGTAATGAGGCCCAAACTGTGTTTGTTTTATCACCTGCAAGCTAACGGGTTGGTAGACAAATCGACGGCCTGCTTAAAAGTAAATTGCCCAAGCTATGCAACACACTTAAAAAGAACTGGGTTTATTGCTTGCCCCTAGCACTGTTCCAACTCAGAACGCAACCAAGCAAGGTTCATCATTTGAGCCCGCACGAAAAATGTGACGGGACGGTGCATACATACACCACTATCCCCAGTAATGAGAGCATCAGTCACTCACAGAGCTGCCACAGTGCTAGGGGATGAATTTAAGGAATACCTTACCCAACTGACACGTGGGGGGTAATTCATAGAATTCAGCGCACAAGTGGCGCACGCAGCTGGCGCACAGTGTGTGCGTGCGAATCCCTGCGCCAGCCGCGTGCGCTAAAATCCATTTCCGCGCACAGGGTATTCATGGATTCCAGCCACCAAAACCAGCCGTGGCGCACAGTGGCGCAGCGACCCTGCAGCAGCGCCAGTTACGCCCCCAAGAACACCTCTCGCGCAGGGAAAAGCCATCAATATACCCAATCCGGCGCAAAGGGCTGCGCTAACCCTGTACCAGCACGGCAAGCGGGCTACGGGTATCACTGGGGTGCGCGGGAAGTACCTCACGCGATTGGCCCGGTGCGAGCAGGGTACGCGTATTTCAGGGGTGAGCGGGAAGTTCCACACGCGATTTCCGCAGGGTACGCGTATCTCAGGGGTGCGCGGGAAGTGCCACACGCGATTTCAGCAGGGTACGTGTATTTCGGGGTGCGGGGCAAGTTTCATACGCGATTTCAGCAGGGTACGTGTATTTCAGGGGTGCGCGGGAATTTCCACACGCGATTTCATCATTGTACGTGTATTTCGTGGTGCGGGGGAAGTTTCACACGCGACATCAGCAGGGTACGTGTATTCCAGGGGTGCGCGGGAAGTTCCACACGCGATTCCATCAGGGTACGTGTATTTCAGGGGTGCGCGGGAAGTTCCACATGCGATTGGGCCCGTGCGAGCTGGGTACGTGCATTTCAGGGGTGCGCGGGAAGTTCCACACGCGATTCCATCAGGGTACGTGTATTACAGGGGTGCGCGGGGAGCACCACACGTGAATTGCACGTGTGGGTCCTCCCAGGTGTTACCTCTACACCCTCCACGGCCCCTGCAGGTGGCTCACACCACAGGGGCCTACCCTGCACATGTCCTGCAGGCACACCATCCATCATGGCCATGACCCCCAGCCAACCCACATGTCAACTTGCACTACTGCCACCAACGCATGTCCCCCTGCACCCCCAGCCACCAGGGGCACCCTCCAACAGGCCCCCACCCATGTCTCCCACCACCCCCACCCCCCAGCAGTGCAGGGGCACCCTACACCAGGCCCCCACCCATGTATCCCACCACCCCCACCCCCCAGCACTGTGGGGCACCTGCCAGCAGGCCCCCACCCATGTCCAACTCATGTTCCCCACCACCCCCACCCCCCAGAACTGTGGGGCACCTGCCAGCAGGCCCCCACCCATGTCCAACTCATGTTCCCCACCACCCCCACCCCCCAGCACTGTGGGGCACCTGCCAGCAGGCCCCCACCCATGTCTAACTCATGTTCCCCACCACCCCCACCCCCCAGAACTGTGGGGCACCGGCCAGCAGGCCCCCACCCATGTCGCCCACCACCCCCACCCCCCAGCCACCAGGGGCAGCCTCGACCAGGCCCCCACCCATGTCTCCCACCACCCCCACCCCCCAGCCACCAGGGGCAGCCTCCACCAGGCCACCACCCATGTCTCCCACCACCCCCACCCCCCAGCAGTGCAGGGGCACCCACCACCAGGCCCCCACCCATGTCTCCCACCACCCCCACCCCCCAGCAGTGCAGGGGCACCCTCCACCAGGCCCCCACCCATGTCTCCCACCCCCCCACCCCCCAGCACTGTGGGGCACCTGCCAGCAGGCTCCCACCCATGTCCAACTCATGTCTCCCATGCCCCCGACCCCCCAGCACTGTGGGGCACCCTACACCAGGCCCCCACCCATGTCTCCCACCACCCCCACCCCCCAGCACTGTGGGGCACCTGCCAGCAGGCCCCCACCCATGTCCAACTCATGTCTCCCACCACCCCCACCCCCCAGCACTGTGGGGCACCCTCCACCAGGCCCCCACCCATGTCTCCCACCACCCCCACCCCCCAGCACTGTGGGGCACCTGCCAGCAGGCCCCCACCCATGTCCAACTCATGTCTCCCACCCCCAGCACTGTGGGGCAACTGCCAGCAGGCCCCCACCCATGTCCAACTCATGTTCCCCACCACCCCCACCCCCCAGCCTCCAGGGGCAGCCTCCACCAGGCCCCCACCCATGTCTCCCAGCACCCCCACCCCCCAGCCACCAGGGGCACCCTCCACCAGGCCCCCACCCATGTCTCCCACCACCCCCAGCCACCAGGGGCAGCCTCCACCAGGCCCCCACCCATGTCTCCCACCACCCCCACCCCCCCGAGCAGTGCAGGGGCAGCCTCCACCAGGCCCCCACACATGTCTCCCACCACCCCCACCCCCCAGCACTGTGGGGCACCTGCCAGCAGGCCCCCACCCATGTCCAACTCATTTTCCCCACCACCCCCACCCCCCAGCAGTGCAGGGGCACCCTCCACCAGGCCCCCACCCATGTCTCCCACCACCCCCACCCCCCAGCACTGTGGGGCACCTGCCAGCAGGCCCCCACCCATGTCCAACTCATGTCTCCCACCACCCCCACCCCCCAGCACTGTGGGGCACCCTCCACCAGGCCCCCACCCATGTTTCCCACCAACCCCACCCCCCAGCACTGTGGGGCACCTGCCAGCAGGCCCCCACCCATGTCCAACTCATGTTCCCCACCACCCCCACCCGCCAGCCACCAGGGGCAGCCTCCACCAGGCCCCCACCCATGTCTCCCAGCACCCCCACCCCCCAGCCACCAGGGGCACCCACCACCAGGCCCCCACCCATGTCGCCCACCACCCCCACCCCCCAGCCACCAGGGGCACCCTCCACCAGGCCCCCACCCATGTCTCCCACCACCCCCACCCCCCCAGCAGTGCAGGGGCAGCCTCCACCAGGCCCCCACACATGTCTCCCACCACCCCCACCCCCCAGCCACCAGGGGCAGCCTCCACCAGGCCCCCACCCATGTCTCCCACCACCCCCACACCCCAGCAGTGCAGGGGCAGCCTCCACCAGGCCCCCACCCATGTCTCCCACCACCCCCACCCCCCAGCACTGTGGGGCACCTGCCAGCAGGTCCCCACCCATGTCCAACTCATGTTCCCCACCACCCACACCCCCCAGCACTGTGGGGCACCTGCCAGCAGGCCCCCACCCATGTCCAACTCATGTTCCCCACCACCACCACCCCCCAGCACTGTGGGGCACCTGCCAGCAGGCCCCCACCCATGTCCAACTCATGTTCCCCACCACCCCCACCCCCAGCACTGTGGGGCACCGGCTAGCAGGCCCCCACCCATGTCTCCCACCACCCCCACCCCCCAGCCACCAGGGGCAGCCTCCACCAGGCCCCCACCCATGTCTCCCACCACCCCCACCCCCCAGCAGTGCAGGGGCAGCCTCCACCAGGCCCCCACCCATGTCTCCCACCACCCCCACCCCCCAGCACTGTGGGGCACCTGCCAGCAGGCCCCCACCCATGTCCAACTCATGTTCCCCACCACCCCCACCCCCCAGCACTGTGGGGCACCTGCCAGCAGGCCCCCACCCATGTCCAACTCATGTTCCCCACCACCCCCACCCCCCAGAACTGTGGGGCACCTGCCAGCAGGCCCCCACCCATGTCCAACTCATGTTCCCCACCACCCCCACCCCCCAGCACTGTGGGGCACCCTCCACCAGGCTCCCACCCATGTCTCCCACCACCCCCACCCCCCAGCCACCAGGGGCAGCCTCCACCAGGCCCCCACCCATGTCTCCCACCACCCCCACCCACCAGCCACCAGAGGCAGCCTCCACCAGGTCCCCACCCATGTCTCCCACCACCCCCACCCCCCAGCAGTGCAGGGGCACCCACCACCAGGCCCCCACCCATGTCTCCCACCACCCCTACCCCCCAGCACTGTGTGGCTCCTGCCAGCAGGCCCCCACCCATGTCCAACTCATGTTCCCCACCACCCCCACCCCCCAGCACTGTGGGGCACCTGCCAGCAGGCCCCCACCCATGTCCAACTCATGTTCCCCACCACCCCCACCCCCCAGCACTGTGGGGCACCGGCCAGCAGGCCCCCACCCATGTCTCCCACCACCCCCACCCCCAGCCACCAGGGGCACCCTCCACCAGGCCCCCACCCATGTCTCCCACCACCCCCAACCCCCAGCCACCAGGGGCAGCCTCCACCAGGCCCCCACCCATGTCTCCCACCACCCCCACCCCCCAGCCACCAGGGGCAGCCTCCACCAGGCCCCCACCCATGTCTCCCACCACCCCCACCCCCCAGCAGTGCAGGGGAACCCACCACCAGGCCCCCACCCATGTCTCCCACCACCCCCACCCCCCAGCAGTGCAGGGGCACCCTCCACCAGGCCCCCACCTATTTCTCCCACCACCCCCACCCCCCAGCACTGTGGGGCACCTGCCAGCAGGCCCCACCCATGTCCAACTCATGTCTCCCACCACCCTCACCCCCCAGCACTGTGGGGCACCCTCCACCAGGCCCCCACCCATGTCTCCCACCACCCCCACCCCCCAGCACTGTGGGGCACCTGCCAGCAGGCCCCACCCATGTCCAACTCATGTCTCCCACCACCCCCACCCCCCAGCACTGTAGGGCACCCTCCACCAGGCCCCCACCTATTTCTCCCACTACCCCCACCCCCCAGCACTGTGGGGCACCTGCCAGCAGGCCCCACCCATGTCCAACTCATGTCTCCCACCCCCCAGCACTGTGGGGCACCTGCCAGCAGGCCCCCACCCATGTCCAACTCATGTTCCCCAGCACCCCCACCCCCCAGCCACCAGGGGCAGCCTCCACCAGGCCCCCACCCATGTCTCCCAGCACCCCCACCCCCCAGCCACCAGGGGCACCCTCCACCAGGCCCCCACCCATGTCTCCCACCACCCCCACCCCCCAGCCACCAGGGGCAGCCTCCACCAGGCCCCCACCCATGTCTCTCACCACCCCCACCCCCCAGCAGTGCAGGGGCAGCCTCCACCACGCCCCCACACATGTCTCCCACCACCCCCACCCCCCAGCACTGTGGGGCACCTGCCAGCAGGCCCCCACCCATGTCCAACTCATGTTCCCCACCACCCCCACCCCCCAGCACTGTGGGGCACCTGCCAGCAGGCCCCCACCCATGTCCAACTCATGTTCCCCACCACCCCCACCCCCAGCACTGTGGGGCAACTGCCAGCAGGCCCCCACCCATGTCCAACTCATGTTCCCCACCACCCCCACCCCCCAGCACTGTGGGGCATGGGCCAGCAGGCCCCCACCCATGTCTCCCACCACCCCCACCCCCCAGCCACCAGGGGCACCCTCCACCAGGCCCCCACCCATGTCTCCCACCACCCCCACCCCCAGCCACCAGGGGCAACCTCCACCAGGCCCCCACCCATGTCTCCCACCACCCCCACCCGCCAGCCACCAGAGGCAGCCTCCAGCAGGCCCCCACCCATGTCTCCCACCACCCCCACCCCCCTAGCAGTGCAGGGGCACCCACCACCAGGCCCCCACCCATGTCTCACAGTGCTGGGGGGTGGGGGTGGTGGGAGACATGGGTGGGGGCCTGGTGGAGGGTGCCCCCAGCAGTGCAGGGGCACCCTTCACCAGGCCCCCACCCATGTCTCCCACCACCCCCACCCACCAGCACTGTGGGGCACCTGCCAGCAGGCCCCCACCCATGTCCAACTCATGTCTCCCACCACCCCCACCCCCCAGCACTTTGGGGCACCCTCCACCAGGCCCCCACCCATGTCTCCCACCACCCCCACCCCCCAGCACTGTAGGGCACCTGCCAGCAGGCCCCCACCCATGTCCAACTCATGTCTCCCACCACCCCCACCCCCCAGCCACCAGGGGCACCCTCCACCAGGCCCCCACCCATGTCTCCCACCACCCCCACCCCCCAGCACTGTGAGGCACCTGCCAGCAGGCCCCCACCCATGTCCAACTCATGTTCCCCACCACCCCACCCCCCAGCACTGTGGGGCACCCTCCACCAGGCCCCCACCCATGTCCAACTCATGTTCCCCACCACCCCCATCCCCCAGCACTGTGGGGCACCCTCCACCAGGCCCCCACCCATGTCTCCCACCACCCCCACCCCCCCAACAGTGCAGGGGCAGCCTCCACCAGGCCCCCACCCATGTCTCCCACCACCCCCACCCCCCAGCACTGTGGGGCACCCTCCACCAGGCCCCCACCCATGTCCCCGACCACCCCCACCCCCCAGCACTGTGGGGCACCTGGCATCAGGCCCCCACCCATGTCCAACTCATGTTCCCCACCACCCCCACTCCCCAGCACTGTGGGGCACCCTCCACCAGGCCCCCACCCATGTCCAACTCATGTTCCCCACCACCCCCACCCCCCAGCACTGTGGGGCACCCTCCACCAGGCCCCCACCCATGTCTCCCACCACCCCCACCCCCCCAGCAGTGCAGGGGCAGCCTCCACCAGGCCCCCACCTATGTCTCCCACCACCCCCACCCCCCAGCACTGTGGGGCACCCTCCACCAGGCCCCCACCCATGTCTCCCACCACCCCCACCGCCCAGCCACCAGGGGCACCTGCCAGCAGGCCCCCACCCATGTGCAACTCATGTTCCCCAGCCGACATGTCATCACAATCTAGATCCCTGGTCCCTATGGTCAGCCTCCAAATGCAAAACACCCACCCGAGTATTGCATCCACCCATTCATAATTTGCAATTACATCACAGAACACCAATTGCAAGTCCTGAAACAAGAACATTTCCCTCACATACACCCAATGGGTGTCAGTGAATCTCAAAACCCATATCATGAAATGCATGAAACCAATGAGATACCACACATTGAACTTCAACAAAAAAATATATGTATTAAAGGAAACATAAATAGAATCAAAAATGAAGAAACAGAAATGTGAATGTTCAAAAATTAAAAGAAGCATGTCCGTGAAAAAAAGCAAAACCAAAAATAAAATTCCAAAGTAATGGTGTCCAAAGTCAATGTCCACAAAACAAAATCCAATGGGAAATAAAAAAGAAAGCCATTGCTCCATGGTTAAAATGTGAAAAAAAATACAATCCAACAGTGAACTATATACATGGGAACAAGCCAGGGTCCATTATCCCAACAAAAGAAAGGAAACCTATCTAACTACACTAACTAATAAAATAAACTATATACAAAAATGTGGCCAATGTCCGAAAGGTCCAAATAAAATCAAAACAAAAATGAAACCTAACACTACCTACATAACTATGTACAAGGGCAGCGGGCTAGTTTCACGGCTCACTTGTGGATGTCCCGGGCCAGGGCATCATTGAACTCCTGCTCAATGTCCCGGAGGCGGTCCTCCTCCATGGCCCCGAGGGTCCGCAGGGCCGTCGCCGTGTCCACCTCCAATCCCCTGCGGATTGCCTCGAGGCACTCGGCCCGCCTCAGGGCCCTCCGCATGGAGTTCTCCGCCCTGACCATTGTGAGCCGTGCCTCTTCCGCCCGCTGCCGCTCCGCATCTATGGCGTGGCCCAACCGCTGCCACATGGAAGACACTCTCTGTCCTGGTTCCTCCTGCCCTCCGGCCGATGCCTGCCCCTCCGATGTTGAAGGCCCCGAGCCTTCATGGCTCCCACCACGTTGCTGCTGCTGCTGTGCCTCTGCCCGTGCACTGCCTCCTGCTGCCTGCACATCCTCCGCCGGCTGGGGTGCAGTCGTAGATGTGGCTACCTCTGCTGGACGTCCGACTCCCGACTGTGGCAGGGATGCCTCCTCCACCAGCCTGGCCGCACCGTCAGAGGCAGCTCCACAGGGCACCCAGGTGACTGATGGGTGGGAAGATGGCACGGAGGACGACTGGCGCGTAGGGGGTCCAGTTGAGGAGGGGGTCGTAGCAAGCCCCATCATACGGAGGAATCCGGCCTGGGTGACCTGTCCCAGCAGGCTGACGTGGTCAACGAGCCATTCAAGGTGACGTGCAGTCTCCCCATGAAAAGACTGCAGGTCACCTCGCATGGCCCGTTGATGCAACGCCACACCAGTCAGGACAGGCTCAACCCGGACCCGGATAGCCACGTCCGCAGGCAGAGGAAGGCCAGTTGACGTGAGCTCATCCCCTGCCTGAAAACGGGTCTGGACGTAGGCATCCCTGCTGGTGCAAGATGATGCAGGGACAGGATCAGGGACAGGATTGCACACAGGCACCTCCGCGGCGGCCTGTGCTGCCTCCTGTCCCTGGTCCTGCACTGCACCACTAGCACCAGTGGGATTCCCACCTCCAGACCCCGTCTCTGGTGCTTGCACGGCCTCCTCCTCCACCAAACCCCCCACCAACCTGGATGACTCCGTGCCATCTTCCCCAGTTGGGCCCTGTGGGGTCCCAGCAGCCCCTTCTGCTGCCGAGGAGTCCAACTCCAACCTCCGCCTCTTGGACCTCCCCCCGGCAGCTGCGGCCTGGGACGCGGCACCGGACTCCTCACTCCCCGACGAGATGACAACATGGGAGGTGAGCCGGGCCTTGCGTCTCCGGCTGGCGGTGGGATCCCCGCCGCTGTGCTCCACAGCACCTTCTCCGCCCTCTTCATCAGTTGATGCTGCAGACAGGGAGAAACAAAACACAGGCATCAGGGCACTGTACAATGGACACATACACACATGACAGTTGTACATGAGTGGCATTGGCAAACCTCAGACATGTCATCAGAATCCCCAACACACATGCCATTTCAACTCGCACACATGATCCATACCACAGCCATATCGCAACTGCCAGCACCATCCATACACATACAACAGCATGAGCAGGCAAAGGTGAGCCAGACATCACATGCAACACAAGAAGTGCACCACACATGTACACACACCACCACACTTGCATGCATGTGTACACCCCTGCCAAGTGTCGCAGTGTTCAGACGGGCATCCATGTCACATCTGCCAATCAGGCTTCCACATACCGCTGTCACATGCATCCATGTTGCATCACTGTTGTCAAATACACACACATGCACATGTACACAGTGCTGATACATGCAGCCGAAAACAACATACATGCGTGACATCACGGACATGTCTACTTACATACACATTCATCCAAACATGTGTGCCCACACAACTGCATTTGGCATGCAAGCCTACACACACAAGCACCATCCATGTCTCACACATTCCAGCCCTCGCATGTGTTAGCCCCACGGCCCTGTACACCCCCACCCATACTCGACCCCATACAAACAGATGTGCAACCTGCACACTACTGAAAAATCACCACACGCACTGCTCACAATCAGGATGCATGTACACTTACCGCTCGACTCCAGACGGGTCTGCCTCTCAAGGACCTGGACGTGGAGCGCTGGGGATATGCGTTCCAGGACCCTCATCTGTTCTTCCGACAAGTGGCCCCGGCGCCCCTTGGCATCCGCTGCCTTCAAGAGGCGCCGGGCCTTGTTCAGGGTCCTGGACCTGAAGTCCTCCCAGCGCTTCTTGACATGTTGTAAGTCGCAGACTGCCACCCCCTCCGCGTCGGCGCGGGAACTTCCAAAGAGGGCATCATACTTCCCCAGGACTTGCTCCACCAGGACACCAACTTCGGTGGCACTGAAGCTGGTGCCCCTCTGCCTCTCTGGGCGGGGGTTGTCAGTGGTCTCAGATGGTGTTTGCCCCGACATGACAACCCCAGAGGCAGGAGTGGGTGGGCAACTGGGTCCTGGGGCTGGGCTGTGGAGCGATGGAATCCCAGTCGGGAGTCTTCGGTTCCAGCAGGGGTGGTCACAGCAACAGCACCCCTGGCTGATGTGCAGGCAGCAAATGGCAGGGCACGTGGGCAGCAGGCAGTCAGGCAGCAGCAGATGGCAGGTGGGAGCGTGCTCGGGGCTCTGGGGGGCAGTAGTTCGGCCTTCTGGGCAGGATCGTGGTCTTCCGTGTGCTTACGCGTGGCCAGCTTGATACGGAGTGATTTGGCACGTGAAAAATCTGCATGTCAGCGTGTAATTCGAGGAAAGGCCCTTAGCGCGTAAGCGCGTCTGCAAGCATACGCATTTTCATTGGACAGAAGGCCCCTCAAGCGCAAGCGCCCCTGTGACGTGACGCGTACAGACGTGCATGGGCATTTCAGCACGCGTGAAAAACTGCACATCCGCGTGCAATACTAGGAAAGGGCCCATGCGCGTAAGCGCGCGTGGAAAACTGCACGTCCGCGTGCAATACGAGAAAAGGGCCCATGCGGGTAAGCGCACGTGGAAAACTGCACGTCCGCGTGTAATACGAGGAAAGGGCCCATGCGCGTAAGTGACGTGACGCGCGTGTGCGTTTCCCTCAGGACGGGTTAAAGGTGAGCGGGCCCAGCAGTTCGCTGTACGTGCCTTTCGTGGAGACCGACGTGTGTTGCTGCTTCCTGTTGTTTCGCGCGCCATCACAACTTCACAGCTATCAAGGACGTATCTCTTCTTTTGGTGGGGATATTGGCTAGGCGTTTTTTTTCTGCATCGCGCTAGTCAGACGGTGAGTCGCACACGCTCTTTTTCCCATTGCCGGTGCCCCTGTGTATCGCACCCATTTTCGATGTCATAGTAGCCTGCGTGTCCCACGCGTACACGTTATTCGTGTTACTGGGTGCCACCGCGTACTGCGGGAGGTTGAATCCAAGAACGTAGGCTGCAGGGTTGCGTGCACGGTTTTACTGCAGTTTTGGGGTGCCTGAGCGTTGCGTGACCCGTCATCACATCACCGGGGTCACATACAGCCTTGCAGGTGCAGGGGGGCTGTTAACATCTTGCTTCCCACCCCCTTGACCCCAATTGCCCAGGTCAATTGTGGTGTACACCTCTCATTGGCACCACTCCATCTGTGCCAGCACTACTACATCTGTGCCATGGTTGGGAGGGCACCAAAGGTGAGGGGCGCCTCAGCTGGGCGTCCTCCTCATGGCGGGCGTGGTCGGAGACGTGGCCGTGGTGACCAGGGAGTAGGGGGACTCCAGGATGCCCAGGGCAGCCACAGAGGGGGAAGAGGCAGGGGTGTGCCACTTGAGCACAATGTTGTGCCATGTGTCGGTGCAGCCATGCCACCACCCCCTGTGGTTCCGGGGGATGCAGCTCCTCATCTGGCACTGGCACCCGTACGACCCGGCAGTCCGTTCCATCGACTGCCACGGGCCCAAGGGTAGTGGTAGCTGCAGGTGCAGCTGTGGACACCGCCACCCAGGCTCAGGGTCTGCCAGCGCAGGCTGCGTTGGCACTTGAAGAGCCCTTGGTAGATCTCCAACAGGCCAGGGGGGAAACCATAGGGGCAGGCCGGGCTGCTCAGACCAAGACACGTGTCCCTGGGGCAGTCATGTCATCTGCTGCCCCGAACTACTGGGTGTTGGCAAGTGCAGGGGCAGATGCACCCAACAGCACCCCGGTTGTGAGTCTGCCAACCAGGAGCGTTGCGGTCAATGACCCTGCCACAGCTGATGTTGCTGCGCAGGGTCCATTAGTGGGCACCCAGCTGCCAATGACACAAGTCAGGCCTTTGGTTATCCCTCCACCTGCCACTCCCTTGGCTCAATCCACCGAACCCACTGGCCATACTGGTCAGGGCGGCATTAGCCAGCCAGGGTCTGCGCCTCAGTCCAAGAGGAGGAAGGTTGCACCTGCAGCACAGGCTGGGACCCCACACACAGCCACGACCTCCTGCACGTCGAAGAAGAAGCCTTTCTGTAAGCAGGAACTGGACTTCCTCGTGGACTACGTGCGGGGCCACAGCCCTGACATGCTAGTGGGTGCCAATAGTCAGACTACGGCTGCCCAACGTGACACCCACTGGAAGCATGTTGCGGAACATGTCAGTTCATTCGGCCATGAGGTGCGCAGGGCGCAGGAGTGCAAAAAGCGTTGGAATGACATCAAGCGCAGCACTAAGGCTAAGCGTACCTCAAATTACAACTTGACTCTGGTGACTGGCGGTGGGCCTGCACCAGAGGAGGAAGAACTCACTCCGCATGAGGCTCTCGTTGCGGAGTTCATACCACCTGAATTGGTCGAAGGAGTGGGAGAGATGCTGGACTTTGATGCCCAGTCCAGTGAGTGTTGATGCGTGTTTGTTGAGGACGTGTGTGTTTCACTTGTGGGATGTGTTGTGTATGATTGCTGCTACATGTGACGTGTACATGGTTCAGATGTGTAAGTAATGCAATGCTTCCGTCATGCATGTCTCCTCTGCCTGCATGCGGGAATCCATGTGGGCATGCTCCCTTGCCCCTCCTCCGCCACTCTGCACCAAAGTTCCACCTTTGCACTGGTCTGCTTCAATCTTGCCAATGTGTAGTTTCTTGTTCATGTGTCCTGTGTAGATGCTAACTTCCAGCGTAGAAACTGCCAGACATATGCTGTGTGGTACAGCCTTAGTACTCGATGCAGGGTATCTCACTTGTACTGTGCATGGGTCAGATGTCCCGCAGGGACAGGAGTGCCCATTCATGCTCCATGTGCATTGCACGCATGCCCGGATGATCACTGTAATATGAGTCCTTGGTTACATACATTGCCTGCCATCTCATCGGCCTCCCCATGTCAACTGTGGCTCAGTCCTGCGTTGCACACATGTTTAGGCTCTGACAATCTGTGTGGCTCACAGGCCTCAGCCTGTTCAATGGCCAATGACTCTGTCCAACTCTTGTTGTGTCTTCTTCACACGTGGGCGGACTCCAGAGTTTTCATCATGTGTCCTGCCCACTGTCCCAGCATCATTTGCAGTGTTGTAATTTTAATCACATTAAGCTGTTGATGCCAGTCAACACTGCCTGTCAATACACAGGTGTATGGTCAGCCTTTTGATACCATGCTAGGCATCCCTGCTTTGGTACTGGGGTGGAGGGTTGCTTGGCTTCTAGACATGGTACACATTGAATGCACAATGCACATGATGTGTGAATTTGACATTGCACTGCCTTCACATTTCCTTGCACACACCATGGAGTGCTTGTACATGTAGGTAGTGAGTGGCGTACACATTTTCTGCACTGCATAGACCCACTTCCATGGAAACTGCCACCTTTCAACAGGTCTGATCACAGAAGCTATTCAAAGTAGACCCAGCATGCATGCCAGGTCATATGTTGTGTGTCACATGTCTGCTGGATGCCTTTGCTGTCGGTGTGTGTGTGTGTCGTGTGCTTCTGACATGTGTAGTGACCTTTTTTCTCTCTATTTTTCAGGTGATGACGCAATGGAGGCGGAGGATGGTGTTGTCATGCCAGACACAGGGTTGGTAACACCACATCAACCCGGCACTAGTGGGGGTCGTGGGGTGGTAGGCCACGAAAACCCCCAAGTGCTGCAGTCCATCTTGTCTATGGCTGCCTATGAGTCCAGCCTTGATGACGACTCTGACGTCCATGTTGAGTTGGATGAGCATCAAGTCCATGTGTCAGGGGTGAGTGATTCTGATGTGGACACTCCTCTGTCTGCGACACCTGCACTGAGGGATCAGACAGTCTTGGTTCCTCCGCCCGTGGTGGATCGGGACGCAGGGTCACCCTCCACACCAGTCACTGATGTGCCTGGGACATCACGTCGACGGGGGCATGTAGTCGTGCAGCCGCAGGCGGTGCCAACACAGCGAGGACCCCCGGTCCTTGGGTCCCGCAGGGGTCAAGCCCGGCAACGCGGTCGCCGCGCGCAACCGCTGTATACTGAGTGGGAGCAAGACATGACTGCCAATTCTGAACGGCAGGGGGCAGCAATGGAGAACATCGCTGAGAGCATGGAGCGTGTGGCCCGATCTGTGCTCCCCCCTACTAGGCAGGTGCTTCTCCAGCAGCAGGCGGCAGGTCCACGGCCCGCTCGCTCAAGCTGGGCATGGCGGCCTCAGACAGGGCACGCCAGGCTGAAATGTTGTCTATGCGTCAAGCAATTGCTGCTCACGCAGAGGCGCACATGGATGCCCTGAGGGAGGAGTATGCTTCCCTCAGATCCACTCTGGGTGTCCTATGATGTCCCAGAGGCAGCAGGCAGAGGAGAGGTTTGCACAGCTTGAGCGTACCATCTCGGCTGAGCTACAGGCTTGCCGGGAGGTGCAGCGGTTGTCCAGCCAGGCCTTGCAGGAGGAACTCCGTGTTACACGTGCTACCTTGCAAGAGGAAGCACGTGTATCACGTGAGGTTCTGCATGCAGACGTATGTCACATCGCCACACAGAACCAGGCTCACCCATCTGGCCGACTTGCTGCCGACGAGGGGCAAGCTGCGGCTAGGCGTGGCCAGGCTACTGTGCCACGTCGTTCTTTCCAGGATGAGCCAGACTCAGACGACCATCTATCCCCCACATAGTACGGGCTGTGCAGGCTTTGAGCCCATGGAGGTTTTTTTTTTGGCTCAGCATCATCGCATGTGGATGTTGAGCAGCACCCTGTACCTCCCCCCTCCTGGGTGCCTCCCCTCCCCCCGGGTCATATGTGGCCATTTTTGATTTTTCTTTTAGTTTAGTTAGTTAAGTTTCTGTTTGATAGTTAGTTTAAATAGGTAATGTAGGTTTTCCATTGTTAGTGCAATTAGTTAATAGTTGATTTAGTTTAAAATTGCTAGTCTACTGTGCATTCATGTGACGGTGCAGTGCTTTGTGGCTTTTGAAGGCATCCACTGTCTGTTCCAGCTGGGCCCTTCATGGTTGTCTTGTGTATGTGTTTGCTGCTTGGGGTCCTTGACTCACATATGCCACTCCTGCCTCCCTTATCCATGGGCTCGCAAGGATGGTTCGGTGTTACAGAATATTACACAAGGGCTTTGGACTGTCATATCTGTGGCATGTCTGATGCTGTGTGACTTGTGTTGACACCCCTAGTGGGGATGATTTTGGTGTCATTGTCCACTGTTTGGCTTTTGCTAGATGGGGTGTGTCATGAATAATGTGTACATTGATTGCTATGCATTGTGTAGTATGTTTCATATCTTTCCTGTACATGTGCTTGTTGCAATTCATGCTGTAGATAGTGTACCACACTTTGGATGTGAAAGACGGACTGATGGTGTGATGTGTGATGTGACTCTCTGACATGGTCAAGTAATGAGATGCCTGATGAGACACACACAGATGACTTTGAAGCATTAATCATGTGTTTCATGCCCTTTCTGCAGGGGGATGAGCCTCCAGAGCACCTTTGCCAGCAGACATGGCCCATTGGACGACGGAAATCTGGACCCGTTTGTTGGTGCCCACATGTACATGTGTGCACAAGCAGAGGCACAGGGATTGCAGACCCACATCCTAGAACTGCTGACATGTTCCAAGGAACTCCAGGCAAGGTGAGCATCACAGGGGGGCCACGACACAGCAAAGCTTGCACCAGGAGAGTTGCACATGCAGGCTTAGTCACAGCACTGAGGGTGAGCTTAGACGAATATTGGTGTTGAAGCACACAATGCAGCTCAGATGTGTTTGTGGACTGATGGCTGTTGATAGTAGGGTTGTCTGGGACACATGCAGGGGCAGTGGCACATACCCTCCGGTACACCAAGGTCCATTGAGGCACTTGCATCAACCATGTAGCCTTCCGAGACATGGAAAGGGGCAGCTCACAGGGACATACAGCAAGGGACATACTCGGGTGCAGTGCATTTCATTTCCATGTACTTTATGATAAATGCACTGCAAACTTTGTTTCAGTCATGGTGGTACGCAACTTGCACTGAAGTCATGGCTTGCTATATGGGTCTGTCTGCTTACCCAGGGAACATTGCATGTTGTGTGAATTGTGACACATTGGTGTTCCATTTGCCACGCACCCACCGGCGGCTGACTTACTGCATTGACTGTGTATGACCCGTCACAGGGGTACTGATATATATGGGTACGAAGCATCTACACCAGATTGTCTGTTTGTAGAGTACTCTGTTGCTATGGGGCATGTTTGGTGGTGTGTTTTTGTGTAATTGGCACGTACTGGTTGTTGACTGTGGCTCTCTTTGCAGCATTGCAGTGCTCCTGTAACCGGACCTGAGAGTGCGCAGGCAGGAGGCCAGCACTCAAAACCAGAGCTAAGTGTCTTGTTGTTTTTCTTTCAAACTGCTCTGCATAGGCTTGCTGGGAGGGTGCACTAATGCATGGATGTATGTGTGATTCAATTTAGTATGTTTTTTTACCCCTAATCACCCGGAATCCTATGCAATTTTGAAACCTGTACCCACTACCCGGTGTTCCTGCTTCCTGTACCTATCCAAGCAATGTTCCCTAATCCTCTTTCCCCGCTGGGGTTGCGGATGCCTGTGTAAGCCCCGAACTTGCAGGCGCCAAAACCCTAGAGGGGGTGGCTGGTTCGTACCACTCCTAAGCCTGGACTACAGAAGGCCATAACAATGATGTCCAAGTTCGTTTGTGTATGTGTTCATGCAGGTAGTACATTTTCGTGCATTCCCTACTTTCATGTGTCATTGCTCCTCCCCTCTCCTGTCACTCATTCCAGTTATCCAGTGTGCCAACACCTGTCCCGACTGCATATCCCTGAACCTCCTTCCCCACCAGGGTCTCAGGGGCCTGTGTGAGTTTGACCTTGCAGGCACCCGGGACACGGTGGGGGTGGTTGTTTCATGACACTCCCGCGCCTGTACATGGGACCTGTGACAATACACATCCGTTCATGATGCATCATCCTATGTTATGTACCACACATGGTTCACATCCTGTTGTGACATTGTTTTACTGTGCTACCTTGGTTGTTGCATCATTGTGGTAGTACTTGGCCTTTGTGAGGTACTGCTACGTCAAGTCATCTTCTGGAGGGTGTTCGGGTTCGTTTTTATGCCTTGGATTTTGTGATTTTGGAAATGAGTGTGGATTCTGAGGGTTCAGGCATCTTTTTACACACAAGGTGGGAGATGGTGACGAAGGCTAAAGGTGATCCTGTGGCCAGGTGGAATTGGGGGTTGGAGGCTCCATGACCCAGGTGCAGTTGTTCAGTGGGTCATGGTCATTTGTGAGGGAGGGGGGGTTGTTGTTGATAGTTGCCTTGCCCTGCAGTGTCATGGGAACCCTGACATTGTAATGGTGGTATCCTATGTACATGTTGTGTTCTGCTGATCAATGCCTGTTCATGTGTTGTGTTTTCCTTTCAGGTGCGAGGGGATAGTTGTGGTTTGACATGCTGGGGTGTACACATGGTGAATGTTCACATGTGATGTGTAGGGAACACCGATGGTCACTTGAGTGCACATGCATTTGTGGAGTGCATGCCCTTGCAGAACCACACACTTGCACTCTGATGCACTACATGTACTCCCACCTTGCATATCCACGTGTACATTGTTTGCCTTCTGGTGCCCACTGTGTCCCTGCAGCACATGTTCTGTGACCGATTATGGATCCAGTACATGCCTAATTTGATGTTTGATATGGTCTGTCACTTAGATGTGATGCTCAGGGTGTGCATCACACACAATGGCTGTTCACTGTGCTGTGCGCTGAGCAGTGTGTTGCAGGAGTATGTCACTGCACACATGAGCTGCAGTGTTGATTTTGCAATGCATAATGTGCATGTAGACAGGCATTCATTGTTATGTTACGTCTACGACTGTTGTAATGCATTTGGAAATGACTTATTTTGGGTGGGAGATTTTGTTGGTCTGTCATTTCATCTGATTCCGGGTCAGGCATCATTGTCTGATGCCACTGTACATTTAGGACATGGCAATGTGTACCTTATCGTTACTGTGTTGGTGTATGGGTATTGCTTGCCATGTCATGTTGTGGTTTGGGAGGGTTTGAGTGACATGACAGTGATGGCCATGGCCTGTTTTGCAGGTCTGTGTGATGCACACCTTGCATGTCAGGGTCATCCGCTTCTCAGAGCAACTAGCTGGGGGTAGATTTCTCTCCGCGGCAGGGCCCTCCCCCTGGAACAGACTTCCTGCCTGACTTGAACCTGAGGGGAACCATCTCCAGTTCTGGAAGCACCTCAAGACCTTCCTCTTTGCTTCTGCTTACTCTCTGCCTCTTCCTTGCAGAATTCTTCACTGGAACTGCACAGGAGCTGCAACTGGGCCACTCTCACCGACCTCGGTCCCTGGCCCAGCCACTCTCCACTTGCACTGCCTCCCTGGCAACCCCTGCACTGCAGTACTGTCTCTCTATCCCTACAGCCCTCCCTTCCCAGCACTTGTCTGCACTTACCTTTGCAGTTGCCACCAGCCAACCTATGTATTATTTTTTTGGGCTACTTCCCCTGTACTGGACTCCCCCCCACCCTTCCCCTTGCACTTTTCCCTTCCCCCTACCCCTGCACTTGCACGATCTCAATGACACCTGGCCTAGTAGTACCGTTGTCTGTCTTCCCTTGTTCCCCCCTCCCTGCCTCATCGCGCCTTGAAATACTTGTGTATGGGCCATATCATGTCATATGTCATGTGTGCCTTTTGGTCACACAGGATAGCTTGTGTTTAAGTAGCTAGGGATGCAGACGATGTGGCACTTCCATGGCAACTATCTCAGGGTGGTAGGGTTGTGACAGTTGACTGTCTCTTTGTCATCATCGATTGTCACCTGGTATGTGCCAGGCCTGTGTGCACTCCGCAGGGGTGGGAGTTTAGGTGAAAAATGTGGCCACAAGCTGGGTCTGGGCTTCCTCGCCACGTGCCCTGTCCCCTCTTATGGGCAGCGCCTGTGCCTGTGGTTGGGGATGTGGGGGCACCACCATGTCCACCGGGACGCCCTGCTGTGTTGCAACATTGTGCAGGACACATGCTGCCACAATGATCCTGCACACTACTGGTGGTGCATAGAGTAGTTGCCCACCAGAGCGGTCAAGGGAGCGGAAACGTGACTTGAGCACTCCGAATGTGCGCTCCACTATGCCCCTGGTTGCAATATGGGCGGCGTTGTATCTTACCTGGGGTGGTGTGGTGGGGTTCCGGATTGGCGTCATCATGTGGTTGCTCAGAGGGTAGGCCCTGTCCCCTGGGGAGGTGATAATAGTTGAGATTATTAGGGTTTGGATATTTGTCTGTGTGTGACTTGCATGCATGTGCAAGGGCATTTGTACTGACCTAGGAGCCATGTGTCGCCATGCTGCCCAGCTTCCAGGGCCCGGCTCAGGGCGGACATTCTGTATATGAAACTGTCATGGGTGGAGCCAGGGTAGTTTGCATAGACAGAGGTGATGATTCCCTTAGCATCGCATACCACCTGTACATTGATGGAATGCCAGTGCTTGCGGTTTCGGTAGAGGTGCTCAGTGGCCCTAGGTGGACGTAGGGCCACATGGGTGCAATCTATGGCACTGAGCACTTTGGGGAAGTGTGCCACCCTGAAAAAATCCAGGACAACGGCCTGCCTTTCTGCGGGTGTTCTGGGCAAGTATATGTGCCTGCGGACTGAGGGGCGCGCTGTCATGATTGCCAGTACCTGGTGTAGGCAGCGTGACTGCGTGGCCTGTGAGACCCCCCCCACTATGGCAGTGGTCCGCTGAAATGACCCAGTGGCCAAAAAATGCAGGACATTGAGCAGCTTCTCCAAGGGGCTCAATGCTTGGGAGCAAAGGGTGGGGGATGTAAGGTCATCTTCCCACTCCTTGACCAGGTCTAGGATGATATGGGGTGGAAACCTATACCTGCCGTAGACCTGGTCATCAGGCATCCCAAAAAGGCTTGTCCGTTGTGCGAAAATGCTTGCCCTGGCTATTCTCCTCCTCCTGCGGTGTCCCACGATCAGTGCAGGACAAATGGGGCATTCATCGTAGCTGTATATATGCGTTTGTTGTTTGCGTGCACTTTTATGCTGTGCGCGGGGACGCTTCCGCCTGCCTTCGTGTGGGCGGACGCGTTGACGCCTGTGCACGTCTTTTGCCGTGCGCGGGTTTCACGTATTCGGATATGTGGTAAGACTGTACGTCCGAGTGTCATCACGTGTGATCAGAGGGGAGTGAGCATACACGCGATTGGCCTGGGTACGTGTGTTTCGGGGTGCGCGGGAAGTTCCACACGCGATTAGCCTGGGTACGTGTGTTCCGGGGTGCGCGGGAACTTTCACACGCGACTGGTGGAAATCCGCGTGTGTTCTGTCATCACGTGCAATGAGGGAAACACCCGCGCCCGTCACGTCACAGACTCGCTCACGCGCTAAGGGCCTTTGGTCCAATGAAATCGCATATGCGTGCTGCCGTGCATACGCGCTAAGGGCCTTTCCTCGAATTACACGCTGACGTGCAGATTTTTCACGTGCCAAATCACTCCGAATCAAGCTGGCCACGCCTAAGCACACGGAAGACCACGCTCCTGCCCAGAAAGCTGGACTACTGCCCCCCAGAGCCCCGAGCACGCTCCCACCTGCCATCTGCTGCTGCCTGACTGCCTGCTGCCCACGTGCCCTGCCATTTGCTGCCTGCACATCATCCAGGGGTGCTGTTGCTGTGACCACCCCTGCTGGAACCAAAGACTCCCGACTGGGATTCCATCGCTCCACAGCCCAGCCCCAGGACCCAGTTGCCCACCCACTCCTGCCTCTGGGGTTGTCATGTCGGGGCAAACACCATCTGAGACCACTGACAACCCCCGGCCAGAGAGGCAGAGGGGCACCAGCTTCAGTGCCACCGAAGTTGGTGTCCTGGTGGAGCAAGTCCTGGGGCAGTATGATGCCCTCTTCGGAGGTTCCCGCACCGACAAGGAAGGACGGACTCGGATCTGGACTGACATTGTGACTGCCATGAACGCGGAGGGGGTGGCAGTCCGCGACTTACAACATGTCAAGAAGCGCTGGGAGGACTTCAGGTCCAGGACCCTGAACAAGGCCCGGCGCCTCTTGAAGGCAGCGGATGCCAAGGGGTGCCAGGGCCACTTGTCGGAAGAACAGATGAGGGTCCTGGAACGCATATCCCCAGCGCTCCACGTCCAGGTCCTTGAGAGGCAGACCCGTCTGGAGTCGAGCGGTAAGTGTACATGCATCCTGATTGTGAGCAGTGCGTGTGGTGATTTTTCAGTAGTGTGCAGGTTGCACATCTGTTTGTATGGGGTCGAGTATGGGTGGGGGTGTACAGGGCCGTGGGGCTAACACATGCGAGGGCTGGAATGTGTGAGACATGGATGGTGCTTGTGTGTGTAGGCTTCCATGCCAAATGCAGTTGTGTGGGCACACATGTTTGGATGAATGTGTATGTAAGTAGACATGTCCGTGATGTCACGCATGTATGTTGTTTTCGGCTGCATGTATCAGCACTGTGCACATGTGCATGTGTGTGTATTTGACAACAGTGATGCAACATGGATGCATGTGACAGCGGTATGTGGAAGCCTGATTGGCAGATGTGACATGGATGCCCGTCTGAACACTGCGACACTTGGCAGGGGTGTACACATGCATGCAAGTGTGGTGGTGTGTGTACATGTGTGGTGCACTTCCTGTGTTGCATGTGATGTCTGGCTCACCTTTGCCTGCTCATGCTGTTGTATGTGTATGGATGGTGCTGGCAGTTGCGATATGGCTGTGGTATGGCTCATGTGTGCGAGTTGAAATGACATGTGTGTTGGGGATTCTGATGACATGTCTGAGGTTTGCCAATGCCACTCATGTACAACTGTCATGTGTGTATGTGTCCATTGTACAGTGCCCTGATGCCTGTGTTTTGTTTCTCCCTGTCTGCAGCGTCAACTGATGAAGAGGGCGGAGAAGGTGCTGTGGAGCACAACGGCGGGGATCCCACCGCCAGCCGGAGACGCAAGGCCCGGCTCCCCTCCCATGTTGTCATCTCGTCGGGGAGTGAGGAGTCCGGTGCCGCGTCCCAGGCCGCAGCTGCCGGGGGGAGGTCCAAGAGGCGGAGGTTGGAGTTGGACTCCTCGGCAGCAGAAGGGGCAGCTGGGACCCCACAGGGCCCAACAGGGGAAGATGGCACGGAGTCATCCAGGTTGGTGGGGGGTTTGGTGGAGGAGGAGGCCATGCAAGCACCAGAGATGGGGTCTGGAGGTGGGGATCCCACTGGTGCTAGTGGTGCAGTGCAGGACCAGGGACAGGAGGCAGCACAGGCCACCGCGGAGGTGCATGTGTGCAATCCTGTCCCTGATCCTGTCCCTGCATCATCTTGCACCAGCAGGGATGCCTACGTCCAGACCCGTTTTCAGGCAGGGGATGAGCTCACGTCAACTGGCCTTCCTCTGCCTGCGGACGTGGCTATCCGGGTCCGGGTTGAGCCTGTCCTGACTGGTGTGGCATTGCATCAACGGGCCATGCGAGGTGACCTGCAGTCTTTTCATGAGGAGACTGCACGTCATCTCGAATGGCTCGTTGACCACGTCATCCTGCTGGGACAGGTCACCCAGGCCGGATTCCTCTGTCTGATGGGGCTTGCTATGACCCCCTCCTCAACTGGACCCCCTACGCGCCCGTCGTCCTCCGTGCCATCTTCCCACCCATCAGTCACCTGGGTGCCCTGTGGAGCTGCCTCTGACGGTGCGGCCAGGCTGGTGGAGGAGGCATCCCTGCCACAGTTGGGAGTCGGACGTCCAGCAGGGGTGGCCACATCTACGACTGCACCCCAGCCGGCGGAGGATGTGCAGGCAGCAGGAGGCAGTGCACGGGCAGAGGCACAGCAGCAGCAGAAACGTGGTGGGAGCCATGAAGGCTTGGGGCCTTCAACATCGGGGGGCAGGCATCGGCTGGAGGGCAGGAGGAACCAGGACAGAGAGTGTCTTCCGTGTGGCAGCGGTTGGGCCACGCCATATATGCGGAGCGGCAGCGGGCGGAAGAGGCACGGCTCACAATGGTCAGGGCGGAGAACTCCATGCGGAGGGCCCTGAGGCGGGCTGAGTGCCTCGAGGCAATCCGCAGGGGTTTGAAGGTGGACACGGCGACGGCCCTGCGGACCCTCGGGGCCATGGAGGAGGACCGCCTCCGGGACATTGAGCAGGAGTTCGATGATGCCCGGGCCCGGGACATCCACAAGTGAGCCGTGAAACTAGCCCGCTGCCCTTGTACATAGTTATGTAGGTAGTGTTAGGTTTCATTTTTATTTTGATTTAATTTGGACCTTGCGGACATTGGCCACATTTTTGTATATAGTTTATTTTATTAGTTAGTGTAGTTAGATAGGTTTCCTTTTTTTGTTGGGATAATGGACCCTGGCTTGTTCCCATGTACATAGTTCACTGTTGGATTGTATTTTTTTTTCACATTTTGACCATGGAGCAATGGCTTTCTTTTTTATTTCCCATTGGATTTTGTTTTGTGGACATTGACTTTGGACACCATTACTTGGGAATTTTATTTTTGCTTTTGCTTTTTTTCACGGACATGCTTCTTTTGATTTTTGTACATTCACATTTCTGTTTCTTCATTTTTGATTCTATTTATGTTTCCTTTAATACATATTTTTTTGTTGAACTTCAATGTGTGGTATCTCATTGGTTTCATGCATTTCATGATATGGGTTTTGAGATTCACTGACACCCATTGGGTGTATGTGAGGGAAATGTGTTTGTTTCGGAACTTGCAATTGGTGTTCTGTGATGTAATTGCAAATTATGAGTGGGTGGATGCAATACTCGGGTGGCTGTTTGGCATTTGGAGGCTGACCATAGGGACCAGGGATCTAGATTGTGATGACATGTTGGCTGGGGAACATGAGTTGCACATGGGTGGGGGCCTGCTGGCAGGTGCCCCACAGTGCTGGGGGGTGGGGGTGGTGGGGAACATGAGTTGGACATGGGTGGGGGCCTGCTGGCAGGTGCCCCACAGTGCTGGGGGGTGGGGGTGGTGGGGAACATGAGTTGGACATGGGTGGGGGCCTGCTGGCAGGTGCCCCACAGTGCTGGGGGGGTGGGGGTGGTGGGAGACATGGGTGGGGGCCTGGTGGAGGCTGCCCCTGGTGGCTGGGGGGTGGGGGTGGTGGGAGACATGGGTGGGGGCCTGGTGGAGGGTGCCCCTGCACTGCTGGGGGGTGGGGGTGGTGGGAGACATGGGTGGGGGCCTGCTGGAGGCTGCCCCTGGTGGCTGGGGGGTGGGGGTGGTGGGAGACATGGGTGGGGGCCTGGTGGAGGCTGCCCCTGCACTGCTGGGGGGTGGGGGTGGTGGGAGACATGGGTGGGGGCCTGATGGAGGGTGCCCCTGCACTGCTGGGGGGTGGGGGTGGTGGGAGGCATGGGTGGGGGCCTGGTGGAGGCTGCCCCTGGTGGCTGGGGGGTGGGTGTGGTGGGAGACATGGGTGGGGGCCTGGTGGAGTCTGCCCCTGGTGGTTGGGGGGTGGGGTGGTGGAGACATGGGTGGGGGCCTGGTGGAGGGTGCCCCTGCACTGCTGGGGGGTGGGGGTGGTGGTAGGCATGGGTGGGGGCCTGGTGGAGGCTGCCCCTGGTGGCTGGGGGGTGGGGGTGGTGGGAGACATGGGTGGGGGCCTGGTGGAGGCTGCCCCTGGTGGTTGGGGGGTGGGGTGGTGGAGACATGGGTGGGGGCCTGGTGGAGGGTGCCCCTGCACTGCTGGGGGGTGGTGGGGGTGGGAGACATGGGTGGGGGCCTGGTGGAGGGTGCCCCTGGTGGCTGAGGGGTGGGGGTGGTGGGAGACATGGGTGGGGGCCTGGTGGAGGGTGCCCCTGGTGGCTGGGGGGTGGGGGTGCTGGGAGACATGGGTGGGGGCCTGGTGGAGGCTGCCCCTGGTGGCTGGGGGGTGGGGGTGGTAGGAGACATGGGTGGGGGCCTGGTGGAGGCTGCCCCTAGTGGCTGGGGGGTGGGGGTGGTGGGAGACATGGGTGGGGGCCTGGTGGAGGCTTCCCCTAGGGGGTGGGGGTGGTGGGAGACATGGGTGGGGGCCTGGTGGAGGGTGCCCCTGCACTGCTGGGGGGTGAGGGTGGTGGGAGACATGGGTGGGGGCCTGGTGGAGGCTGGCCTTGGTGGCTGGGGGGTGGGGGTGGTGGGAGACATGGGTGGAGGCCTGGTGGAGGGTGCCCCTGCACTGCTGGGGGGTGGGGGTGGTGGGAGACATGGGTGGGGGCCTGGTGGAGAGTGCCCCTGCACTGCTGGGGGGTGGGGGTGGTGGGAGACATGGGTGGGGGCCTGGTGGAGGGTGTCCCTGGTGGCTGGGGGGTGGGGGTGGTGGGAGACATGGGTGGGGGCCTGGTGGAGGGTGCCCCTGGTGGCTGGGGTTTGGGGGTGCTGGGAGACATGGGTGGGGGCCTGGTGGAGGCTGCCCCTGGTGGCTGGGGGGTGGGGGTGGTGGGGAACATGAGTTGGACATGGGTGAGGGCCTGCTGGCAGGTGCCCCACAGTGCTGGGGGGTGGGGGTGGTTGGGAACATGATTTGGACATGGGTGGGGGCCTGGTGGAGGGTGCCCCTACACTGCTGGGGGTGTGGGGGTGGTGGGAGACATGGGTGGGGGCCTGGGGGAGGTCGCCCCTGCACTGCTGGGGGGTGGGGGTGGTGGGAGACATGGGTGGGGGCCTGGTGGAGGGTGTCCCTGGTGGCTTTGGGGTGGGGGTGGTGGGAGACATAGGTAGGGGACTGGTGGAGGGTGCCCCTGGTGGCTGGGGGGTGGGGGTGCTGGGAGACATGGGTGGGGGCCTGGTGGAGGCTGCCCCTGGTGGCTGGGGGGTGGGGGTGGTGGGGAACATGAGTTGGACATGGGTGGGGGCCTGCTGGCAGGTGCCCCACAGTGCTGGGGGGTGGGGGTGGTGGGAGACATGGGTGGGGGCCTGGTGGAGGTCGCCCCTGCACTGCTGGGGGGTGGGGGTGGTGGGAGACATGGGTGGGGGCCTGGTGGAGGGTGTCCCTGGTGGCTTTGGGGTGGGGGTGGTGGGAGACATAGGTAGGGGCCTGGTGGAGGGTGCCCCTGGTGGCTGGGGGGTGGGGGTGCTGGGAGACATGGGTGGGGGCCTGGTGGAGGCTGCCCCTGGTGGCTGGGGGGTGGGGGTGGTGGGGAACATGAGTTGGACATGGGTGGGGGCCTGCTGGCAGGTGCCCCACAGTGCTGGGGGGTGGGGGTGGTGGGGAACATGAGTTGGACATGAGGAGACTGCACGTCATCTCGAATGGCTCGTTGACCACGTCATCCTGCTGGGACAGGTCACCCAGGCCGGATTCCTCTGTCTGATGGGGCTTGCTATGACCCCCTCCTCAACTGGACCCCCTACGCGCCAGTCGTCCTCCGTGCCATCTTCCCACCCATCAGTCACCTGGGTGACCTGTGGAGCTGCCTCTGACGGTGCGGCCAGGCTGGTGGAGGAGGCATCCCTGCCACAGTTGGGAGTCGGACGTCCAGCAGGGGTGGCCACATCTACGACTGCACCCCAGCCGGCGGAGGATGTGCAGGCAGCAGGAGGCAGTGCACGGGCAGAGGCACAGCAGCAGCAGAAACGTGGTGGGAGCCATGAAGGCTTGGGGCCTTCAACATCGGGGGGCAGGCATCGGCTGGAGGGCAGGAGGAACCAGGACAGAGAGTGTCTTCCGTGTGGCAGCGGTTGGGCCACGCCATATATGCGGAGCGCCAGCGGGCGGAAGAGGCACGGCTCACAATGGTCAGGGCGGAGAACTCCATGCGGAGGGCCCTGAGGCGGGCTGAGTGCCTCGAGGCAATCCGCAGGGGTTTGAAGGTGGACACGGCGACGGCCCTGCGGACCCTCGGGGCCATGGAGGAGGACCGCCTCCGGGACATTGAGCAGGAGTTCGATGATGCCCGGGCCCGGGACATCCACAAGTGAGCCGTGAAACTAGCCCGCTGCCCTTGTACATAGTTATGTAGGTAGTGTTAGGTTTCATTTTTGTTTTGATTTAATTTGGACCTTGCGGACATTGGCCACATTTTTGTATATAGTTTATTTTATTAGTTAGTGTAGTTAGATAGGTTTCCTTTTTTTGTTGGGATAATGGACCCTGGCTTGTTCCCATGTACATAGTTCACTGTTGGATTGTTTTTTTTTTTCACATTTTGACCATGGAGCAATGGCTTTCTTTTTTATTTACCATTGGATTTTGTTTTGTGGACATTGACTGTGGACACCATTACTTTGGAATTTTATTTTTGCTTTTGCTTTTTTTCACGGACATGCTTCTTTTGATATTTGTACATTCACATTTCTGTTTCTTCATTTTTGATTCTATTTATGTTTCCTTTAATACATATTTTTTTGTTGAACTTCAATGTGTGGTATCTCATTGGTTTCATGCATTTCATGATATGGGTTTTGAGATTCACTGACACCCATTGGGTGTATGTGAGGGAAATGTGTTTGTTTCGGAACTTGCAATTGGTGTTCTGTGATGTAATTGCAAATTATGAGTGGGTGGATGCAATACTCGGGTGGCTGTTTGGCATTTGGAGGCTGACCATAGGGACCAGGGATCTAGATTGTGATGACATGTTGGCTGGGGAACATGAGTTGCACATGGGTGGGGGCCTGCTGGCAGGTGCCCCTCAGTGCTGGGGGGTGGGGGTGGTGGGGAACATGAGTTGGACATGGGTGGGGGCCTGCTGGCAGGTGCCCCACAGTGCTGGGGGGTGGGGGTGGTGGGGAACATGAGTTGGACATGGGTGGGGGCCTGCTGGCAGGTGCCCCTGCCCTGCTGGGGGGTGGGGGTGGTGGGAGACATGGGTGGGGGCCTGGTGGAGGCTGCCCCTGGTGGTTGGGGGGTGGGGTGGTGGAGACATGGGTGGGGGCCTGGTGGAGGGTGCCCCTGCACTGCTGGGGGGTGGTGGGGGTGGGAGACATGGGTGGGGGCCTGGTGGAGGGTGCCCCTGGTGGCTGAGGGGTGGGGGTGGTGGGAGACATGGGTGGGGGCCTGGTGGAGGGTGCCCCTGGTGGCTGGGGGGTGGGGGTGCTGGGAGACATGGGTGGGGGCCTGGTGGAGGCTGCCCCTGGTGGCTGGGGGGTGGGGGTGGTAGGAGACATGGGTGGGGGCCTGGTGGAGGCTGCCCCTAGTGGCTGGGGGGTGGGGGTGGTGGGAGACATGGGTGGGGGCCTGGTGGAGGCTTCCCCTAGGGGGTGGGGGTGGTGGGAGACATGGGTGGGGGCCTGGTGGAGGGTGCCCCTGCACTGCTGGGGGGTGAGGGTGGTGGGAGACATGGGTGGGGGCCTGGTGGAGGCTGGCCTTGGTGGCTGGGGGGTGGGGGTGGTGGGAGACATGGGTGGAGGCCTGGTGGAGGGTGCCCCTGCACTGCTGGGGGGTGGGGGTGGTGGGAGACATGGGTGGGGGCCTGGTGGAGAGTGCCCCTGCACTGCTGGGGGGTGGGGGTGGTGGGAGACATGGGTGGGGGCCTGGTGGAGGGTGTCCCTGGTGGCTGGGGGGTGGGGGTGGTGGGAGACATGGGTGGGGGCCTGGTGGAGGGTGCCCCTGGTGGCTGGGGTTTGGGGGTGCTGGGAGACATGGGTGGGGGCCTGGTGGAGGCTGCCCCTGGTGGCTGGGGGGTGGGGGTGGTGGGGAACATGAGTTGGACATGGGTGAGGGCCTGCTGGCAGGTGCCCCACAGTGCTGGGGGGTGGGGGTGGTTGGGAACATGATTTGGACATGGGTGGGGGCCTGGTGGAGGGTGCCCCTACACTGCTGGGGGTGTGGGGGTGGTGGGAGACATGGGTGGGGGCCTGGTGGAGGTCGCCCCTGCACTGCTGGGGGGTGGGGGTGGTGGGAGACATGGGTGGGGGCCTGGTGGAGGGTGTCCCTGGTGGCTTTGGGGTGGGGGTGGTGGGAGACATAGGTAGGGGCCTGGTGGAGGGTGCCCCTGGTGGCTGGGGGGTGGGGGTGCTGGGAGACATGGGTGGGGGCCTGGTGGAGGCTGCCCCTGGTGGCTGGGGGGTGGGGGTGGTGGGGAACATGAGTTGGACATGGGTGGGGGCCTGCTGGCAGGTGCCCCACAGTGCTGGGGGGTGGGGGTGGTGGGGAACATGAGTTGGACATGGGTGGGGGCCTGCTGGCAGGTGCCCCACATTGCTGGCGGGTGGGGGTGGTGGGGAACATGAGTTGGACATGGGTGGGGGCCTGCTGGCAGGTGCCCCACATTGCTGGGGGGTGGGGGTGGTGGGGAACATGAGTTGGACATGGGTGGGGGCCTGCTGGCAGGTGCCCCACAGTGCTGGGGGGTGGGGGTGGTGGGGAACATGAGTTGGACATGGGTGGGGGCCTGCTGGCAGGTGCCCCACAGTGCTGGGGGGTGGGGGTGGTGGGACACATGGGTGGGGGCCTGGTGGAGGCTGCCCCTGGTGGCTGGGGGGTGGGGTGGTGGGAGACATGGGTGGGGGCCTGGTGGAGGGTGCCCCTGCACTGCTGGGGGGTGGGGGTGGTGGGAGACATGGGTGGGGGCCTGGTGGAGGCTGCCCCTGGTGGCTGGGGAGTGGGGGTGGTGGGAGACATGGGTGGGGGCCTGGTGGAGGCTGCCCCTGGTGGCTGGGGGCTGGGGGTGGTGGGAGACATGGGTGGGGGCCTGGTGGAGGCTGCCCCTGGTGGCTGGGGGGGTGGGGGTGGTGGGAGACATGGGTGCGGGCCTGGTGGAGGGTGCCCCTGCACTGCCGGGGGGTGGGGGTGGTGGGTGACATGGGTGGGGGCCTGGTGGAGGCTGCCCATGGTGGCTGGGGGGTGGGGGTGGTGGGAGACATGGGTGGGTGCCTGGTGGAGGCTGCCCCTGGTGGCTGGGGGGTGGGGGTGGTGGGGAACATGAGTTGGACATGGTTGGGGGCCTGCTGGCAGGTGCCCCACAGTGCTGGGGGGTGGGGGTGGTGGGGAACATGAGTTGGACATGGGTGGGGGCCTGCTGGCAGGTGCCCCACAGTGCAATGGGGGTGGGGGTGGTGGGACACATGGGTGGGGGCCTGGTGGAGGCTGCCCCTGGTGGCTGGGGGCTAGGGGTGGTGGGAGACATGGGTGGGGGCCTGGCGGAGGGTGCCCCTGCACTGCTGGGGGGTGGGGGTGGTGGGAGACATGGGTGAGGGCCTGGTGGAGGCTGCCCCTGGTGGCTGGGCGGTGGGGGTGGTGGGAGAGATGGGTGGGGGCCTGTTGGAGGGTGCCCCTGGTGGCTGGGGGGTGGGGGTGCTGGGAGACATGGGTGGGGGCCTGGTGGAGGGTGCCCCTGGTGGCTGGGGGGTGGGGGTGGTGGGAGACATGGGTGGGGGACTGGTGGAGTGTGCCCCTGGTGGCTTGGGGTGGGGGTGCTGGGAGACATGGGTGGGGGCCTGGTGGAGGCTGCCCCTGGTGGCTGGGGGATGGGGGTGGTGGGGAACATGAGTTGGACATGGGTGGGGGCCTGCTGGCAGGTGCCCCACAGTGCTGGGGGGTGGGGGTGGTGGGGAACATGAGTTGGACATGGGTGGGGGCCTGCTGGCAGGTGCCCCACAGTGCTGGGGGGTGGGGGGGTGGGGAACATGAGTTGTACATGGGTGGGGGCCTGCTGGCAGGTGCCCTACAGTGCTGGGGGGTTGGGGGTGGTGGGACACATGGGTGGGGGCCTGGTGGAGGCTGCCCCTGGTGGCTGGGGGGTGGGGGTGGTGGGAGACATGGGTGGGGGCCTGGTGGAGGGTGCCCCTGCACTGCTGGGGGGTGGGGGTGGTGGTAGACATGGGTGGGGGCCTGGTGGAGGCTGCCCCTGGTGGCTGGGGGCTGGGGGTGGTGGGAGACATGGGTGGGGGCCTGGTGGAGGCTGCCCCTGGTGGCTGGGGGGTGGGGGTGGTGGGAGACATGGGTGGGGGCCTGGTGGAGGCTGCCCCTGGTGGCTGGTGGGTGGGGGTGGTGGGAGACATGGGTGGGGGCCTGGTGGAGGGTGCCCCTGCACTGCTGGGGGGTGGGGGTGGTGGGAGACATGGGTGGGGGCCTGGTGGAGGCTGCTCCTGGTGGCTGGGGGGTGGGGGTGGTGGGAGACATGGGTGGGGGCCTGGTGGAGGCTGCCCCTGGTGGCTGGGGGGTGGGGGTGGTGGGAGACATGGGTGGGGGCCTGGTGGAGGGTGCCCCTGCACTGCTGGGGGTTGGGGGTGGTGGGAGACATGGGTGGGGGCCTGGTGGAGGGTGCCCCTGATGGCTGGGGGTGCAGGGGGACATGCGTTGGTGGACAGTAGTGCAAGTTGACATGTCGGTTGGCTGGGGGGCATGGCCATGGTGGATGGGGTGCCTGCAGGACATGTGCAGGGTAGGCCCCTGTGGTGTGAGCCACCTGCAGGGGCCGTGGAGGGTGTAGAGGGAACACCTGGGAGGACCCACACGTGCAATTCACGTGTGGTGCTCCCCGCGCACCCCTGTAATACACGTACCCTGATGAGATTGCGTGTGTAACTTCCCGCGCATCCCCGAAATACACGTACCCCGCTCAATCGCGTGTGTAACTTCCCGCGCACCCCCGAAATACACGTACCCCGCTCAATCGCGTGTGTAACTTCCCGCGCACCCCCGATGTACACGTACCCTGCTCAATCGCATGTGTGACTTCCCGCGCACCTCCGAAATACACGTACCCCGCTCGATCGCGTGTGTTACTTCCCGCGCACCCCCGCAATACACGTGCCCCGCTCGCACAGGCCCAATTGCTGTATGTTGCCACTTTTGTGATGCGCTGGGACTCTACCGCCTGCCTTCGTGTGGCGGACGTGTTTCAGCTTGTGCGTGTCTTTGGCTGTGCGTGGCTTTGCCCTATTCGATTCCATGAATACGTGTGGTTCGAGTGCGTGTGGGCGTTCCGTCTGCTTCCCTGCAGTACATCCCCAGTTACGCCCTTATTTTCGCGCGTTGTTCCCCATTCCGCGCGTTACGCCCCGTGTCCCGCCCTCTAACTGGTGTATGCGCCGAGGTTGTGCGCTTTCACTGTGCGCGTCGCGCACGCCTTTCGGGATGTTGCAGTGACTTGTGCGCCATGCACGGGTTTGGCGCACATCCCAAGGTAAACACGCGCAGGGACTTCCATGAATCGCACGCGTGCGCCTGTTTTTTTGCACTTGCGCCTGCTTGCGCCTGCTTGCGCAAAGATTTTCGGCGCATGTTTGTTCCATGAATCGGCCCCGTAGAGTGCCAAGCAACAGCAAAGCAAATAGCACCCCCATTCACACTGGATAATGAAACAGATACAACAATGCCAGCACAAGACAGGGCAACGGGACAGTTAATGCTAGGAGGAAATGTGTATGTGCACAGTTTTGTGTGGAGATGGACCTCCCCACGATTTTACGGCCTTTACGAGGTAATATATTGCATGCCCACCGCAGTAAAAGTGAAGAGGTTGAAGTACAGGGTGCATCTCTCAGATGTGAGAAGGGCACACAAGAGTACAACACCCAGAGTGAACAACAGCAGAGCCAAGACGTTGCAAGTGGCTAAAATAGAGGAGAGAAACATAAAATACAAAATGAGAAAGTGGAAAAAAGGAAAATGAAAGGATTGAGAAGAGCATGCAAAAAAGTTAACATACAACAATTAACAATGTATATAAAAAGATGTTAAATAAATGTACAGTATATCTCTATCTTTCTGTCGCTTACTATTTCTTCATGTTTTTCTCTCGGTTTACCTTTTCTGAGTATCTTTCTGCACTTTAATACAAGTTAAAGGAATAGAAGTAGAAAAGTGAATGGCAGAAAAATTAGTTGATTACTTACTAAAACGTTTTTTTTTATTTATTAAAATAACTTAAAGGTGTCAGTAGAAATATGTAAATAATAATGTGCTGTGTTTTATGGGAAATAAAATATATATACAAATATAAAGTATTTTGTGGTGTACTTAAACCTTTTATATCGCCCCTTCAGGTGGAAATATGATGGAGAGGAGGACCCTCACTAACAAAGACTCCAATTTAGATAGTGATAGGGTAGATAATAGAGTGAATAGATACTATAATTATGAGTGTTGTTTATATTTTACAGCAATAGTATTTTCTGTAATGTTATTTTGCCTTGGTATGTACTGGAGCGTGTCTTTCATAATTGGGGATATGAAAGAGGGGGGGAGTGGGGTAAACCTAATACGAGAAGGATCAAACCTTATATGGACTGGAGTTAAGGCAATTTGGTCACATAATGCCTCCCTAAATGATAATCTTACAACGTTGTATAAAAACTGAACTGTTAAAACCCCTGTTCTTACATATGCTGCTATGGGTTTCGATAATGATGATGAAATCAATGAATATGATGGTGTTTATTCCCTGTTCGGTACATCTGATCTGACATATACAAATGCAAAAGCAACCACAGAACCTACCTCATATGGCCCTGATATGCACTTTAGCCCCAATGCCCCAACCACCCAAGATCCTTCAGTACTGCGCTCTTGGCAAAATGCTAACGAACGAAGTGATACAACATTGGCAGACATTTTTCCTATAAAGTATCAGAGATTAAAAATATTATATAATGGTCAAGGGCGGAGGAGGAGACTAAAAAGGGGGGCGGAAGGGAAGAGTTATGATGGCTACCATGGCCTGGGATTAGATGAGACTGAAGACCCCCGCCACCCAGACCAATCTAACAAATGGTATTCAGACATTAACAGCCAAACAAGCAATGAATGAGAGCTGCTATGTGTGCTCCCTCATTCCTCATGCCTAGGGCACACCCAAAGTTCCTATACCTCAAGAAGTGCCCTTGTTGGATGCCCAGTGTTTGGTTAACATAGTATTGTGTATGATTTGAAGCACCTTCCAGTCACACATAGTTACAATAGAAATGCTGCAAAACGAAAAAACCTGCACGATTGATCTGCATCAAGGAACCATTTTTTGTTATCAAAGGGACACGGTACACTGAAAACAAGTGGCATGACTAGACAATCATGTGCAAAGCAGAAGCATTGCGAGGTCTAACGGAAGAGAACTTTCAATAGGTCAAAGAGACATGCACTCTGGTCTGGTCACAGCACATCGCAAAACTCACGTGGGTCACAGCTCTCGAGAAACACATCAAAACACAGAAAGAAATCGAACATGAACTTTGTTTCCATGGCGAAAGGAAGGTACAGATGGGCTCTAACAGACAATGCAACAAAAATATCATCATCCCGGATATGAAAAAGGGTACAGCAGCACTCATTGATATGTATTGGTTATGTGGCAAGCAAGCATACCTGCCTCTCCAACCATCGTTGAGGGGTACCTGTGCCATGGCCACACTGCATTTGGCATTAATGGTGATTCCAGAGAGCCATATCCAAGGGGGAGAAATTCGACTGACACATCGGCAGCACCCCAGCCAGCGACCGCAGAGCCCTCCACATACAACATTCTGTCTGAAAACGAACTACAAGACAGAGTGTCCCACAAAAGAAGGTCATCCAACTACATCTCCAGCAATTCATCAGAACTCCTGCCTGAGATTCCAGATAAATACAAGCTCTTCAACTCTGCGAAACATTTTGTGCATCCCTCCAAGTGCCCGGACTTCAGGCATGAACAAACGCCAAATGGCTGCAGATCGTGCGCTGGGAGCTGATCCAACTGGCCAACGACACTGAAGAAGGATTCAACGTGATCAAGGTGGAACTCTGTGCCCTGCGGTTAATGACAATCCAGATCTGGTACGTCCTGATATCCTCACAGCAATGGACGGCAGTTTTTGCAGAAAAATTGGGAGTGCCTGCTGTACATTCGTAACTTCTGAAGACGCAGACAATGGGACACTGTCCCACGTCATCTCGGCCGTGCATAGTCTGGGGGAAAGAATGTGAAAGGAAGGAGGAATAGAGTCAAGCAACTGGTTTGACAACATCTTCAATTGGATACCGTCCTGGTTCAGCGTAATGAAAATGTTTGTCCCACTCATCGTGTTCCTGTTGCTATTTTTCTGTGTGTGCCAGATGGGAATTCGATGTTGTGCAAAATCAATGCCTAGTTCTGCAATGATGATGGTAACAATGGGCAAATCGACAACGGTGCAAAATAAGAAAGATGCATAGGTCCAAACTGGGGAGTCAGGTTCCCACTAAGTATCGCATGACTGCAGTATACCACCATCCTGGGGATAGGGTGGCTATTTGTATCACACCACAATCAAAGAGCCAAGAGAATTACAATGGTATAGAGAGGTCTGGGTGGACCTGGATGGGGATTGGGGAATATACATGACATGTACACCTGATGAATATGCCAGAAGGGGTCAGAGCTTACGAAGTGTGTGTAGGGGTTGGGATACCAATCAAAGGGACACCTGCATGGGACGAAGCAGTACAAGAAGCAGAGTACTATCGGAATGAAAATAATTGTAAAGATTAGTTTGTTACTTTAAATGTAACAAAAGGGGGGAATGTGTGAGAGTGACACGTTGCTTGGGCCCCATCGTACATTCTGCACGATATGGACCACTTGCTCACGCATTAGCGGGGGACGTCTCCATTGCCCTTATGCTAACATTAGCATAACTGGGGCTATTGCAGGATACACTTGGCTTCCATTTTGTGTGCCCTCGACTCCATCTTTGGACTAGGCCTCACTCCGATAATACGAAAATGCTTCTCTCCCCTCTGCAGCCCAAAGTTCATGGCCCCCAACTTTTTCTCCACCGTCTGAGAGCCTCACAAATCCCTTTCTCACAGATGTGCCAGGGATAATTGAAACAAATAATACAATGTATCATCTCACTCTTCCTTTGTGATCACTGTCCTGTGTGTGAACTGGCTCGAACCATGCCTTGTAACTCAACCATCTCCACAAACCTGCTCCTACTCCCTTGCCCCTGCTGTTGGAAAATTACTGCCAATGTAACCCTGTGCCCTTCTAAGGTATTCTCTTGATGTACCAGAAGTGTAACCCTGCTGTGCAGCCCACCCCAGAGTGCCCCCACTAAATGCAGACCTCTGTCACAGTATATTGTGTCCTAAAACTAACATATGTCATAATACTCCCCACGCGCCTTCATGTTCAAAGAATCACCCAGTTGCCCAGGTTATCACGGCGGACAAGCCCCCTAAACCCTGCAACTCATAAAAGTCCCAATGAAAGATGATGTAATTATGTGTATGCCAGAGCGCTCTCGAGGCAGCAGAGTTTTCTGGATGCCAATTTTATATAAAGAATTAATAATCTTGCAGCGTGTTCTCCTAGTCTTATTCCCTAATGGGATGACTTATATTTTATCAGTTTGCATTGCTAAGTCGGGGAGTGAGCCTTTACAGGATCATGACCTTAATACATGACCCAGACAATGTGGCCACAGCCCACGGCCACAGGCCACACCTCAGTCGCCAAAGGTATATCACTATTGTTTTGTACCTACATTATGACACTTGTCAAAAATAAAACACAGGCACATTTGCAAATCCGTGCTTTAAGGTCCTTGCCAATGTTCTTTACACAAGTTTGCTGGAAATCCACCCATGTTTTATTTTTTCAAAAGTGTCAAATGTATGCATATACAATAGTCATATAACTTAGCCCCCACTTTACAAAATCCATTCAGACTTCACAAAAATATTTATATCTAGATCTAAAATCTGTTTGCAAACTTTTGTGTAGATTCGTCAAATTGCACCACATTTATAAGCCTTTACAACATTTTTGGACCCACCCCTCTAATTTTGCCCCCTCTTGACAAAATCCCACCAAACTTCACAAAAACATTTATATCTAGATCTATTATCAGTTTACCAACTTAAGTGTACATTTGTCTAATGGCACCTCATGTATAAGCCTTTTCTTTATATTGGGACCCTTCTCTAATTTTGCTCCCTCTTGACAGAAAACTCATTCGAATTTGGGTTGAGAGTTTAATTCCAAAGTTCCATGCAGTTTCATTAAGTGGTGCCAAAGTTATAAGCCATCCAATAACTGCTTTTCACCAACCCTGTAATGCAGAGGTGTCGGCAAACTTCACAGGACTGTTCGCAGACTTTTACAGCAAAAAACACATTTTGTTTTTGCTTCTTGCAGCCATATCCCATCCCATCCTCATCACCCCTCACATCCCCAGAGATTATTTGATAAGTTTGACAATTGCAATGTTGTGTTTTTTAATATGTTTTTATTGCGATATCTGCGGACACCGGCCGCTGTCCACGAAACCAAGATGGTGAGCGTTTCCAAAAATCTGACGCACTTCATGCTTTTCACCATTGTGATGCTGGAAATGCATCTGAGGGACAGGGCCTCCGTATCCTTGTCCTTTACTGCTTTTTATCGTGTGTTCTGCTGTGTTTTCCACGCAGGAGTTCATGTGGGACTCCTGGCGGTGCTGCTCTCTCTCTTTTGGTTTGGTGAATGGACCCGTGGGATACCCTTATGGCACCCATGGGTGGGGGTACAACCCTGTGTTTTTGGGCACCTGTGGGTGGCACGCAGAGCAGGGTATGGGCTGGTGGTAGCGCCATGCTGAATTTGACAGGTGCGCGGAGTATCCTCCATTTTGGGATACCCCGGCCCTGCCATTGGAATCAGTAGATTCCCGATGGAAAACAAGATGGCCCCTGTGGCCTCTTGCTTTCTATCACCTATAACCTTGTTTTCCCAAAGTCCTGGGAAGCCCTGATTCTGTCCCTTCCCCCTGACTGGCTGTTGGGTGGAAGTGCCATATATAGTGTTGTTGTGAAGGCCCGGCCAGACTAGCTGGAGCCTTCCCAGTGACTGTATGTTGTGGGTACCTCCTGTGGGTGGGACCTGGGTGAATGGAGTGTGTGACCAATATGCACTTCTTGTTGTGGTTGTCTGGTTTCTGGCATGAGAGACAAAGACTGAGACAGCCCTGCCCGAAACTGGCCTGAATGCAGTGTGTAGTGTTGAATGGCTGGGTATTTGTCCCAATCCACATTCCTTGTTGTGAGTGTCTGAGCGGGAGGAGGATGGCCTGAATGCACTGCGTGTCTGATTGGATGACAGACTGCATGAATGCCCTTCTGGATGATTGGCTGCTGAGTGTGACCTAGCAGTGTGGATGGGAGACAGAATAGTATATCTGGGGACCGCTCACCACTGGAAATTGTTCAGAAGCTGAAGTCCACTATGACGAGTAACTGGAGTAACTGAAGCTTGACCTTGAAGCCCTGCTGGAAGAGAAGAATTGCTGTTGCTCTCCTTCACAATCTGAAAGATGCTGTGTATCCAAGGACTGACCCAGAGAGGACCTGGTAAGGCGCCCTCTTCCTGTGCTCTGAGGGACCATCGAGCACCGCTAACCTTCGCCGAAGCTCCCTGGAAGTCAGACCCTCGAAAGGCTGCCGACCCCAGACGGGACCGCTGAGGAGAACGAAGCAAAGCACCCGGACTTCGCCGCTGTCCAAGTCCATCGCTGTCGACCAGGGTTCGCAGGTTTGTGTAACCGCTGGAGGCCAGTTGAAGTTGTGTTGCCCAGCCGTGGGGACCACTTGACGCCGTGCCGCCGACGACCGGAGCCGCCCGTCCTATGCCTAAGAACATTTTGAATCCAAGGACTCCCTTGTCCGCAGCGTTGACCGCTTCGTCCCGCCGGCGAAAGTCGAGGACGACCAACGCGCCAATGACAATCTGCCAGTGGGTTTCCCGCCACCTCACGACCTCAAAGGCTTCAACTACTCAACGCCCTTGTGGGGCCACAGGTCTTCTGAAACTCTTTGCGGTCCTGAACAATCTATCGCCGAGGTGCCCCGCACACCTCATCCTCGCAGGACGTCGCCGACGAGCACCGCCTGAATCGACATTAGGGTCTCGGCACCCTTGAACTTCTCATCGCCGCCGCCGCCGACGACAAGTTCACCATCTTCGACGCCTCTCGACGATCCGTGGCTCCTGCTTTAAAGGGAGTCACTCATGAAGGATCCTTTGACGCGTCTTCGAAGAACTCTACTCCACCAGGTACATTGGGGGGTAAAACCTTAGTAGGAGGAAATAAGACTATTGAACAATATATGGCCTGGTCTTGTGCTATATATCTTTATTTACAGGTTGCCCAGGTGGGGGGCTCTCCACACAGAACTGTGCCTAGCGGTAGGGGTCAGAAATCTGCCTATTGTTTCAACCATCTTGCATTCCTTCCTATCTCTATTGCTGGTTTCCTCGTTACTGATCTGTGTGACATTTTAACCGTACAGTTGATGCACTTTAATGAGATTTGATAACATTGGTGGTACCACTTTAGAATTGTATCTATTTATCATTGTTGATTTCCGAGTACAAAGTGCGTTATTGTGATCGTGTACATACCTTTGAATATTAATTATATAAAGACTGTGTTTTTAGTAATACAGTGTGTGGACATTCCTTTGTGGGGGTTCGGGGACTACACTGTACTTAAGAACCAGCCTGCATCACCTCCCGAGAAGCTAGGCCTTGATTGCTCATCCATTGCTACCAATTGAGAATCCTGGCTCGGGTCCTCTGTGCCTCTCCTCTACCATATAGAGAGCGGAAGTACAGGCACCCCTCACCAGTATCTTCACAACCATCCAATCAGTGGGCATGTCCGATGTCCGTGGACACCACGTTGCCTTCTAAGCCAATCTGAGTCCTGTCCGTGGACCGAACAGTGAAATGGGTCCGCGGACCAAACCCAGATATCACTAATTCTTTTGGACCTACTTTTTGGTTGTTTTAAAAAAGAAAACTACTGGATGGATTTCCACCATAAAAAAGCATACTTATAGGACCAAGCCGCCAGTCCTGCCGCAAATGTGGTGAAAATCTGTCCAGCGGTTTGGGCTGTAGATGTGAGCAAAGTTTTACTCCTTTCAGTCTATGGAGAAAAAAAAAATTGGGACCCCAATATAACTTTGCCCCACCTTGAAGAAACCTCAGCAAACTTTGCAAAAAAATTAGGAGCAGGCCATATACTTTTTTCCAAAGTTTATTGAGGATTCGTCCAGGGGGCGCACATTCATAAGCCGCCCGAAAAGAGGTCTTCCTGTTGATTTAGCAACTTAACTAACTACATGGCTGCTACCACGGGCCGTGTAATATATATATATATATATATATATATGAAAGAGTTTAAGAACATGTTTTTAAAAATATAAACACACCTGTACTATGTTCTGTTAGATGAGGATCTTGAAGAATCTGGGAATAGAAATGTTGGACAGCTGTAGAATACTTTTTTACTGCAGATGTCTTTCATTAACAGGAGATATGTACTCTGAGAGTTCAAGTGTACGTCTGAAGAGTTGAAGTGCGATGACAGTGTTAGGTGTAGAGGTTTTGGATGTGATAGGTGGATGGATGTGTGACTCAAAGAAAGCAGCCAATGTGGGAGTGTTGATAACATGAAAGTGGAAAGGGTAGAAGGTCTGTCCCTGTGTTACGAGGTCTGCAGAAACTGCAGTAGTCCGCAGATGACACATGCCACATCCGGGTCATTTGAGGATGCCTAGCATTTAAAGGAGACTGTGGGGATTAGCCAATCAGGTTTGCTGGGTGTTGTGTGTAGGAAGAGACGGTGGTATGAGTGCTGTTTGCATGAGTTGTGAGAGCAGTGACAATGGATTTTAGGGAGGCAGGGTCTGTGGATTCTGTGGAACTCTTCAATTCAGTCATTGAAGATATATGCTTATAATCAGGGCATCCTTGGAAATTTGGATTGGTAGAAGTATGGCATGCAGTTTGTGGCTTAAACTTGGTAAACTTGCTTTCATTGTGTGAGACTATGGCTTACTTTAAATATTCAGACATTGTGATTGTGCATTGTGGAGGAGACATTTTGGGGTTTGTGTCTACAGTGTCTTTTCAAGTTGCGCTGAAGGATTTCTTTAAAAGCCTAATGTAACTGTTTCCTGTTGCTTAGATTATTTTTTGGGGAAATAAGACGCACAAGGTCCAACAAACTTTTTCAGTCTTAAAATTGAAGAATCAAGGCAAATTGTCAATAAAGGTGTATCTGCTTTTTTATATGCTACAGGAATGTCATCTTTTTAGAATGATAACACAAGTTCTCACAATGTGCAATTTTCCTTTACAATCTTAGGAATTTATTGAAGAATTTCCTGTAAGGAAATTGTAAAGGAAGATGTCCAGTGTACAGTACTACTGTGCATAAAAGGAAAAAGAAGGAAAAAAGGTGTTTGGTAACAAACCCCCCCAAAACAATAAAAAGGTTATTTTCAATGCCGACCTAAAAATTAAATAACTTCAATTGTGTTTAATTTCCTCCCCACCCCTTTGACTGGCCGCGATGTCGGCGGACACAGCGGTAGTCCGCAGATGGCATGTGCACCATCCGGGTCTTTTAAGGTGGCCTGGAATGGAAAGGGGACTTTCTTTAAAAGCCTTGCGCAACTGTTTCCTGCTGCTTAGGTTATTTTTGGGGGACATAAGATGCACAAGGTCCAACAAACTTTTTGAGTCTTCAAATTGAAGAATCAAGGCAAATTGTCAATACAGGTGTATCTGCTTTTTTAGATGCTACAGGAATGTCATCTTTTTAGAATGATAACATAAGTTCTCACGATGTTCAATTTTCACTTACAATCTTAGGAATTTATTGAAGAATTTCCTGTAAGGAAATTGTAAAGGAAGATGTCCAGTGTACAGTACTACCGTGCATAAAAGGATATAGAAGGAAATAAGATGTTTGGTAACAAACCCACCCAAAACAATAAAAAAGGTTATTTTCAGTGCCGATACTAAAAATTAAATCACTTAAATTGTGTTTAATTTCCTTCCCACCCCTTTGACTGGCCACGATATCATGGATGGCACATTCCACATCCAGGTCTTTTAAGGTTGCCTGGTATGGAAAGGGGACTTTGGGGATTATCCAATGAGGTCTTTTGGTTGTGGTTTACAGAAAAAGAGGGTAGTAGGTGTTTTCATTGTTGTGTGTAGGGAAGATGGATATGGCTAGTACTTAAGAAAAGCTCACTGTGTGGATGGTGGGAGATTGTTGGGTGAATCATTTGAAAAGGTACACTGAGTTGTGTAGCATCTCTGTTACTATTGGTTTGGAGGGAGTGGAGGTTTGCTTGTAAACAATGTCTGGGCTAAACAGTGTGAGTTTACTATCATTTTGTAAGACTATGGCTCACTTTCACTTTCAATGCCGTGACCACAAAAGTGATGGGTGGAAGGTTTTGAATAAATCTTTACCACTGGCGTTGCTCTGGGCAACCTTCCACACCACCGTTTTTTAGCACGTCTGCGCCATTGCAAAAGGGGTCCAGCCATATGCAAATCAGTCTGGTACTGCCACCAATGGTAGCAGCCCAGCCCGAACTGCTAGGCCAGGTCCCCTCTGCACGGAAAAACAAGCAACCCCAGACATGTTTTGGCCTTGTTGGGCCTCCTCAGTGAGGTGCAGCTTGGTTCCCTATGGCGCAGCGAGCAAGGGACCCACGTCTGGGCATACCCTCTCTCACATAGTGAGACAAACTGTGACCACAAAAGTGATGGGTGGAAGGTTTTGAATAAATCTTTACCACTGGCATTGCTCTGGGCAACCTTCCACACCACCGTTTTTAGCACGTCTGCGCCATTGCAAAAGGGGTCCAGCCATATGCAAATCAGTCTGGTACTGCCACCAATGGTAGCAGCCCAGCCCGAACTGATAGGCCAGGTCCCCTCTGAACGGAACACAAGCAACCCCAGACATGTTTCGGCCTTGGTGGGCCTCCTCAGTGAGGTGCAGCTTGGTTCCCTATGGCGCAGCGAGCAAGGGACCCACGTCTGGGCATACCCTCTCTCACATAGTGAGACAAACTGTGACCACAAAAGTGATGGGTGGAAGGCCTGCTGGGCCTAGAGACCCTAGCTACTCCTCACTGATGATGCCCAACAAGGCTGAAACATGTCTGGGGATGCTTGTGGTCTTGGGCAGAAGGGATGTGACCCAGCAGTTCAGGCTGGACCACCCCTTTGGGGGTGGGACCAAGCCTGATTTGCATATGGTCTTTCCCCTTTGTAATGGCTTGGCAGGCGATGAACAATGGTCTGGAGGGTTGCCAAGAGCGTTGCCAGAGATTAAGATTCATTCTAAACCTTCCAGCCATCACCTCTTTTGTTTTGCTCACTTTCAATGCCCACATATTATTGTTCTTCATTGTGGAAGAAATAGTTTGTAGTACGTTGCTTCACTATATTTGCAGGTTGCATTAAAAGATATGTTCCAAGGCTTAATGGAACTATTTCCATGTTCAAAGGTTATTTTTTCAGAAATAAATCCAAGGGGAGTGTGGAGATGCCCAAATGTGTTTTGTGCACCACTAGAAAAAGGTTGGCACCTTGTAAATAAAGGTGTATGTGCTTTCTTTAATAATGTGTGCATGGCATCATTGGAAAATAAAAACGTGTATGGTGTAAACTATTCTCTAAGTGATGGAGCGAATTGTACTGATTATGGGAATCAGATATTCCTTGCAAATAGTCAAAATGCACTGAGAAAGTTTTTGTGAAAAATATTTGCAGAGCATATGAAAACATTTGTAAGTAGTTTTAGGAAATAAAAATCAGAAATGCAAAACTGAAAAAACAAAAAAGGCTCCTTTGAGCCACAAGTGCATAATCAATTGTTTAAATTAAGTGTGAACCTCTCCACCCCCTTCAATTGGACGATCTGTCTGTGGACACCATTGTAGTCCAAGGAAAGCACATGCCACATCCGTGTCTTTTGGGGTTGCCAGGCATGGAAAGGGGACTGTGGAGGCTGTGGAAAGTCAAGGTCTCCGCGGACATTGGAGGAACAGCGAATCAGGTATCCTGTGTGTGGTGGACAGAAAAAGAGGGTAGCAGGAGTTTTGTTAGTAGGAGTTGTGAGGGTTGAAAATAGCCATGGCAATGTCTTTCAGCAGGCAGAGTGTTTGGACTTTGGGGGACACTTGGATGAAGGTGTACGCTGAGCATTGTGGAATAGCCAAAAATATTGGATTCCCTGATTTGGAAGTGTTTTGGTGTGGAGTGCGAGCCATGAAGTGGGTTGACTTGCTCCCATTTTTTGCAAATATGGTTCAATTGAAACATCCAGATATTATTATCATTCATTGTGGTGGAAACAGGTTGGGGAACACGACTGGATTTACTTTGCAGTGTGCAAAGAAGGACACATTGGCAAAGTTGAATTAAATGTTCCCTAATCCGAAAACTATTTTTTCAGGCATTGCACAGAGGCAGATGTGGATGTGTTCCAGTTCATTTGGTCCGCAAATGGAAAAAGTGAAGTGCAACGTGTGTGCTTTTGTTCACGATGCTGGCATGACATTGTTTCATAATGAGAACATTACATTTGACAGAGCCAGCATTTTTAGCAGTTAGCATTTTTACTGTTAGTTTTAGCAGTGTACGGAGGTGGCGTGAGTTATGGTTGCTTACTCTACCAGAACTGGCAAATTTCAAGGGTTTTTTTGTTTTTACTTGTAACCATAACGTCCCTTTAACAATGTTTTGTCACTGAATTTCATGGGTTTTTGTTAGGGCAACTTAACCATAACGTCCCTTTAAACAAAGGTTATTTCAGCGTATATATATATATATATATATATATATATATATATATATATATATATATATATATATATATATATATATATATATATATATATTATAGTGAGAAAACTTTGTTAAAGGGACATTATGGTTAAGTTGCACTAATAAAAACCTATGAAATTCAGTGAAAAAACATTAAAGGCACGCTATGGTTACAATTAAAACTGAAACACCCCAGAAATGTGCCAGTTATGGTAAGCTAAGCAACCATAACTCGTGTCACAACTGTGCACTGCTAAGACTTACATCCAGGACATCACTGATGACATCACATGTCAAATTAACTTTGATGACAAATCTCTGCAAGGGGTTGTGTTTGTAATGTTGGTAACAAGATGTCAGGGATGGTCTGGAGGGCTATCATGAACTACTTAATGTATTAAATAATGTACTCAGCGTGTTATGGTTAATACAGGAATCTTAAGGAACCCACACATTACTTGTAGTCATGCTCAATCTGGCAGAACATGAGAGAGCACCTGATTTCTAGATCACTTTGCAAAACTGCATCAATGGCATCTGCAACCGCCATCCCTACTTCTTCCCAGGGGCCACCACATCACCACCACAACAAGCTGGAGTCTATTGAGAGGGGAACAGGACCACGTGCAGAGATGCAGAAGAGGATGAAGAGGAAGAGCAAGATGAGGTACAGGAAGTGCCTATCTCTAGAGTGAGTCATGGGTGTGGTGGGTTTTAACCATTGTTGGGGGTGTACCCAATGCTCAGCCAGCCAAGGGTAAGATGCACTAAGTGCAGGGCCATACTCAGTCACAGAAAAACTAGGCTGTACTCTCAGGGGACTGCCTGCATGCACCGCCACACCAAATCCAACGACCCGGGTGCTCTGAGAAAGGCATTCTCAGGGAGAAGCATGTTGCACGCCTCTTGCCCCTCCTTCTTCTACTCCTGTGTGGCAGAAGATCCCAGCCTATGCCTCGCAGGCCATACAGAACACTCTTGACCCTTACCTTTCGAGGGTCACAGTAATATGTTTGTACTGCGATGAACCATTCAGCAGGGGGGAGCAATTTCAAAGTGCATTCGAAGCCATGGTCAAGAACCACAAGAAACACTGTGACCTACATTAAATGTAAGGCCTGACCAACATATTCCCCTGTCCATCTGCCTCCCTCCCCCACGTTACCCTGCCTCTCCTATAAAAAACAAAAAAGCAACAAAAAAACAAAATCACAAAATATAAAAAAGCTTCCTTTAGAAACTACCTTTCACAGTTAAAAAATAGAACTTAAAAAAAATCACAGAACCCTTTGCAGCCTTCATAGTATAGTCCATGGAGAGTGCAGTACATATTGGAATGGATCATGTTGGTGAGTATGCATGTACTGCCAACATATTAAAGTTCCACACACCAAATACCACTAAACAAAATGTTCTACACATCTTTTCCATCTGCTTTTCTTTTCTTTTATAAACAAGTTACACACAGTGCTACTATAAATGCATCCATTCATCTTTTAACTTTCATGAAAATGCTTCTAAAAAGAAACATGTTTCAATGGTCAGCATTTTGCATGTTTCATTCCATATAAATGTCACACTTTCCAACCTCCCTCATTACATCCCTTACACTGCCACCATTCTCCACCTGCACACACATATGTGTATACCACCAAATTATCTACATACAAAACTTCACCTTACATATATAGTACTCTTCTTTTTCCAACCTCTACTATAAGACACCAAACACTGCTGCAACAACAATATGCCATTGCATTATCACTAGGACACAGTTTCCCTATTCTTTAAGAACACTGCAACACATTACAAATACATTGCACCACAAACAAAACACTTCTCTTATTAAAATCAGCAGCACAAAAATAACCTAGATATGCACTTTTTTCTTCCCCTGTTCATTCTAATGTGCCATACAGCAATACTCATACTCCAATTGTTTTAAAAACGGAGTTAACAAACTTTAGTACACACCCATAATGCAACTTCATTAACTAATTTTCCCAAAACTCCTGCTAACTTCATTAACAACAACCTTGCTTCCTAAAAGTACTTCACCATTACCACATATACCCACTAACTTTCTTTTACAATTACAGGAAAGAAGGTTATTGCTGAAGACAGCTACTGAAAAAAGAACACTCTTGGCATAATACAAAGTAACACATTAATATAGCATGTATATCTGTCTAATTGTAAAAATGTACTTTCACTATATATTAGCCTAGATTATTGTTTTTTGAATCAAAATTTAATTCACTCTCACTCATTATAATGCAACATGCACACTCTTTCTAGTCCCATCTAAACACCACCATTATAACATCCACTGTTTTTCTCAGAACATTATGATGTCTCTACTTATTCAATCACACCACCACTCCCTTACTCACTATCACAAGCCCATCACACCTGTACATACTCTTACTTTTACAACCTTCATAACCACACCTATCATCCCACTACACAATCACACAGCACTCTGTTCATCTCTGCAATCACACCTACACAGCCATGCAAAATACATTCATATATATTCCACAACTTTCAAAACCAAACTTCCTTTTTCCCAACAGACATAACAGAATGCCTTCTAAAAAGCCACTCCATAGAAAACAAAGAAAATACAGAGCAGCTAAGAATAAAAGCAAGCCATATAGTCATCAGTGCTAAAACTATTTATATAAAACTTTAAAACAAAACAGCTAGTAACCTCACTCAAAAAAATAAAACCAGTCACCACCAAAAAAGTAAGGCCCCTCTTGCAAAAACTAAAAGTAAAAAATCATGTACAAACAAAGGCAGACCAGCTAATGAACCTATCTACCAATGTTAACATAGCCACAGTAAAGCATTCCAAAAATTAATTTTACAAAACATGTTCCGGTAGAGTTTTTTAAAAAACTACTGCAGAAGAATGGTCCTCGAAGCTCTAATTGACAGCGCATTTCTACTAAAGAGAAAGTTGTTTATATTGATTTTAAAGAGAATTAAACCACTTATTAAATTAATCAATACATCACAAAAAGTACTTCTAAACATGCTCAATGTCAATATAGATACAGTTTCAAACTTGTGTGAAGGTGAATGGATTCACACAAGCATCACAGAACCATATTTCAATGAAGATGCTTGTAAACAAGAACAAAAAAACAAAAAAACTATTTGTATAGATAGTAATGGCCGAGGGTATGACATGGCATGAGACACCATTATGGCAAAAGAAACCCTTATAGAACAAAACTTCCCCAACTAACTTTCAACCAAATGATCCTTTCATCCAAACAAACCGTCCAGTGCACAAATGGACATGCAGCTCAGTATGTAACATATGCCAAAAATCCTTCAAATCAAATTGTAGATATGGCCTTCAAAATAAAGGAAAATTGGATATCCCAATGGTCCTAATTAGCTTTAATCTAACAACGGAAGATGAATACAAAATAACTGACCCCTGAGCAATTTGCACATACTGCAATACAATGGTTGATATTAACCAAATGCCATCATGTGCTATTACTTACAACGTACAAATCTTCCCACTTCCAAATGCTCTCTAACAACTTTACTTGTATGAGAGCATTATAATCCACACAGTACACCCATTTCAACTTATACTATGCCTTCAAACAAAAATGGCCAATTGCGTCCATCTCAGTTACTAAAAGGCATTTGTGGCAAAGTAGTATATTTGCCATTAGATCTTAAAGAAAATGTATAAACTCTAGGAGTACAACGGCGAATAGATCAATCATTGATTGTACTACTTAATGGTGTACCAACAAAAGACAAACAAATTGACTACAACTAGTCGAATTAAACAAAGTTAGACAAGCCCTACAATATTGCAAATAAAACAATGAATACAACAACGATATAAACATAGAGGAAAACTTAAAAGAAGCCACTAAAATAATGCAAGATTCACCACCAACTGGCCAATATGAACCTGTAGATCCTGTTACTGCAGCCAACATTTTAGAACCGTATACAATTCACCCACTGCACTCCAAAACTCCATTGAAAATGCATTAGAAGCATCAAATGTGTGAAGCTAAAGGATCCCCAATGAGCATATTTTCGAGAAATGTGTAGAAGCACATTCATTTCCTGTACTCTTTCCTATAGTGGTCTGGTAGTGATTTATTTTTAAATTTGTTTATTGGCATTTGTTATCAACAGTTGTCACATGACATTCGGATTTGCCTTTCATACATAGTACTATCAATAATTCCAAAATATAACATTAACATTTAATAAAAAAACATTAACTGTCTCCGTATTTTGTCCATTTGTAATGCCAGCATATGTAGCGTGTTTCCAAAGGGGGTGGAGGCTTGGGGGGAACAACCAGGCGACTTCAAGAGGGGCCCCCGGGGGACCATTGCTGACTGTCCGAGTATCTCCACGGTTAACGTTACTTTGGTTGTAGGCCAACATTGTCCGAGACCTATGGTTCATGGGGCTTGTCATCTGAGGTTTGGGACATGTTTCTCGTGAGTTCTTTCCATGCCTCTAGTGCCATACTGGATTCATCAGTGGACCTGGTGACACTGTCTTCCCATGCCCTTGTCTCTGCGGCCACCCATCTTTCCAGTTCTCTGTACCATACATTGTATTGTGGCCCCGTGGGTTTTTTCCAGGTCATTGCAATTGTTCTTTTGGCCAGTATGCACGTTATGTCCATAAGTCTTACCACATGCTTGATTTTGGCTAGTCTAGGATAAGTTCCCAGCAGGCACTCTTCCAGGGTCCATTTGTACTTGGTCATGCCTGCTTTCTCGCATGTATGTTTTATTTTGTCCCACAGGGTCAGTGTTTTAGGGCACTCCCACAGCATGTGAATCAAGTCGGCATTCTCCCCCTTGCACCAAACGCAGTTGGGTTGTATTTGCTTATTACATTTTGCCATTCTGCACGGGGTTAGGTAAGTGCGGTGAAGTACGTTGAGCTGTATCTGCCGGAATCTGTGGTTCCTGGACACTTCTTTGGGGAATGTGAGTGCTCTGCTCCACTCTCCGTCTGTCATTTCTCGACCTATGTCTGCTTCCCACTTTCCTTTCATTTCCATGCTTTGGGGGTTGGGAGTGTCGTTCAGGTGGCTGTATATTTGGGATACCAGTTTCCAACCTTCCCCCAAATTGTATAGCAGGGTTATAAGTGGGTCTGTGTCTGGTTCTTCAGGCCAAGTGCCCCACTTTTGACGTGCAACGTTACAGACCCCTTGGCACCATAGGAATTGGCCGACCTGGATATCATTATGTTCTTGTAGCGGAATAAACTCACTGAAGGTGCCCTCTTCATATAGGTCCCCGCAGGTATAGACCCCCTTCTTTTCCCATAGCCTTATGTATTGCAGGTCCAAGCTTGTTGTGCATAAGTCTGTGATTAATGGCACTTCTGGCGAATAGGAGTGTTGCGAGTGGATAAGCGTTTTGGCTCTGCGCCATATTCTCCTCCCCAGGGCAACTAGTGAGTGTGTGTTTTCCACCAGATCTTGAGGTGCCCAGATCAGCTCTTTTAGTTGTAACTGTGAGACCATCATTTGCAGCAGTGGCATCTCAGATGTAGGCTCATCCACTAGCCATTTAGTTACAAAACTGAGTTGGACAGCCACATAGTATTTTTCTAGGTTAGGGAGCTGAATTCCGCCCTTTTTGTATGGTAAAACTAGTGTGGATAGTGCTATCCTGTGTCTGTTCTTCCCCCACAAGAACCCTTGTATTATTGTCTCAAGTAGACGAAAGAAAGGTCTGTTATTGTAGTAGTGCACATTCTGAAATCCATAGAGGAATCGTGGGAGGACAATCATCTTCACTATCGAGGCCCTGCCCATCAATGATAATGGGAGTTTGGTTTCGCCCAGAAGTTTATTGATTTGTGCAGTGTTGGGAGTGCTGCCTTCGTGTTGTGCTCATGCACTAGTTCAGGGGTGTGCATTATCTGGACTCCGAGGAATCGGAATGAGGTGGTCTGCCATTGTATCCCCACGGCGGGAAGTTCCTCAATGTCAACGTTTTTCAGACCCGCTAAGGGAAACAAGCAGGATTTTGACTTGCTGAATTGTATCCCAGAGACCTTGGAGTAATTATCTAAAACTTTGAGCATAGTGGGCACATTGAGGTGTGGTTTCTGAACGTATGAAAGGATGTTGTCTGCATAAAGCGAGATAATGTGGCCCACCCCTCCAGACCTTATACCTGCGTCAAAAAATGGTTTCCTGAAGTAGATGGCTATGGGCTCTAAACCTAATATGTAGAGAATGGGAGACAGAGGGCAGCCCTGTCTGGTCCCTCTGCAGATGTCCCAGGCCTCTGACACATGTTTCCCGGATTTCACCCGTGCCCTTGGTTTAGTGTATAGTATGTTGATCCATCTAATAAACCCTGGTCCGAAACCAAATTTTTCTAGAACCGCCACCAGCTATTCCCAATATATGGAATCAAATGCCTTAACTGTGTCTATGGATAGTAGTGCATATGATTCTCTGTCTTTGTCTGTTTGCGCTATGACGTGCTGTAACCTGCGCAAGTTCATGGATGAGTTGCGACCCGGCACAAATCCGCATTGATCTGTGTGTATTATGTCACCTATTATTTTGGACAGCCTCTTGGCAAGGATTGTTGTTAAGATTTTCACATCGTAATTAAGCATCGTGAGTGGGTGGTAGGAGTTGCATCTATCAGCTGGTTTGTTGGGCTTAAGGATCGGGACCACTAGCGTCTCCCTCATGCACTCGGGGAGTATCCCCTTTCATATGCCTCTTGGTAAACTTCATGTAGGAGGGGAGTCAGGGAGGGTTCATATGTTTTGTAAAACTCTGAAGGTAGTCCATCGCTACCGGGGGCTTTGCTTGTGGCCAGGGACCTAATGGCTTCGGTTATATCTTCGGGAGTGATATCCGCATCTAGTGTCCAGCCTGTGTGGGGGGTAATTTTGGGAGCCCTATCTCTTCCAGTGTGTCTATTACCTGGTCTTGGGGGATCCTGTCCTTATGAGAGTACAGGTGTGCGTAAAAGTGTTTAAAGGTGTAATTTATACTCTGTTGTTTCTGGTGCATATTTCCGTCATCATCTTGTAATGTGGTGGTGGGATGTCTAGGGTGCTCTTTTTTGCAGAGGCAGGCCAGTAGTCTACTCGGCCTGTCCGCCTCTACATGTGGTTTGTTCTGGTGGCATAATCAAATTTCTCAAGTCTATTCCATGACTTTGTGCTTTCATCTCTAAGTGTTTTGAGTTCAGCTTCCCTTTGGTGCGTGTCTGTGGGAGTGGCCTCCAACCTCTCTATCTCTCGTTCCGGTTGGCCTAGTTCCTTTTGAAGTAGTTTCCTGATGCCCCCCACTTTTGCGATGATCTCTCCCCTTGTTACTACCTTTAGGGCATCCCCCATTGTGCTAGCGTGTTCTACACTTCCCATGTTCTCTTCAATGTAGTTGTCGATGGAGACCTGTAGTTCATCTTTGAATGCTGAGTCCCTCGGGGCCTCTACGGGCATTCTCCACATGGGGATCAGGGTCTGGGGCCAGTATGATTCCTTTCCGCTAGGAGCGGGGAGTGATCGAAGATAGTTCTTCCCAGATACTGCGCACCATCCACCTGGGGTAAATGTTCCCTGCTTATGAAGATATAATCTAACCTCGTGTAGAGGCCATGCGGGGACGAGAAATAGTGGTCTGGTAGTGATGCATACAAATTACTGCATCAGAATATCGCGCTTTATGAATTTATTCTGAAGAACCCAGATTCAGACAAAATGTAGAGTACATTTTCCACCTCCTGTTCAAAAGTGAACTAGCAACTCTATGTTATGGAGTTGCACACATATTAAAAATAGACTCTTATTCTTTAAACATGTCAGCTACCCAACTGCTTCACAAGATAAACGACAAAGAAGAAGTTTTGCAGTCAATTATCACAAATCTCTTGGCAAACACGCGTGGTACAATAAAATACTCGGTCCGACGTCACTCTGATATCTGTTGTATGTAAGGAACATAGGCCCACCTACATGGTTTGTTACTTTAAGTTGTGCAGAATACGTAAGTGATGACTTCTTACACCAAAACCAAAATAAAGAGGGAATAGATATAAAATACTAGAAGAACTCTGTTCTCTTGACCCTATCAATGTATCAGGGTACTTTCACCCTCGCTTCATTGCCATGCTGCACTTTATCTGCAATAAAACTACCCCTCCACTCGGAGAAGTGGAATGCTTCTCTTGGAGAAAATAATATCAATCCAGAGGAGCAACACACATCTGCATGATTTTCTGGATAAAAGATGCTCCCAAATGTGTCCATGACAGTGATACCACTGTTTTAGAGTTTAATGAAAAATGCATTACCTATTACATCACTTCAGAAACCACACATGCTGACCGACGTACACAAATCTTACGCTTCCAAAAAAATAAGTGTGGCAAATACTGCTGACATAGATATAAAAACAAAGGTAAATACCCAATGTCACTTTGGCATCTCTAGACCAGTAAATAGCTTGATGTCTTCTGTTAGACACGGTGTGAAAGGCAAATCCCTTAAAAATACATACAACATTACAAGGGACGTAGCATCCAAGTACATTAATGATTACAATGCAATCATTTCCCCCTTGTGTAATGCAAATATAGATGTAAATTACAATGCAGATAATTCCACTGCAGTTGCAAGATATGTCACAGACAATCACACCAAAGTTGAGAAAACAGAATGAAAAGACCTCTGGGATGACCTATAACATCTGACAAAACACTGTCACAAGAATTGTATATCTTCGGTTTAAAAATGCTCTCCAATAGAGAATGCGGGTGCAACGAAGATGAAGACAGTTTAACAGGTACAACCTTATATGGCAAATCTGAACAAAATGTCTGCCTATACCTTGTTGCGGCTTCATCCCGAAAAAGAGTACTAAAATCCTACCAAGAGATAGAAACAGTTCCCAACAGCAAGGACATTTAAAAAAACAATATAATTGACACAGTCTACCCAAACTGAAGTACTGCTTTGGAAAACATGTGACTGTATAACATAGCCCAAACTTGATCCTACAAAAACAATGTCATATCAGATGAGAACACTGGCAAATATTCAGTCTCAACTTGTGAAGGAAGCCTAGTGAAACTTATCAAACCCAGTCTAATTAATCATATAAAGTTATTATTTAAATCTCTGCAACATAGATAACGTTATTACATGGCCCTACTGCAACTTTGTAGAAAAGAAGAGTTTCATAGTTTTCAGCCAATTCATTTTCCCATAGAGAAAAAGTGCAGTTTTTGAACAGCTGTAGCACGCAAGCCCCTGGGCAAATTTGGACCAAACAACTTGGCCTTGAAATAGATTTCTTGACTGGTTTGGAGTGAATCTATCCAGTAGTGTTTAACATATTGGACAGAGAACGTGGTGTCCCCTGTACCGTAAAACCTTTGTACCTGCCTTGGTGCTTGGCAGCAGAGAGGCTGAGCAAGGCTAATAACATTGTTTGATGGATTTGGAGGACATTTACCAAACCAAGGGTTTGTCAAGAGACTCCTCAAACTGCAAATGTTGGGAACAGTTTGTCAAAAAATGAAAAAGTTATTAAGACAAGATAAAAACACAGTTTTTATCCTACTATTATTTGATTTCCGATACAGAAAAAATGCAGTTTTTGAACAGTTATAATGTGAAAACTGCTTGGAAGATGTATGAGGTGCCCCCTTCTCCTTAAAACCTTCATATCGGTCTTGGTGCTGTGGCTGAGAGAGACTAATACCATTTCTGGGAGGGGTCTGGGGTTATTCAGTTCAGTAGTTGTTAAAATATTTTAGGGAGAAGGGGGTTCCCCCCTCCCAAAATGATAGCCATATAAGTGTCCCACAATGCATCAGTGATGCTTTCAGAAATGAAAAAGCTGTCATTTTTTTGTTTTGTTCAATATGAGAGTGAACTGCAGTTATAACGAGTATAGCCGGGGTTAGCCCAAAACGAAAAGTAGAAAAAATCCCATTTTGAGGAGAAAAATTATGAAATGGCATCAGGCTAGAGTTGGGGAGGGGGAAAGAGACACCATGTGAAATTGGGGAGTTATGGAGGAGTTCAGATCTCAAATATTTTTCCATAACCAGGGTGATCTGGTGGGATAACAATGGTTATGATAGAAAACTAGATTGGGAATGAAAGTGGGTCAGGTGAAAGGACACGTGTTGGGGGGAATGGGAGATGCCTAGGGTGGGAAAAGAATTTAATGGGAATAGGGGCAGCATGGTATGAGGTGGGGGCACTTGGTCAGTGTCTGGGAGTGGAGGGCATAGTTTTGGGTTTTGCATACTTTTGACAGTTAACCACGGTATGTTTGCGGATAAATGCAGTTATCTGTAGTACATTGATAACCACGGCTAGGGGGAAAATGTTTTTTAAATAAAGAGAGAGTAAAATAAATGACATAAAAGACAGAAAAAGGGGAATTGTATAGATACAGTGAGGTGGGAGCTAATGGGTGTGGACGAAGGCCATGGATACTGAGTTACTCGAAGGAACCAAATAGTGCAATATGGAAAGCGGCCATGGCTAGTGGGCCCCAACAATTTCTAGTGGGAAACATGTCAAGCGGCCACAGCAAAAGGCCATGGCTAATGTGCTCAAAATAATCCTAGTAGTGCCATGGCTAGTGGGCTCATTTAAGAAACCTATTGGGGCATATGTAAACCTATTTGGGTATTCAGCTAAAGCCACCTTAACGTTGTGCCCCCTGTTGTGCAGCCTATGACCACAATGATGACATCACAGATGACATCACTTGTGACATCACTGATGGTATCACTATTTAGATCACTGGTGTCATCGCGAAGAGCATCAAACATAACATCAATGATTATTTATTTAATGGCATCAGATGTAAGATCACTTTAGGTATTTACACATATTTATTCCACCCTTACGTTTCTTCATATGTAATATTAGAATTTTAGAATAGTTCATAACAATGTGTACATTGTTTAAAACAGTAAACAGCTACACATGTCACTACGTGTGAAGCTTTCCTGTGTAGTACTTTGGTAAAAGATGACATCTGAATTATAAATAGTACACTGCTTAGAATGTTCCTGTTTGTGCCAATATATCTGAGAAAGGTTCACTATAATATGATCTATATATACATTTACAAAACTATTATGAAAGAGACACGTGTTGAACCCTAATTATTTATGACATTTTAAAATAAACATATGTAAATACTCAATTGTTTTATTGTAAGAAAAATGTGTACATGTATCATTTTCTAAATTACATAAGAAGTGCTTTGAAACAGGAAACAACCATGTATTCTGATATATTTCATGGACTGACAGTAACACAGTTTTAAAAGAAAATAATGCAGATGCAAAATTGGGTCGCCCATCCATGCAGCAATCGGGACTGACACTGCTTAGCTTCAAATTGAGGAATATGCTGCCCCCCTCAGGCCATGTGGTCTTGTAACTTTGGCTAATTTATTAGGCAACTTGGCCTGAGAAGGCTGGCCCCTTCCTGACATTGAAGCTAAGCAAGGTCTGTCCTGGTTACTGCATGGATGGGAGACCCGGATGGCTTTTGTGTGACTGGCCGGCTAGTGAGTTTTCACATCTAACGTCACAATAGCTGTAAAATATCTTTAAAAAAAAAATCTATAACTATGGATACAGAACTATACACACCCATGGTAATCTGTAGTCCTTCATAGTCGTGGTTATTGGGAATCAATATGCATGTTTTTGACCTGCAAATAGCTTTTTTCTTATGTTTCATTTTCTAGTATCCCAGCTATAGCTGTGATTATCTCTCGTGTTGAGAGAAAAACAAGATGATGGCTGTTTCATTTCTAATAACACCCTGTTTTGGCAGTTTACCAGACATATAGCTATCTATTTTGGCCTGTGCGTCCCTAATCACTTTAAACATTTTGGCCTAATGCGTCACTCGAATCAAAAGTTAATAACAATCACAGTTTTTATGGTTCCTATGGGAGTCCAACTCACCTTAATAATAGGGGGGCTATTGTTATGGTCAAGTTGCTAAACCCATATGAAGACCACTTTTTGGGCGGCTTATAACTTTGCTCCACCTGGAGGAATCCTCACCAAACCTTGCAAAAAAAGTAAATGGCCGGCTCTGAATTAATTCGGCTAGTTTGGTGAGGTTTTGTTCAGGGGGCCAAAGTTATATAGGGGTCCCAAACATTTTTTTTTCTTCCATAGAGTGAATGGGCCAAAACGGCTGTACGGATTTCCGCAACACCCTCTGTGTCGGTTAGAATAGATTTGGGATGAGGAACACAGTGAACAATCTCCCTCTCTTCCCCTTCATCATGAGGCAGAGGAAAAGGTATCTTCTTGACATGCGATGCGTGGATCCAGTGTCATTTTTCATCTACTCGTACAGCGGTCTGTGTGGCCAACAGGACTTGAAACGGTCCTTTGCAGCAAGGTGCGAGACAGGATTCTCTTTCAAATGCCTTAATGAGTGCCCAGTCAGTCACCAGGTTGGAGTCGATGACCCGGCCCCTCATATTTTACTGGGAAGGCTTCTGGCACCTGTTGATAAATCAAATACAAGTTTTGAGTTAACTGGTCACATTCCTCAGAAAGGAGCAAATGCTCTACATCTTTAAACCGCTTGGGCTTGGGTATATTCCAAATATTGCCTCATCTCCCCATTATTATCCCATAGGGAGAGAGCCGAGTTTTCGCTTGTGGGGTCATCCGCATAGACAATAGAGCTATCGGTAACACATCTGGCCATTTGAAATTGCTACTTCCGCAGATTTTTGCCATTTTGTTCTTCAATATACTGTTGTGGTGTTCTACAAGTCTGGCACTCTGAGCGTGTCTGGCCGAATGGAACCGTTTATCGATCTCTAATTCCGCGCATAGTTGCAGGATAGCAGCAGCGATAAAATGGGACCATTGTCTGACCAAATGACCCTCGGCAAACCAAACCTAGGAAAATATTTCTTCAGCCTGGTTTTCACTGTCATCATTGCTGTGGCATCTTTTAAAGGGAAAGCTTCGACCCATTTTCTGAAAGCACAAATAACTACCAGAACATATTTGTAATTGAAAGGAAATCGAAATGCTTAACCACAAAAGGCACGGAGGGAGGACCAAAACTACCCCTCGGTGTCGATGTACTCTTCCCCACATTATGCTGTAAGCATACCATGCAATTTTGGACCAAACGCTCAGCAGTTCTCGAGATATTTGCATTCACCCAGACAGGTTCTAACAGTTTACAGATCTTTTTAGCACATATATGAGTTGGACCATGAGCCATTGTAACCATAGCTGTGACATAAGCATCGGGCAGCAGCCACCTTTTCTTCTCAATGTCTACCCAACAACCTTCATTGTCTAAAGTTGCTAAACCCTCAGCCCATTGCTTAAGCTCTTCTCAAGTGGCATCCGCCTGAATGTCTTTTATACAATCAATTCCTACATCTATTATACAAGTGTTGGTGACTTCTCTAGTTATATACATTTCAGAACACGAATCAGTGGCAGTTTGTTTGGCTATTCTGTCACTTCATTATCTCTAACTGAGTAGGAAGCGCAAGTGTTGAGAGTAGCCTAACTATCAAAGTGCCATGTTGTATCTTAGTTCCATGCGAGGTCAAGAAACCTCTCTCTGCCCATAATCTACCGAAGTTGGGATCCACCCCAAAGGCATAGTGACTGTCTGTAAATATATTCACACTAAGCCATTCGTAAAGTTCACAAGCTCGAGTCAATGCAATAATCTCTGTGGCCTGCGCAGAGTTATGCGGAATTCTTTTGGTTTCCACAATAGTGCTTAATGTAGTGATGGCATAAGCAGCAGTGTATATACCATCCAGAAGTTTGAAGCAGGAGCCATCACAAAACTGCTCCACTTGTGGATTTTTTAACAGTGTAACATTTAAGTCAATTCTGCCTTCAGTCCCTTGTTCTGTGGTATAGATGCAGTCATGTGACTTCTTGTCACTGCTAGCAATTTCTTGCAGAAGAGGCAATAGTACGGCCGGATTTTATGCGCAACATCTCTTAATTTGGATATGCAGTGCAAATAGAATCAGCTCATATCTTGTTAATCGTGCTGATGTGCGATGTTGCATTTGCGTTCTGTAATAGAACGTCTACAGAGTGATGTACCATCACAGTTAAGGAGTGACCCAGAACCATACCCTCACTTTGTGTCACAGAGGCAGCAGCAGCAGCAACAGCTCTCAAACATCTCAGCAAAGCGCATGCAACCGGGTCATGCGTAGAGGAAAAATAACCGCACAGTCTATTCTTCCCTCCATTTTCCTGCGTTAACACAGCCAAAGCTCATCCATCACATTCATGCACATACAAAATGAAGGCCTTGTCATAGTGTGGTGTGCCCAAAACCGGTGCTGAACACAACGCAGCCTTGAGCAGATCAAATTCTTTCTGACAATCCAAGTTCCACGGTAAAGGCAAAGAAATGCCCTTCTTTGTCAATGCCAACATTGGTTTTATCATTAATGAAAAATTAGGGATCCGCTGTCTACAGTAAGAAGTCATGCCTATCAAGCCTCTGACCTATTTCTGTGTATTTGGGACAGACATGCTAGCAATGCTTTGTATCCGTTCAGGTGTCATTCTTCTTCCCTCCTTTGACAGGAGATAGACTAAATAGGCGACCTCCTGTCGACAATACTGAAACTTTTTCGATTAAGCCTTATGCCCATGCTCTGCTAGATGAATCAGCAGCAACACAGTGCCCTCCTTGCAAGCAGCTTCTGAGTCTGCAGCTAAAAAAAGATTGTCAACATATTGCAAAAACTTACAAGTGGAGGGCAACTCAAGTGTATCAAGCTGTTACTTCAAAGCTCTACTGTAAATATTGGGACTCTCAGTGTACCCTTGTGGCACATGAGTGAATGTAAATGAGCGGCCCCCTAGGGTGAACATGAACAAATATCTACTGTCAACATATACAGGAATACTAAAGAAAGCATTCTTAGATCCGCAACACTGATGAGTAGCTGAAGCTGGAATCATCGTTAATATAGTGGTCACATCAGGCACAATTGGGAATTGTGGAGAAACAATCTTATTGATAGCACATAGATCAATAATTAAACGGAAAGGAAGCGCATTAGCCCCTTTCTTATACACCGGTAGAATCAGACTATTACACAAACTTCCTGCAATTTCCTCAATCACTCCTTGATGTATAAAATCAAAAACTATACTCTTTAAGGCTTGCTCACCGTCAGATGAAATTGTATACTGTGGAATATGTGGTACTTTAAAACCTGGTTTCAACTAACTTTTAACAGGTTCAATTTGTAAAATACCAACATCATTATCATCAATCTCCCATAAACATGCAAGAACTTTATCCAATTCAGTCAGTGTTATGCTCACCTGGCTTCCGCTGGGGCTTTGGGGCGTGGCTGGAGCCCTACCTCGAACTGGCTCCTCGAAATCACCTCCCCCTTCTGAGAATGGTCAGACCTGCGGCTCTGGAGCTGGGTGTTGCCCCTGCGTGAGGAGGAGAGGCAATGAGTATGGAGTGGGAGTATTGTGACTTCCCCCAGCCCTTTCGTGCAGGAGTATGGTGGGCAAGCACTTTCTCATAGATGCTCACCTGTAATTTCGTGATGAACAGCTATCCATCCTGCTTTTCAGAGCAGGGGCGCGTTGAATGGACCAAGTTAATTCACTGGTCTGTGAGGGCGTTGATCCAGCCCAGCTTCGACCAATCCTCGTATAAGGTAAGTCTTTAGTATGATTATAGTTGGGATAGAGTGTTTGTATTTCGTCCTAGAAGTAATTCTTGCAATGTCGTATTTCCCTTTCTTAGGTAGGGTAGGAGAATCTGGATCGAAGATGATTCGGGAGACCCTAGAGGCTGATGGAGTTCCCACAATGGCAGGTAAAATGGTCTTTAAAAGGGAGCTTTAGTCTCTTGTATTATGCGACCATGTGAATGCACATGAGTCCTAACCTGTTTGTTCTTGTTTCCTCGTAGGTGTCTGCCAGCGACGTAGATGGTGTCCTGTTCTTCGATGAAGATTGCAGGAGGAAGTCTCCGACCGCGATGGAATGGAGGTAAGGAGAAAAGTCTGGCACGGGCCACAACGAGTTGCAGGTAAGAGGCGTGCTTTGCGGTGTAGTGGCGAGCAACAGGTAAGATATGTGTGCAGCGAAGTTGAGACTGATAAAAGACAGGATGCGCGTCTGGAGATGGAGCAGCTGTCAGCAGGTAAGAAGTGTTCTGCGCTCAGCGATGTTGAGGCTGATAAAGGACAGGATGCGCGTCTGGAGATGGGGCAGCTGTCAGCAGGTAAGAAGTGCGCTGCGCTCAGTGATGTTGAGGCTGGTGAAGGGCAGGATGCGTGTCCGGAGATGGAGCGGCTGTCAGCAGGTAAGAAGTGTGCTGCGCTCAGCGATGTTGAGGCTGGTGAATGACAGGATGTGCGTCCAAAGATGGAGCAGCGCTGCACTCAGCAATGTTGAGGCTGGTGAAGGGCAGGATGCTCATCCGGAGATGGAGCGGCTGTCAGCAGGTAAGAAGTGTGCTGCGCTCCGCGATGTTGAGGCTGAAGTGAAGATGTTCACAGAGATGGGCAGAAGACTGAAGGTAAGAAGAATTCTCAGACGAGTCTGCAGGATGAGGCTGTGAAAATCCAGAGAGGCACCGGTGAGTACATCAGAGAGCGTTACACTGCTTGGAAGCAGAATAACGTGAAGCGAGGGCACGTGGATGGGGTGGCCTTATATAGGCAGGTTTTGGCCCCTCCCATTAGCTCCGCCTACCAACTCCACCTTGCCCTTCTTTGGGCCTGCAGCATGTGCCTTCCAGCTCTGATCCATGGCCATGCCCGGCCCAGCTGCACACGCCCTGGGCCTAGAGTGTGCAGAGCACACTTTAAGATGAGCCTGACGCCAGAGATGCCAGGACTGGGTCCAAAGAGACCCCGGGGTGAGGAAGGACTGGCCCCACGAATAGTGGCCATGACAGACGTTAACGGCCTAGTCAAGAATTGTGGAACAGAAGTTTGCTGAGGTGAAATCGTCAAATGCACTCCATCCGGAGAACAATAAATTACTGCATTTAATTCTTTAAACAGATTCAACCACAACAAAATGGCAGATGATTCTTAAAATGGCAGCTACATCAATCAGAAATGTAAACATTTCAGACGTGGTTTTCCGTGCAACGCGAATGGATTTAGCCCAATATTCAAAACAAGGCGGTATTGTAGAAATACAGTTTAACAGTATGGTACATGGCCAAATGTTCCCATGCATGCCTACATTGCCTTTTAGTAGTTGTGTGCAAGGCCTAGGCTTTTGGGTGCATGGGCGAATGCTTTGTAAATAACACTGCAAATGGTTGCAAGTGCTGTATTTTTCTACAGAATGATCACGAAAATGTGTAAGGTGGTTACAATCACCGCTCTTTTATTTCACAAACAAAATCCAGTTTGCAATGCATTCTGTGCACTTCTGTACTTCTTTTGTCGTCTGACAAAGTGGAAAAAGGATTAATTTATGGTCCTTGGTGGGCAATGTGGAAGAAAGCATTTTATTTGCAAGGTAGACAAGGTAGCAGCTGTGGCCTCTGTGATGCCTTACATCATAAACATTTGCAGGTTGGTTCGTATTGCCCGAACCATAAATGGATACACAGGCCCATATCAGTCGTCCCAGATAATGATGATGGAAAACACATTGCTTATGGTAATCATGCTATGCTTGGTCCACCACCCGTCTGTTGGAGGTGGAATGATTGGCACGTGCAGTAAGGTGCAAGGTATCTGAGAAGAAACAGGAATAAGAATAGATGTAAGAAGCCGTTATTAGTGGCAGCGTACAGGACAAGTGTTTGCGAGAAGGATGTCGTAATAGGTGTCTGCCTGATGGACCCTGTTCTGTGTGTTATTGAGTAGCGTCATATGTTAACACACTGTCTTGCTCTCTGCTTTGTAGGCGATATTGTCCTTGTATGGCTCCACACAAGCAAAGTGTCTCATGTGTTTCCTTTGTATAAAAAAATGACAGTGCTAGTGAGTGTTGTTAGACCCACGACACAATGTCTCTGTGTGTGTCGAAAGGATTGCAGGAGAATGCAGGAGCTATTTCGAAAAAAAATGCAACATTGAAATGTGACTTGTCAATGTTTGTGTGCCAGTTGACTACTGCGTGTGCCTCTGGATGTTACTTTCAATACAATGGCCCTCATTACGACCCTGGCGGAAAGGGGAAAACGATGGCGGAAATGCAATACCGCCATCGAAAAGCGCTCGGTGCGACTATGACCCGTCACCGCAAAGTACGAAGCCATTAGCGACACCGTAGTGAACGCCAACGCTAACTGCACTAAGCACGCGCGCGCGCACCATGCCAAACCGCAAACACCACCATGGTGCAACGGTACGGCAATTCCGACCCTAGCGGACATGTACCTAACGCCATCAGGCATGGCGGAATGGACCATTCCGCCATGGCTAGAAATACGGCATCGTGAACCAACCGTAAATGGCCCACTGAGTGCCTGTACTCCACTCCCTGGCCACATTGCACAACTCCTGGCAGGCGCAATGTACTCACACCATGCAACCAGTGAAATCTACAATTCACCCATGCATGCCAACGTAGAAATGCATGCAGGTGTTCGAAGCGCCCCGTGAGTGGGCATCCATGTACGGCATTTCACCATAGCCGTACTGATGCAGCACAGGCATGTGAAGGTACAAGACATCAAAATGGAAATCAAGAACACATGACACAAAACAACAGTAGTCCCCCATCGCTTGCCACCAGCGCAAGGCAACATCCAAAACAGCATCCTGAGGGGGATTGCACCAGACCTGTACTCTTGCCAGTAAACAAACCAACCATCAGCAGAAGCATGTACCACACAAGTTGGCAGAGTGACTGAGCAGCCAGGCACATCCCAAGAGGGGCCGATGGGAGCTGCAGGGCACAGATGGCATGAATACAGAAGCTATTCCAATGGACATGACCCCAGTCCCCCTCCAACAAACGCACGCAAACACAGGCACCTGTGACCAGCCACATTCTGAACATCCCATCATACCATCAATCGACCTGGCTGACAGGCACCAGTCGGCCAAAAGCCAATCCCCCGCCCCTGAACAGCACATCATGTAAACAGTCACAATGGCAGCCCCTATCCGTGACCACACTGTGCTACGTAGGCAAAAGCGGCCAGTACTGTACCACACAACTCAACTCAGAAGGCGGAACACAATGCAGATCATCTCGCAATACATACCGCCACAAATCGAAAATCGCCACATCACCTGCAAAGAATAACGCAACACGCCAAATATCGGAATACAATTTAAATGCACATCCAAATGACAAAGGCCTCACAGCAATTTGTAAAATAACACCAAAACATCCATCATCACCGAGGGCTGCATCTGCAATAATTGACCAGCTTCCACTTGTGTGACGCCCTGTACCATCATGGCACACAGGGCCAACATCAACGTTCCAAAAGGCAACATGGAAGCGGCAAGAACCGCAGGTCCGTCCCATGAGGCAGGCACTAGTCCAGCTGAAAGGCCGAAATGTTGCACCTAGCCACCAGAACAGCGTAAGGGCATGTGGCCCATTGGCGATCGTCCCATAAGATCGTAATGCTGCTCCACTGATTCACCCGAAGCTGCAGGTGTCGAGAGTAAAAACCATCTGGAGGAGTGGCGTACAGATGGCATCTGCAATAGGGCAGGAGATACCTGTCACCAAAATGAAACACAAATTAACCGATTGCACTACATGACACATGATGCATCACTATCTTCATTCAACACACCAAATCCACACCCATATGCATGCTAGGCCACTCCAAAGGAATATACACACCCCTAAATCAGTATCGATACATAACGAAACCAATCGAGGTTAATACACCATTGGCAACGTCGGTTACTGTGCATGCGTCCGTCAAGATAGAACCCATGACATGGGATTAGTAACGTGCCTAGACACAAGTGTATGAAGGCGCGTCGAGACAGGGAGGATCCGACAAGGGCAGATAGACGTAAGTCCCACTATGGCAGCCTTGCATCACATAGCGCAGGGGAAGGGGATTGAATCAAAAAACACATGTACATGGCAGACCCTAAATGGAATCATCTGTCCATGCATCCATTCATCATTCCCTCATCCCGCAATGAAAACGCATGAACATTCACTCACATAATATGTGAAACTTCCATCGCGTCTGTGCGTAATGCAGTCTGCAAAAACCACTGTGCTCCTGGCCGGATCTGTAGTGTCGTGAAGCTAGATGGACTTGGGAACGTCCTGCCTTATCGTCCACTACGCTATTGCGCATCCCATTCAATTCATGTCATTCATTGCTTGCTCGTTATGGGCCCTGTCCCAAGGACATTCAACAATAGAACGTTACATTTCCAGGCAGACCTGTGGGCGTCTCCTCACCGCTACTTCGCAACCAAAAATCCTGGCCTTCGAATTCCTCACTTGCAACATTACGTCGAAAAGGCTTCTGTGAACGCTTGCATTCACAATTACATCAATGTAGTGCGGCTGTGTGTCATAATGCTAACTGGCTGCAATCACAAATGGGACGCCACGCCCGTCGGTGAAGTACGATACTGTGCTGCATGAGGGTCGGCCATCGATCGAGCCCTACATACCACTGACTCTTCACAGGTATGTAAGCGGCTGCAATCATAGCATGTGTAACAATGGGAGCATAGCATGAAAATCAGTCAAAGTACATCACACTGCCATCGGGATTTGATACATGATTCCAACCCCAAGATGCCATGCGGCCAAATGCAGCCTTACGTGCGGGACGTGCTCGGCCAGAAGGGATTGCATCTGCCACAGATTCATTCAATCAGCACAGGTGGAGGCCATACAGGCCGACAGCACATATATAGCAGACCCAAACCCCTCCCACAACCACTCCCACTCCAAAATGCTACCGGCAGGACTAGCGATGTTGGGCCTGGGGCACCAGATAGCACTGCAAGTGCTACAACTACAAGAAGACGACGAACAACAACAGGTACAACAACCGGGCGCACAGGGGAGACGGAGGAGAAGGAGGAGGAGGAGGGCAAGGCAGGGTCAGCAAGGCCCACAAGCACTGCCACTACCACCACGCAGGCGGCCCGCAATCCCACGCCTCCGAGCTGATCCGTTCAACCTCACTGCTGAGCAGATCCACACCCTCTACCGTTTGGACCGGGACACCATAATCGCCATTGTGGACATGACACATGCTGACCTCGTGAGCATGATAGATAGCCCAACCGCCATCCCACCCCTACTGAAGGTGGTGTCTGTACTCCACTTCCTGGCCACAGGCACCTACCAGCACACAGTGGGACAGTTGCATGGCATTTCACAGCCACTGTTCTCACGGACACTCTCCCAAGTGCACGATGCCCTCCTGAAGCACGCCGACGACCACATCACACTACCACGCACGTACCAGGAGATTACCAACGCAAAGGTGGGATTCCATGCACTTGGCGGCATCCCGGGTTGCATTGGTGCCATCGACTGCACCCATGTTGAATTGGTTGTCCCACATGCCATGGAGGTCCAGTACCGCAACCGGAAACAATTTCATTCAATCAATGTGCAAATGGTGTGTGACTCCAACAAGATCTTTACGCATTGTTGTGCCAGATTTCCAGGATCTACCCATGATTCTATGGTCCTGAGGAACACAAGAATACCACGCTACATGGAGCGACACGCAGGGCACAGATCCTGGCTACTCGGTGAGTCTCATTCCATGCATGACATCGTGGCCCATTTGATGCGTCAATGACCTTGCAGGAGGGGTGGGGGGCTACTTAGCACTATCATTCCACTGACACCCTTTATTCGTCCCATACAGGTGATGCCGGGTATCCACTGAAGAGATGGCTCCTTACACCAATCCGGAACCCACAGAACCAGCATGAGGAGGACTACAACCATGCCCACTCACGTAGCCGTGTGGTCATTGAACAGGCATTCGGCCTACTGAAGGCTCGTTTCCGCAGCCTCAGCAGGTCTGGCGGGGCACTCATGTACAGCCATGAGAGGGTTTCTAAGATGGTCATGGCATGTGTCATGCTGCACAACATGTGCATACGTAGGAATGTGCCCATGCCCCCTGACGCTGTACTGCATGCACCTGAAGATGATGATGATGAGGGTGGGGATGTGGAGGGACGCCAGGGAGTCCATGAGGCACAGGATGCACGTGCAATCCGACAGAGCATCATAGATGCATGCTTCTAGCAACCACGCATGGTGCCTATTACACGGAAAGGGGACCTGTGGCACTGTGTGTGTGTAGTACAGGCACATAGTGGACTGTACGCCTATGAAGGCCTCGTACGCAAATATCAATGTCCACACATGTCATTGGATGATAATGAAGTGCTGTATTGTTAATGTGATTTGATTCATACACCCTATGGACCCGCCACCCAGTGAAGCCCAACACACCCCTTCCACCCTACTTCCCCCCCCCCCAACACCAGTGTCCAGATATGCATGCTGCCCGTGGGTAGACGCTATTGCAAGCCCCCTCTACGGGTATCAGGGGCACCCCTGCCCGTGGAGCGCAGGTTCCTGCCAGATCTGCGTTGGGGGCTGCCCTGGACGGAACTTGCCACGGATGACGTCTCTGCCTGCTCGCGTCCATGCATGTCTCTGAGGGTTTGTGAGAGCTCCGAGAGCACACGGCGCACAGCAGCAAGTTCAGCACAAACGTCTTTGGACGTCGCATGCAGTTCCCCCCTCAGGCTCTCGGTGCTTTTCTCCATTTGTGCTCTCAGGCTCTCGGTGCTTCTCTCCATTTGTGCTCTCAGGCTCTCGGTGCTTCTCTCCATTTCTCCCCTGAGGCTCTCACTACTTTTCTCTATTTGTGCCCTGAGTGTCTCGGTGGATGTTTCCATGGCTGCCCTGGAACCCCCGCATTCATTTGCATGGTCCTTGAGTAGCGTGGACGCTTCCTGCTGTTGCTCGATCAGCAGGTCGAGGGACTGTTGCCTCTGCTGGGCCATGGACATTTGCGGTGGTGTGACAGGGGGGCTGCTCAACACATGTTGCCTTGGCACAGGACTTGTGGGGGTTGGCCAGTCGTCGTCTTCAGGGTGCCCCTGCGTGGTTTCGTCATGGTGTAGGGGATGGAACATGCAGGGGGATTGGGAAAGGTCATGGATGGTACCTACGTCGCCAGCACTGTTTTCCGTGTCGGAGCATGCTGGCATGACAGCTGTGTCACCTATGGTGCTGCTACCACCAGAGGCAGTGCCATCAGATACGTTCTTTGGGGGGACCTGTGGTGCTGGGGTTGTGGACTTGCTGGCTGCTGGGGTGCCTGTTGCAGTCCCCTCCAGTGTGCTGGCACTTGATTCCTGCTGCTGCCGTGTCTTGATCCTTGCACCTGAGGTGGAGGCTCTTGGGACGTTGGTCCTGGCCCTCTTTGCAGGCGTGCTGGTAGGGGTGTCCTGCAGCTCGTCGTTGGTATCGGACCCTGTGGTGGAGTAAAGAGGGGCGAGCGTTAGTTATGGGTCTGTCGGATTTGGAATGGCAACGTGTCAAATGCATTGGGGTGGTACATGAGGCTGATATGGGACTGGGCCTTGGAGGTGGTCTCATTTTCGTGTGGATTGAGGATGCATTCATTTGGCTGCCTGCAGTTAGGGGGTGCATGCTGCACATGTAGGGGTTGTTTATGGCATCTTGATTAGTTTGTTTATTCATTCTGACTTTTAGAGGGCGCTGTCAGGGCAAAGTATGTATTGCACTATGGGGTCACATGGTACTGCACATGTTCGTGGTTTGTGGATTTCGCATTGTTTCTCTTGGCAAACCTACCTGATTCTCCGGATGTCGGCACTCCTTTCTCCATCCCTCCGACTCCCTCTATGCTCTCCATTCCTATGGTGGAGGCGCAGATCTCCTCCCAGGGGGTCAACTTGATGGGCGACTCTGATCCCCCCCCGGTAGCTGTGGCGATGTTCCTGTTCGCAGAAAGTATGCTGCGTACGCGGATCCGCAGGTCGTCCCACCGCTTGCGACATTGCTGTGGCGTGCGGGGTGTTGTCCCCACCGCACTTACGCGCTGTGCCACAAGGGCCCATATGGCCTTCTTGTTGGCAAGGGCCGTCCTGGTCATTTGACTGGAGAAGACGACGGCGCCATTTTCCTGCAGGGTCTCGGTCAGCACGGTCAGTTCCTCTCGGGAGAAGTGGACCTGCCGCTTGCGATCACACGCTTTCTTGGCTACCTTTCCCATATTTATTTTTTGAACTGGGGTTGCTAACGGGTTGGGATGTGTGTCAGGGTCGGATTTTTAATGGTTGTGTTGGGATTCGGATTTTATAGTTGTGCGGCGTGCTGTTTCCCGTTCCGGCCACATGCTTTTACTTCCGTTTCCGTATATTTACGGTGCCCGTAATTTGCGGTGCCCGCTCATTACGGTGCCCGCTCATTACGGTGACCGCTAAGATGGGTGGCGGTATTGCACCTGGTGCAGCGTACGGCGGCGGTAAGGGCCGTTTTGGGGTCATTTCCGCCATCGCAGCCTTTCGGATTCCGCCATGGCGTAATGCTCGTGCCCGATGGGTCGTAATTAGCCGCACTTTGCTCCTTCGTGCAATGGCGGAAACGCTATTTACGCTGTTGCGGTCCGGTCAGTCAATTTCCGCAAGGGTCGTAATGAGGGCCAATGAGGGTGCGTAGAACTGGTAATTGTTTGAAAGGGCATCGTAAGGGCAAAACAGGGAATGTAGTACTGCACGAGTAAGCCTAAGGTGTGCTGTTTCACTGCACGAATTGCTTTCCCTTTTCATCTTGTCATTTATGTTTGGATTAACAGGGGCTGGGGAAGAATGGCAATAAATCGAAGTACAATCACAGTTGCAATGTATGGGGAATGGTGGAGACATGGCACTGTAATGGTGCGTGATTTCTGCCCTCACAAACCTCCGTACAATGCACACAGAGAAAGTGTGTGGTAAAGTAAATTCCAAATCATGGACACAAAACTGCAGCCCAATAGCTCCAGTGTAAGTTATCTTTCCTTTTTTTCTACAATTCCATACAATGGGCCTCATCACGAGTTGGGCGGTAACACCGGCGCTGTTAGCGCCGGCACTAATAGCCCTACCGCCAAACCCCACGGCGCTATTAGCGCCGGATCACGGGTTTGCCAGAAGGGTTATTGCCCATTCCCCATTGGGCCCATTCGGTAATTCTTCATTCCCCATTGGGCCCAATGGGGAAAATTTGCGCTATTACAGCCGGCGCATTTCCCGCCAGCGGTAATTGTGCCAAAAATCGTCAATTTTGCCACAGATTTCCCCCCAGCTCAGAGCTGGGGGGAAATCCGCCAAAGCCATGATCTGGCGGACCCTTGAATGCGGCGGTAATAGCACTACTGCTGCATTTAAGGGTTACCACCAGACTCGTGATGAGGCCCAATGTCTGCCCTTGGATCTAATCATGCTTCCCACTCAATGCTGTTTTAGAATGAGCATTTGTCCTTTTGAAAGAGAGGTATGTTAGGTTTCGTTTCCACAGATGATGCTGGAAAAAAAGGATCCAAGCAGCAACATGTTTCGATTGTACCATGCATTTCTGAATGTTGGTAGTGTCATTGCGGTGAAGTTAGTATGTCGTATAAGGAGAGATGATGGTGCTGTACATATGCTGCACTGAATGCACAGATGGCAGCATACATAAAATGTGCATTTACAGTCCGTAAGGAACATTTATATATGCTGGGTTTTACGAGGCAATAGTGGACGATGGCAGACTGTGTGTGCGCTGGATCAGCATATGTGGGGGGCTGGGCCATTGTACGCAGTTTGGTGTCTTGCAGCATGAACATGTTTGAGGCTATCACTGATCAAAGAAAAGGAATTACTTCATACCTTCTTCAAACCTTGTAAGGGGTGTATGGTGTTCAAATGGTGTTTCCATTCCACAATAAGAAAAGGAATCAGAAGTTTGAAAGTTTAAGGAGTAACGCAGTGTTTGCAATATGGCTGCCGAGCTATGTACCATGTGCTCCAGTGAAATCTGTGTTGTATACCTTCTTTTAAAATGGTATACATAACAATGAAGATGAGCTAATGCCCTAAACGGTGCAAGTGGAATGTGAGGAGGCAAATATTGCAGCAGTTAGGACAGTTACGTAAGGCATATGGATGCATCGTTCAGTTTGCATTGTTCTAGTTGTGCAGATTATCGGATAGGTTACTGTACTGTTGTGTATTCAGTGCGTCCACTTATTATAGGCTTAGGTGAACACTGTATGCAGGAAACAGGTTATCTATTGTGTGGAAGAAATGCCCGGCAATGGCAACTGCAGTGGCTAAGGGGAAGGTGGTTGTGTTATGTGTGGGGCTTCTGGTACGTGGATAGATGTTTGTATGCATAGTTGTACAGTGCAGCGGTAGTTGTGGGCAGGGTCTACAATATTGAGTGCATGCCTGGAGCCCATACACTGTACTGGGTGTAGTGAAGCATAAAGGGCATAGGCGCAAGATGCATAGTGTAATATAGTTGTACATTGCAAATTGTGGCATTGCTATGTTCATTGCAGAAATAAGTGCACACATTGCACTGTGAATATTGTCCAGTATTATGATACCAATAATTTCATACTTACTGTTTGGATTTGGGATGGCCTGTGCTGTTTTTTGTATATGGAGTGTGAAATGTTGCAGTAATTGTTGCTGCATTATCTGTGGGAAAAGAGAACAGAACATGTTAGAGCAGGTATTTTGTTGCTTTGCGTCCCGAACATTGCATATATGTATTTACTTTGTAGACCCTCATAACTAGTACTTCATAAGTACTATGCTTTGAACCAATGTACTGTGCAATAAGCACAGTTCCTGTGCTTCTATGCTTAATCATTGGATCTGCAGGGAAAACAATCCATGCTGGATTAAAAAAAAAAAAAAAACTTCAAAATGTCTTTGCTGCTATAGTGCACAATGAATTACAGTAATGCTTCCAGTGGTTATAGCAATGTTTAAGGTGTGCTCTTGGAGTAGGAGGACATGTAATGGTTTACGATTTCTGGCCTATGCATGTTGATAGAATGGGTGGTGTTGTATAGCAGTTGGTGTTTTGTAAATGTTTACCTGCTTCCTTTTTGTAGCACTGGTTTCTTTATACATTTGGTTGCTGCTAGTGTTTTCCAAATATTGTGGCATTGTACTTTGCTACTGCAGAATTGTGATGGTAGTTACGTACCTGTTGGCGCACTGTAACTGTTCATACTTTGGAAGTGTTTGAGGATATGTTTTTAGTACAGTGCTTGTTGAAGGTTGTGTTGGGTTGTTGTAATGCTGCAAATAACATTATAGTATTCTGATTGCAGTTAGTTACCAGGTGGCGTATTCTAACTGTTTACAGTGTCCCATTCCTATAGGGTACGGTTACACGCCCATGCATTCCTGTTGTTACTTTCACATCTGTGTACATTTTGAAGTGGTGGTGTACCACTATGGGTTTATGTAGTGATAGGTCCATATGTACAGCATGTGTATGCATATTCTTAGAGAGGCAGTGACTCATGTGCGTACTTGCTGGGTTCCACGGTTATTGAGGATCATTTTGAACCCTCATACTTAATACTTTCCCTTTTAAGTATCATGTGGAAAATGCTATTACTGTGATTTATGTACACATATTGGTTGTTTGAGTGTTCTCATTGGGTTCATTGGGGATACACTTGTCCAACACACACTGTAAAGCATTTCTTGAATAGTTGCTGTATGCTACATTGCTTTAGGTCCACAGTGTGGAAGGTAATTTTTGTTGTGTGCAATTACGAAGGTAGTGGTGGGTGCTGGGGAGTAGGGTATAGCAGGTTTGTACATCAATGAAGCAATTTTGGCTTCAAGAAGATTAAGTAGGCATTTGCAAGATTTGCAGGTAATCTCTGCTTTGGAATGATGGAAATATCATTGCATTCCCACCAAGACCTTTGCTTTCTATTGTATGTGGTATAGTGTCCTGTACTGGATGTGTCGCCTGTGTAGTAGATTACGGCTACTGTTATGAAGGTTTTCTTGCCAATTGATACCTGCCCATGTGTGAAGGTAGTCAGTTTGCAGTTGTTTTTCGTTCCATCTGCATTGTATCTTAAGAACATTACAATTACAAATTGACTATGTGAGTCTACATGTAGTGTCGAACGATTATCAGAATTGCACGACGTACAGATATGCTATGGTTGGCATTTTGCATCAGTTGCTGAAATGGAATAGAATAACGGTTAGGTATTAATACATACACAAAGCATTCGTTAGGGACTTGTTCCTGAATGGCATGGTTGCAGAGACTTCATGTGTGTTTCCACATGTAGGAAATTTGAAAGATTTCATTTATGAGGATGTTTTTCCTTTCCAGAATTTGTAGTAAGTACATTAGAAATTCCTGTGGATCTTCTTGTCTGTTTAACGTGAATTTAACCACACCAGTGCAGTAGTCCAATTCTTGCCTTACTCCTGAGACTCTATAAATGTTGGCAGGATTACTTACTGCATTTCTGTGAAGGACGAGCATTTGTAAAGACAACTGATCTGCACAATTTAAAAACATGTTTTTAACAATTGCTGGCATTTGGAATAGAACATTCATTGTTACATTTGTATAACAATTAACACCTGTTGTATTAGAAAATTTGAATGGACCAGGTACTTCTGTGTCTGAGTATTTTGATGGACGGGCACATGGTTTATTTGAAGAGGCACGTTTTTTGTGTGTGGAGGTGGGTATGTCTTGTCTTTTTAGTCCTTTTTTCTGTGCTTTTGGTAGTTGATGGAGTATGAGCTGATTTAAATTTCTTTGGTAGTATTGTTGGCAAATCATTTAGAACTTCTGCTTGAATGAGCTTTCTTTTGAAACTTTTCGGTGTCTAAGGAACAGGATACATGTTCAGATGCGGTGTGTAGAGTGCACGTAGTCTATTGTACTCTATGATACAAGGAATGTCTATGCTGACTGCAGTTGCATCAACATTCACTAGTCCTTCCAGTGTACATAGCCATGACAGTGCTACGTAACTCATGCCTTCTTTAAAGACTGTGCTGCCAATATCAATCAATGCTTGACCTAAGGTTAGACCTTCCGATTTATGAATAGTTATTGCATAAGCTAGCAACAGAGAAAACAGTTCTCTGCGTACATACATGTCTTTGAAAAGAAGGGATGGTGCCATTGTGCGTCACATTTTTTAACTCCTGAAAGTTTTTCAAAGTGGATGTTGACAGAATTAATGCTGCTGTCCCGTGGGTATTTCTGGGATCCAACAATTGTACCAAGTGCTCCATTAATAAACCTTGCTCTACGTCAAGGTTACGCTTTAACATTACTCTACAGTTCATACATAATGTGAATGTTTTCTCCAAACCTGCTGTGTTGCAGATAGAGTTTTCTCAGGAATTTAGTCGTGCTATGGCTTGTTGACCCATAGGTATTGTCATACTGTGTACGCCCCGTTTGTCTGTGGCATGAATTTCCACTAGTGGTTGTTTTTCTTTTTTAGCATTGTTGCATTGAATTGTGCACAGCTTGCTAGAGTTGGCATTAAGAACATACAGGTGACATTTCTGTGAGCTAATTGTTCCATGACATCAGCAGCACATATGTTACACCTATACAGCTCATGGATGCATATAGTATTGAGGGTAGACTGCGCCTTCTTTGATAGTACACCAATTGGTATGTTTTTTAAAATGTTTGCGTAGGTGAGGTCTGCAGACTGATGCAGGTTTTGAGTTAGTGCTCTGTATTGGAAATGTTTTCAGAGATTTACATTCCAGATGCCTCCAAGACTTTTACTGCACACTTTATGTCTAAAGGTTTTGAAGATGGGTTCACCTTTCACTGATGTTAATTGAGGGACATCTCCGAAAACAATGACATGTTTCCTCCAAACAGTTATTTGTCGTCTGTTTTGAGGACATCTTGCAATCTGAGGTGAATCAAAGCTAACATTATGTTAGAAACCATGCTCACCTTTGCTATTAGGAGCATTTCCATTTGTTTCAAAACTCCACGTAGCTCCATATCAGCTTCTGCTGAAAATTTATTGTACTTTAATTTGTTTTGGTGTTCTACTGGAAGGAGTAGCAATCGGTGTAGAGTGACTCCACCTATGTTGTCGGCAGCTGAACTGGTGGGGGGTGGATACAACAGCTGAAAGGTTGTTGTTTGTTAAGAGTTGGAGGTATTTACTGATAATTTATCCCTGACCCAGCATACCACTCCCATACAGCAGTATAAGTTTGTAGTTGTCACAGGTACAAGTTTTACTTTTCTGCTTTATACCATGTTCAATTCTTTCACTTACTTCTAGAAAAATGGTATGCTGCTCATTGTTTAGTTGAGATTTCAGTACAGCCAACTCTTCTGCTGATTGCTCATACTGAAACATGGTGGAGGTTCACTGCTCTCAGAAGCAGAAGTGTCTACATTTAGTTGTGCTTCAAGCTCTTCTTCTTGTTGGCGTTCATTATCCAATATGGTTTTGTACCATGTAAAGTCTCCACCTGTAATTGTACTTTCACTTGCATTGAAAGCATCTTCATCGGAGCCGTGGGTGCTTAATAAATGCTCTCCTTTTCTCCATGGTTTGAAAAGTTGCAGTAGGGCCATATAGTACAGTTCTTAGTGTTGGGGAGTTTTTAATGACAATTTCATATGATTAATTAGGCAGCGTATGGTAAGTTTCACCAGGTTGCCTTCACAACTTTCCATTCTGTATCTACCTTTTTTTTTCATCTCGTTTAATGTTATTTTTGTATGAGAAGTTTGGGGCTATCTGGTACATGCACATGGCTTCTAAAGTAATACTCCTGTTTGGGTAGTATGTGTCCAATAAGTTGTTCTTCAAAATGTCCGGGCTGTTGGGATCATTTTTGGCTATGTTTGTGTATCTTTGTACGAGTTCCGTACTTTTTTCTGGATGCAGCAGGAACAAGGCTTAGCCACACTATGTTATCATATTTCCCATATAAGGCAGTGCCGGTTAAACGGTCTGCGGCTTCATGGCACCCACATTCTCTATGGGACAGCATTTTTATGCCAAAGCTGTACAATTATTGTGCAAGTGTTTTGTCAGATGATATGTCATCCCAGAGGCCTTTGAGCTCTGTTTTCTCTGCTTTGGTTAAGTAGGCTGTGACATATTGTGCAACTTCAGTGGAATTGTCTGCATTGTACTGTACATCAACATTAGCATTCCATAGGAGGGCAATTATTTCATTGTAATCATTGATGTACTTTGATGCTTCGCTCCTTGTTATGCAGTATGTGTTCTTAGGAGATTTCCCTTTCACATTGTGTCGAACCAAAGACATGAAGGTGTTTACTTGCCCTGTTGCTGAAACTGGTCTAGGGAAATCAAAGCAGCATTTGGTGTAGTATTTGCCTCTGTTCTTAAATTTACAGTGAAAATACTTGCCACACTTGTGTCTTTGGAATTGCAAAATGTGTGTGTGTAGGTCACTATGTGTACTTTCTGAAGGGATTTTGCAAGTGACATATTTGTGAATGAATTGCAAAACAGTTTCATCACTCTTCTCTCCAAATTTAGGAGCATTCTAATCCACAAAACCATGTGGATGTTTGGTGCTCCTCAGGCTTGATATTCTTTTCTCCAAAAAAAGTATTCCACTTCTCCGAGTGGAGGAAGTGCTTTATTGAAAATAAAGTGCAGTGCAGCATGGCAAGGAAGCGATGATGGAAGTACCGTGAAACATTTACAGGATCAGGAGAGCAGAGTTCTCCTGGTGTTTTCATGTCTACACCTGCTCTGTTTTTGTTTGCTATGCGTAGGAAAGTGTGCAAGTCTTCCCATGCATTCTCTGCACAACTTAAAGTGACAAACCATGTGGGTAGACTAAGGTTGCGTAGCATAGACCGTACATCTGCGTGCCGTCGTAACCAGTACTCTTTTGTAATACTTGACTATAAAACTTCGTCCTTGTCTTGTACCTTTTCACGTAGATGTGTAGCAGACATGTTTTGAAAATTGGAACCTGTTTTCAATGTGTGTGCAACTTCATAACATAGCAATGCCAGTTCACTTTCAAAGAGGAGGTGGAATATGTACTCCACGTTCTGTCTAAATCTAGGGTCTTCGGAATACATTTGTAAACAGCAGTATTCTAATGCTGTTATTTGTGGGCATCTTTCATCATATCTTCCACCTTTTCCAGTCAGGAAGAGTAGAGGAAATGAGTGTGCTTAAACACCTTTTTCCCATATACTGATTGGCGCTCCTTTGGCGTGCCTCATTTGATATGTTTCTAGTGCATCGTCTATAGTGTCTTTGGAGTGAAGTGGGTGAATTGTATAGTGATGTAAAATATTGGAGGCTGTAGGATTCATATTGCACAGTTGTTGATGAGTCCTGAATTATTTTGGTTGTTTCTCTCAGGTTTTCTTCAACGTTTAATTCCTTGTAGTATTAATTGTTTTTTTAAGGAATTGCAAGGCTTCCCTAACTTTGTTTAAGTCCACTAGTTGCTGCCAAATTCTTTTGTCTTTTGTAGGTACACCATTTACCAGGATAATCAAAGATTCTTGTATTGGCCTTTGTACTCGTAGAGTGTCTACATTTTCTTTCAGATCTAATGGTAAATAGACTACATTCCCACAAATGCCTCTCGGTAATTCGGTGGGAGGCAATTTTGCAGTTTCCGGTTGAAGTTGCTTGAAATGGGTGCACTGTTTGGATTATAATGCTCTCATATAAATTAAGCTGCTGCAGTGCGTTTGACAGTGGAAGTACTTCCAAATTATTACTGATTGTTCATTAAGGCATTTGGTTATTATCAAGTTTTGCAGTGCAGTACATGCACAGTATGGAGGTGTTAGTAATTTCATATGTGTTTTGAGCTTTAAGATACAGAGCTAATTGAAACCATTGGGATTCCTCATTGTCTTCTATTTTCTACATTATATGTATAGTTTTGGTGCTCTTTATATAGAAAGTGCTATACCAAAACACACATACTTGATTTGGCATTTCAGCAGATGTGCTTTTGAACTGTTGTATTTCTTTTTTGTATGTGTGACATAAAAATTTGACATCTGCAATGTTGTCAGTACTGTTGTCTGAAAACTGGAGTTTTTAAGTGTTCTTCAGTTCCACAATATTTCCTTTGGATGTGCTCTATTTCTCCCAGCACTTGTTTAGCTGTACCGTGTAGGAGAATATAATTTAAATGTTGCAGTGCTAAAGCTGGACCTTTTGTATAGTAGTTTGTAAATTAGATTCCTGACAGTTGAATGGTGGGTTGCTAAGATTTTGATACAGTGAAGGGTGCTTTTGCAAGCAGGTCCAGAAATAAAGGCTAAGGAATGTCCTCCTATTCCTGTGTAGTTGTGCACTGGACAGCAGTCTATAGTTTGTAGTATTTTCATTTTTCTTTTCTCGTTGCCTTTCACATAGTGATTGAGGAACTGCTGCAAAGATTTGATTAAGCATTGGCAAACGTTATACATTGATGTGCAAGGCCATTTGTAGGTAAGGTGTGCTGGTTTGGTGGAATGGAGAGTGACATCTAAGTTTGATGGGGATATTTCTGAAAGCAGTGTTTCTTCTTCCATTATGGTATTGTGTATCTTTTCATACCCTCGTCCACTCCGATGTTAGGCAATTTGTTTTGATTGTATGATTCTTCATTGAAGTATGGTTCTGTGTTGGTGGTGTGATTCCACTCACCCATCCAGATATGGCTAAAGGTATCTATGCTGATATTTCGTTTGTTTCCAAGTACTGCCTGTAGTTTACCAATTAATGCTGTTAGCGGTTTCATTCTGTTTAAAATTACTATAAACAATTTCTGATTCACAATAATTGCACTGTCTACAAGAACTTCCATCATTTCTTTTCTGCAGTACGTTTTGGAGGTTCAGCGTGATTTCTCCCCTCTATTCATAAGGTTCTGAAGGACTCTGTGGTGGAACAGTTTTTGTAAAAGTAATTTTTTGGAATGCTCACTTTTGGTTACATTAGCATTTGTACATGGTCTGTTAGCAGTAGTGGGAGTTGCACTCTTTTTTGTGTTCTTCTTTTCATTGTCACATTTTGACAGATGAATTACACTTTCTTTACTGGTATGTGTATCTATTTTGGTTAATGACTGTATTAGCTCTTTTCTTTCAACTTTCTGCAGAATGTCCACTTGCAGTGGATGGCTACTTTCTATGCTTGTAGGTTGTCCGGCTATATGTCTGTGTTGTTTTCTATGGAGTTGCAGTTTGGTAGGCATTGTGTAGTACCTGTTGGAGAACAAAGGGAAGCATGGGTGTGCATATTTTCACATGTATATGTGTGCAATGTGAATTAGTGGTTCAATATGAGGCATATAAATGGCAGTGTGTGACTTTGTTGTGGCCTCTAACCTTCAGTTGGGGACAGTATCTTACTATGTGGGGATTAGTCTAATGTTGGTGACATAATAAACACTGAGCACCTGTTGAGGTAGCATGAGTAACAATGAAGTACATAACGGTGAGTTGCCGCAAATCTATATTATACAGTACAAGAATTTTGCACTCTCCCAGTAAGACGTAAAACACTATGATGGTATTGTACTTACTTTGTTGCTTGGTGCGAGTAGGTTTATTGCAGGTTGTATTGTGAAGTGCACACGCCAGTGGCTTTTAGGTGAGCACTGCACCTGTATAAGAAGATGGTAAGAAAATATGTTGGCTAATGGCATAGTCATTGCATTTGTACAATACTTTCTTTAAAAGTGTAGGGGGATATCTTGGGAGGAAGAGAAAATGTGTGTGTATAAATGTGTGTATACATGGATGGCTTGCTATAGGCATGGGGAATTGGGAGCAAAAGCATGTTTGTTGAAGGGGTAGGTGGTCTATTTGCAAGTACATTGTATGACGTCCTATTTAGCAAGTGTGTGTATTAGTGTGAGACGTTGTGGTTGTTCTCCATTGGGACGACTGTCCATGGGATGCATATTGTCCTGAATACTTTGTGCCCATGTGCATAGGTGTCCTACAGATACCCTTGGGATCCCCAGACTAATTAAAAGTATGGCACACGTGCCTCCAACATTTCATCAGCATTTCATCAATGACATTTGTCATGTCATCTTTGATGTCATGGGTGTTAGTCCTTGCACTGCACAGTGGTATCATGAGTTATGGTTGCCTAGCTTACCATAACTGGCGATTTTTTTTTGGGTTGTACCTGTAACCATAACGTCCCTTTAACAACGTTTTTTGTCAGTACGAGTCATCCTACAGTTAAGAAAGACAAAAATCAACAATCAGAAATTATACAATTTTGTGTCTAATAACTTTTTGCCCATATGATGGATCAGCATGAAATTGAGAAATCAAATTATTTGGTGGAAATCTCGTCAACCTGGTACCCGACCCAGCCATACAACAATCTATTGTAAATTCCACTGTCGTCAACACCTTCTTCATCAACAAAGTCAGCAAGATTCACCAGCACATAGACATGAGCTCTGCATCCCAAGACCCACATCACATCCCTTCTCAAAAAATCGCCGCATCCTCGACAACATTCAAGAAACTCTTCACAGAGAACCTGGTAGAAACCCTGGCCACCGTCAAAGACACTTTGTATACGGAAGATATCCTCCCAGCATCCATCCCCACGACCATAACCGCAGAAGCTCTCCTTACCTACCTGGAGATCATCAACAGCTCCCTAACTCAAGGCACCTTCCCATTGACCCTAAAAACAGGGCAAATCCTCTCATTCCTAAAGCAAAGCAACTCACTCCATGCTCACTTCATGCTCCTAAAATTCTGAAAAGAACTCAAGACCCACCTCTTCTAGAACTTTCCTCCTCAACACCAAGGACATCAGGTTGCCTCTGATACCACCTGACTTGTTTGACCCACCCCTCTCTTCCCTGCCACCTTGTACACCTGTAGCCCTGCTGTAGCCCTCAACTATGCCCTCTGTATCCTATCCCCGCTATATATCTCTACTGTTGTTACCTCTGAAAAATGCTCCGGTAAGCATCTGTACTGTTGTATACCTCTGTCATGAACTCTGTTATGTATTTGTATTGTTGTATACCTCTGTAAAGCACTTGGTTGCTTCTTGAAGCTAGGTCTGTGCTCAATAAATACAATATGTATGTTATTGTGCATTTGTTAGGCCTTTTTACAACAAGTAAATTGTGTTTAAAAGAGCCCACATGGAAACAGGGAGGGAACATGGGGATATGATATGATATGGCATTAATAACACGCCTATACACAAGTGTTTCTACACAAGTGTTTCAAGGTGCAAAGAGGCAAGGCAGGGGGATCAGAGGGAAGACAGAGACAACGATCTTACTAGGCCTGGTGACATTGAGATCGTGCAAGTGTAAGGGAAGGGGGAAGGGAAAAGTGCGAGGGGGAAACAATGTATACACTGAAGGATGAATACAAACCTACTAGGCCGTGCAAGTATTCAGAATGTGAAGGTGCCGTGAAATAAGGGGGAAGGATGGGGGGAGTGATGAAATGTCCTTGCTCATGTGTGCACATCAGATGTAAGTGCCAAGTGTATAGTAAGTGCTAGGGATCGTGGTGCTGCAATAAGGTGGATAAGTGCAGGCCTACAGTGGGGTAGGCCTGTTAGTTCTGAGGCAAGTGCTGTGTGTATGCAGACGCTGAAGTGATTGGGTGTGGAATGCCAGGGCCCCAAGGACACATTAGGGCAATGGTTACCAATCATAGCAACATTGAGGTTAGCAGATGCGGGAAGGAGGGAAAGAAGAAGTGAAAAGGACATTCTTGAGGAGTTCCACAACTTGAGGATATGCAGCTCAAGATGAAGAGGAACGGGGAGGCTGTTCCACAAGAGGGAGCCTGCCACGGTGACAGATCGGCCTCTGGTCCTCTGTTAGCCAAATGCTTCAGCGTAACATAGAGGTCTAAAGGGAGAGTATTTAGTGATAGCAAGTTGCAGATAGTGTGGTTCCCAGCCCAGACAGCTTTGTGGATGATGCAGAGGGATTTCTATTTAATTTTTGAGCAACCAGGAGCCACTGAAGAGTTTTTAGGGCAGGAAAGATGTGATACCTGGGCTTGAGGCCAATGATAAGTCTTGCTGCCCTATTCTGGATTAGCTGGAGGGGTTGTAGAGAGGAAGAGGATAGATTCAAGAGTAGGCAGTTGCAGTAGTCAAGCCTAGAGAGAACCAGAGCTTTGGAAACATTGAGCTTCTGGGAGAAAGTGAGAAAAGGGAGAATTTCTTTGAGTAGGAAGCGTTGAAATGTTCACTTCTTGACAAAGTCCTGCATTTGAAGGGGAGGAAGGAGAGAGAGGAGTCGAAGATGACTGCAAGGTTTTTGGCTTTGGATAAAAGAGGAGGGGGAGAGCCCATAAGGGATGGCCAGAGTGAGGAGAAGAAAGAGGGAGGAGGGGTCCCAATAGGAAGGATTTCAGTCTTGCTAGCATTGAGGCAGAGAGCATTGAGGGTGCTCCCGGACTGGATAGCAGATATGCAGTCCAGGATGGTGGAAGAAGCAAGAGGGTCAGTAGAAAGATTGGAGAAGAGTTGTGTGTCATCTGCACAGCAAAGGAAGTTGGGGGAGAAGGATGAAATGATGCATGCCAGTGGAGCAATGTAATTGTTAAAGAGCCAGGGTGAGAGGTTGGAGCCCTGGGGCACACCACAGGTAGAGAAGAAGGTAGGCAAGAAGAAGGTGCCCCGAATAGCCTGGGACATACAATCAGTTAGAAAGGAGGTCAGCCAGTCCAGAGCCCACTCCGAGATACCCAGGGAATAATTAAGCCATTTTATGAGGATGATGTGGTTGCCCTATCAAAGGCAGAGGAGAGATCAAGTAGATGAGTACAGCAGATGTGAACAGTTCTTCAAGGGTGTTCAGAAGAGCAGTTGTCATTCCTCTGGATGCCCAGAATTCAGGATGATGGTAGTGGAGACCGCCAACAAGCTCAGTGTGTGAGGTAAAATAGGGGAAGGCCAACTACTCCCAAAGTTCTCCAAGGAAAGGGGTGATAGATAGGGTGGCAGTTAGCTGGAAAAGTAGGGTCTACTGAAGGTTTTGTTTTTTCAGGAGGGGCAAACAAGGGAGTGCTTGAAGGAGGAGGGGAAAAATCCTCTAGTACAAGAGGGGTTGCAGAAAGCAGCAAGAGAAGGGGCAAAACAGCCAATTTTGTCCTTGATGGTTCTGGTGGAGCAGGGGGAAATATGTTTAGAGGGGACCTTCATAGAGTGGACAACTCTGGTGACCTGATCAGGTCTGACAGGAGAAAAGGAGAAGAGATAGGAAGAAAGAGGGTGGGAGGCCATAGGAGGCAAGAGGGGAAGGGGTTTGAGGAGAGGGGAGCAATATTGTTCAGGATGTCCAGAGTTTTTGTGGTGAAGGGTGTGGCCAGTGCATTGTAGAGGGCCTGGGAAGGAAGATGAGAGGAGGAGACTGCAGAAGGGTTCGCTAGTTCCCTACAGATTTTAAAGAGTTCTGTCATTTTGTTGGATGCACCAGATACCCATACCTGGGTGTGGGCCCTTTTCTTGGCATGGATGCAGTCTATATTACCTTTGGAGCAGGCGGCAGGTATAATGCTTAGAGGCAGGTTTCAGGCAGATTCTCATGACTGTGGTGTCCAGATTGTTAGTAATGGCCAGATGGAGGTTGCTGGGAGCAGAGTCAGCATTAGCGTCAGGGATGTGGGTAGATGGGGGGTGAAGGTGGATGAAAAGGCAGCAGCTGACACTCGTTTCATCAGAGGGATGCTCATGAACAAGGTTGGCAGGGCTGGAGGAGGTGCTGTCAGAAGGCCGCGGGGACCCAGGTAAGAAGAGAGTAGGGCATGGTCTGACCTGGAGGAGAGTGAAAGACCAAAGTAGATGGGTGCATCCAGATTGTGCCGTCCCGATTAGGTTGGACCAGACCGGAGAAAGGAGAGGGAGAGCGAGGTGCAAAGGTCAAGGAATAGGGTGGATGCTGTGATAGAGGAGTCCAAGTAGATGTTGAAGTTAACAAGGAGAAGGAGTTTGGAGGTGGTAGTGAGGAGAGATGAGCAGAAGTCAGCCCATTCAGAGTGGAAGAGAGTAGTAGTGCCAGAGGGCCTGTAGATATTGGCAATGGTCAGAGAGGAGGAGGGAGAGATGACCAGCTTTCAGACCAGGCTCTCAAAGGAAGTGTAAGGCTGAATGGGTATGATGGAAACAGGAACCCATTCAAGGAAGATTAAGGCAACCCCACTGCCAGCACGGTTCTGACGTGGCTTGGAAAATCTATAGTAGCCATTGAGAAAAGAGTCAAAAGCAGTGACCGAGCTGGCATTGAACCACGTATCTTTAAGAGCAAGAATGTTGAGGTCAATGTCTCCAAGAAGGAGGCAGATGTTGGTGGTGTGGTTGTTGGCTGAGCAGGCATTAAGTGTGACCAGGTGAAGGAGGTCTCCACCTTTGAAGGCCTTTGAAGGATTTCCGAGGTGTACAGGGGCATGGTACACCAGTCAGAGAGGGATAGACAGAAGAGATTAGTTGGAGGGGAGGCAGGTGAGGGAAGGAAGTTATTGAGGGATGTCAGGTGCTGGTCAAAGAGAAGCAGGTTGGGTTGGGGACCCTGAACCAAGATAGCGCCAGTATTGTACACATTTTTGATACAGTGTGATGATGAGAAGCCCGCCAAGAGTACATTTGGTGCCACTATTAATCGGAGAGGGTGTCAAAGGGGAGAGAGTAGAGATCAAATGAGAAGTCCATAGATCTGGGCAAGGCATACAGAAGAAGATATCAGTGAAGATCTGTCTGGAAGTTGCACTGACATAGTGGTCTGCGATGGGTAGGCCAGTGTTGGCACACAGGATGTCTTTTTTGTGCTTTTTACTACCAGACATCGTAAGAGTGGGAGGGTAGGTGATAGTGTAGCAGTTAGAGAAGATGGGTGAGATGGCGAGTGCCACCAGAGTGGCGGAGTATAGTTGAAGGAGAGACGGGTGGCTGCACTGTACTGTCCAAGCCCAAACTCATCAGGTGGCTTAGTAGTTACAGGAAGGGCACACAAATAAAATGCAGAATGTGGGGTGCAAGATGATATCCCCAGATTCAAACTACGTTCGGCAGGAGGGTCGAGTTTTCCGGTCCTTGCTGCCAAGCTCTGGAACTCACTTCCCAATGCCCTAAGGAACATTCCGCAATGCCACGCATTCAAAGCCAAAGCTAAACTTTGGTTACGGGAACAAGACAGCTTGTAACTTATAACTGCACACAGCTCGTACCCCTATTCTGTAACCTCCGGGTACTGCTACTTTGTTGTTACTATCTATGTTACTTGCATCTGTAATGGTATACTGTATCACCCTGTCTGTAACCTGAAACCTCCTCTCTGTAACTTGCTACTGCCTACCAAACATGCGCCCGCAAGCCTTTGGGCAAGGAGCGCAATACAAATAAATAAAATACAAATACAAATATAAAAACTCACATCTAGGTTCGAGATGCTAACAGAGCACAAAAATACAATGCAGAATGGGGGTCCAATATGATACAAACATACACACTAGGTTTGAGATTCAAACAGGGCACAAAAATACAATGCAGAATTTCGGGTGCAAGATGATACAAACACGCACACCTCGATTTGAGATTCAAACAGGGCACAAAGATATAATGTAGAACGTAGGGTGCAAGATGATACAAACACACACACACCTAGCTTTGAGATTCAAACAGGGCATAAAAATACAATGCAGAATGTGGGTGCAAGATGATACAAACACACACACCTCTAGGTTTGAGATTCAAACCGTGTATAAAAATACAGTGCAGAATATGGGGTTCAAGATAATACAAACACACACACCTTGGTTTGAGATTCAAACAGGGCACAACAATACAATGCAGAATGGGGGTCCAATATGATACAAACATACACACTAGGTTTGAGATTCAAACAGGGCACAAAAATACAATGCAGAATTTCGGGTGCAAGATGATACAAACACGCACACCTCGATTTGAGATTCAAACAGGGCACAAAGATATAATGTAGAACGTAGGGTGCAAGATGATACAAACACACACACACCTAGGTTTGAGATTCAAACAGGGCATAAAAATACAATGCAGAATGTGGGTGCAAGATGATACAAACACACACACCTCTAGGTTTGAGATTCAAACCGTGTATAAAAATACAGTGCAGAATATGGGGTTCAAGATAATACAAACACACACACCTAGGTTTGAGATTCAAACGGCATAAAAATACAATGCAGAATGTGGGTGCAAGATGATACAAACACACACACCTCTAGGTTTGAGATTCAAACCGTGTATAAAAATACAGTGCAGAATATGGGGTTCAAGATAATACAAACACACACACCTTGGTTTGAGATTCAAACAGGGCACAACAATCCAATGCAGAATGGGGGGTGCAAGATAATACAGTCAAACACACCTAGGTTTTAGATTCAAACAGGGCACAAAGATACAATGTAGAACGTGGGGTGCAAGATGATACAAACTCACACACACCTAGGTATGAGATTCAGACAGGGCATAGAAATACAATGCAGAATGTGGGTGCAAGATGATACAAACACACACACCTATAGGTTTGAGATTCAAACAGGGCATAAAAATACAATGCAGAATATGGGGTTTAAGATGATACAAACACACACAGCTATGTTCGAGATTCACACAGGGTATAACAATGCAATCATAATGTGGTTGCAAATTGAATGCAATGAAGAAGAGGACGATTAGGTCAGGCAGAAAGTTAGAGTGAGGAGAAAGTTCTGGTTCAGGGTTTGTTAGTGGAGGTGGGAGTAGGGGAGTTTAGCCATCACTCACTTGTCAATGTGGGGAGTGCAAGGAGGTGTAAGAGCGCACATTTGTCTGGGCATTGGATGCATTGGGAGTCTCTTCATGATTCAGGTGATACAAAAAAGGTGGGGACGCTCCAGGACCCCGTTGGCGCAGACAGGTCGAGACAGGCCCAGGCAGGAGCCTTAGGAGTGGGGCCTTGGTGAGGCAGGCCGGCGCTCGCCTGTCGGCTTCCTGATTGGCCAAGTTCATGGGGGCACACGCCAATCACAGCAGCATCAGGCTGCTTCAGGTAGGGCTGGACTGCTTCTTATTGAGGCAGCCATTTGGAAGGTCACACATTTTAAAATATGATATGGCCCAGTCAAGTGAAGGAGTGAAAAACAGCGGTGCGCTCTCACTGTTCAAGTGTGAGAAAGAGAACAATTGGATGTTGCAGTGGAGTGCTCTGATTTCAGAAATGAAAGCGCCCACAAGCGTTGTTGCTCGAGTGGGGCATACCTGAACAGCAATGATGGTTGATGGTCCCTGGGGGAACACAGAAGCCTGATGGTGCTAGGGGAGGCTGTCTGCAGCCCGCAGATTTGATCGTCCTGCTTCTGGAAGCCAGGTGAAAAGAGGGATTAGGCACAGGACCCTAGCAGTGGGGTCTTGGTGAAGGGGGCCGGCGCTCCCCTGCCGGCTTCCTGATTGGCCAAGTTGATGGGGGCACAGGCCAATCACAGCAGCATCAGGCTGCTTCAGGTAGGCATGAACTGCTCCTTATTGTGGCAGCTATTTTGGAAGGTCCAACATTTCAAAATATGATATAGCCAGCCAAGTAAAGGAGTGAAAAACAGCAGTGCACTCTCACTGTTCAAGTGTGAGATAGAGAACAATTGGATGTTGCAGTGGAGGACTCTGGTTTCAGCAATTAAAGCACCCCATGAGCTTCGTTGCCCGAGTGGCATCTTCCTGTACAGCAATGATGGTTGATAGTCCCCGATGCACACAGGAGCCTCAAGGTGTTGGGGGAGGCTGTCTGCAGCCCGCAAAGTCTATTGTCCGGCTTCTGGTAGCGAGGTGAAAAGAGGGATAAGGCATAGGAGCCTAGGAGTGGGGTCTTGTTCTTGTTATTATTTGTATTATTATTATTACAATATTAAAAAATGTGTTACTGTTCAGGAGATATAAAGTGTCGAACAAAAGGTTTTTTTCACGTTCTGCATTGGTTTACCCACACAGAAAAAATCCTATTTTTGCTTAAGTTCACAGCCGAAACCGCCAGATGGATTTTCGTCAAATAAGAAACATGTTAAGCCCAAAGCACTCAAAGGAAATCCTTTGTTAGTTTGGCATAAATCCAGCTGGTAGACATTTTTTTACATATGACCGAGAACGTGGTCCCACTGGTACCCAGAAAGTTTGCCATATCGCCCATCAGGCACTGCTGGACCCAGGACGTTTCATTTTTGACTATCTGCCATCTTTAAAATCGAAATATATGAGAATAGAAGAATCGACATTCTATTTTGTTGTGCCCCAAATCTGCCACAAGCAAACTATATTTTGGAAAGTGCAAACATATCTGAAAAGGACACAAATAAACCAATTTGCGTGGTGCCTCTGTTGCAATAAAGGGCGGATTTTAGTGGTCCAAAGAACCGTGAGATATCATGGTTCATTGCCTACTATGCTGCAAAATTGTGTAATCTTATCATGAACTACAGAACCTCTGTGTAGACACAGTAAATGTTTATATGTGCACAACAATTGTGAGTTCTATTATGTGTGGTTGCAATGCATTTTTGAATTGGTGCACATTCCACACACCCGTCGAAAATGCCTGCAATATGCATAGGTCTTACAAACTTTGTTCAGGAATGCCTATTTTTCAAACTTAAGTTCTCAGACCCCATAGAACCCATTTGTCAAAAGTATAGAATTCTTCTTTGAATCTTGGCTTAAGTGCCTTTTATAGATAAAACCACGAAAGAGACATGGACCTTATTTATGAAAGCCTTTTATAACGTCACAATCCCATTGGAAAACGCTTTGTAAATCAGGGCCTTGGGAAGCAGAAAATGAGAGGCTGCACATTGCTGATTCGTGATTCCCGCTGTGGAAGGCTTTTCCACCAAGCGCTAAATTGTGTGTCACTTTAAGGCATCATTAGAGGGTATTTATGACAGCGTGAATGAAATTCCGCATGTGGTAATCCTGTTTGCTCACAGGCAAAATGCGTTATAGCCGGCGCAAATAACTTTGCAATACTTTTGCACTCAAAATTATGTAATTGCTTGTGCAAGAATTGTATTTGCAGTGACCCAAATATACGGTAATGAGGCGCCATTTCAAGAATGCTTTGAAGACCAAGCCATTTCCACAGAGAAATCGGCCGTGGAAATGTGTTGTGTGGGCAACGGATCCAACTCTAGTGCCGCCCAAGAGTCAAAGCAGATAATGTATGCTGATCTTTTCTCAAAGGTGATAACATTACATAAAAGAGGGCAGTGATATTACCTGAATTATCCATTCATTGAAAGGATCACCGTGTAACTGTTTGAAATGACATTATTGTGTTCAATAACTACTGAAATATTGCCTCTGGGTGGTTATAATAGATGTCTTAAACAAATATCCATGATATATGTGTTCCCGAAACCTACCATCTCACATTTTTTGGTTTCCGTGTAAAAATGATATCATATGTGCTGGATGTATTCCCGCAGTAATAACTAGTGAGAGCCAACTGAAAGGTACTCCATGTACCTACCTCGGAAGGCCTGAGTGGACCATAGTGGGATGTCTAGCTGTGTCGTAAGCACGCATATGAATGGGTCTAGCATTACGACACAGCCTGAAAGAATCCTTTGTGTTGCTATTTAAGTCCCCTTCGAATTATAAGTTTCAGAATGGAAGTGTGGCAGGGACATTATATCGCTGCACATTTTACAGGTCATGAATTCATAACTAGACATTTGTAAATTACAAATCGTGTTAAAGAACAGTGACCTTAAAGTGTAAAGACTCTGCATACAAACGTAATGACATGTCACATTTACTGAATGCCATAAAGTCGTGCATGCTCTATTTCGATACAAAGTGAAATGTTTAATTATTGAAGCCTTATGGAAATTAAATTATATGTCAGGAAATTATGTATAATAAAACAAAGGCAGGCGCCAGTAAATTGCACCTCAATTTAATGATGAACATTTTATCTAAGTGTCGTTGGTAAGTTCTGTGAATAATTCCTTTAACATCTCACTATGTATTTCTACCCATTTACATTTTCAATGTCTATTTATCAGGCCAAGCCGTAACGAGATTGACGGAGAAAAGGCTTTGATACAATATTGATATAGTCAAAAAAGTTATTACGCAGAGGTTGCTGGAAAACAAAGTAACACACACATGAACAAATTGTATAATATTTTAAGGCTTCACAATCATGTTCCATCAGATATTAGCAGAGAGGTGAACGAGCCGCATTTACCGAGACAACGAGTGGTTGGATCATCAAATACTAAGGACATCTTGGGATTTCCACAACAAAGATGACTGTGGAACACTGCTCTTTCTGAGACAATGTGATTTCCCTCCACTAATTTACAATGCGCACTTCAAATGTATATGTAGGTTGAATCGTGTCTTTGCTGTCCAATTTGATATAAAATACCAATCATTTTGAACAGTGTAGTTTTCTTTCTCGTCTTGATGGTCACTCATCCAGAATCTTAAAGCATAATTGATTGTAGCGCTAAACAGAGACTCCTTCAGCCATGAATAAGGAACAGTTTAATTGCTGTATGTCAGGAGTCATCTCAGGTCTTCTTGCAGATCACTGTCTCAACAGGTCTTGGTGCTCCCTCGAAGTACCCAAGGAGTCAAAGCTCTCGAAATGTCTCTACATGACCCCAGCTATCAACAGGAAGATCCAGACCACCTTTGGATGCATTAGCCTACACAAGCTGATTATGTGGCCTGGCCCTCCGCCTCACAATGTCATTCATAAACTGTGTCTTGTTGGACTGCCATGATTCCAGCAAAACAATTGACCATGGTGTTCTTCAACGCCCCCCGGCCCCCCAACCCCATATTTCACCCTTTCTGGTGCCTTCAACCAGGTTCAACTCACCCCATGGCAGTACCTGCCACCTTCAGTTACCTGCACACCTGTCCTCCTTTCCCTGAAAGAGTATTTAGTAAGAGAGAGGCCTGAGCACCTGACTGATGGGAGGACTCATGAAAGCCAAAATATTGATGGTTGCCTATCTCTCCCAGTCAAACTGGTGCTATACTGTGGCTCACACTGCCCTTCCTGCCTCAATGCCTCACACTTGAGGGTTATGCCCACTCCTGTCCTGAACGGACAGTCCCACCTCACTTAACTTTCACATGTCCCTCATTATCTCCAGAGGAAGTGTTTGGGATGTTAAAGTGTCAGTGACAGGGCAGTATTCGTGAGATTTAAAAGGCTGACAGTTTGTGAAGCCTTTTCAGTTTAAGAACATGTTTTCTCAAAGTTTCTAATCCCAAGCCAATGGAGTTGAAAGGCTAATGCTAAAACATAGTGCTAAGTATTAAGCGTGCTCTCATAGTCATTTTCAAAAACTGGTTGTAGATGTTCACTGTTTTGATGATGCTCAGATGATGCTTTTCCAGCAGTAACTCTGGGATGCAATCTAAGTCACCCTAGTACATATGCACTCCACCTCAGACACCATTAGAGATATTATCAATATGGCACTCAGGATGGCTAAGCAAATCCAGAATTGCTAGACCAAGCATAGGAGCATTGAAAATATTGAAACTCATAATGTATTCTTTGCTTGTCATCCAGCTCCTACCAAGAGAATACGTACAGACAAAAAAAGACCCACGGAGAGTGGTAAACTCCATTGTCAGCAACCTCCTGGAGAAAGGAGTAAGTTACACTGGGAAGGTCAATGAATATATTGTGGAAACAAATGCCACCTCACACAGGCGTGCCCCTTTTTGAGTTTGGGTAAAGCTAATGTTTGGAGTTAATGGTTAACTCTTCTTTAAGCTCATCCAACCTTCTGTTGTGCTCTCCGTCTGCCTCCTGATCAAAAGTGGCATCCTCACACGACTATGTACCCATCACGTTGAATGCAGTGTTGAGGATTTGTCTTACTGTTACACTTTCACTCTAAATCCTCCAGCAAATACATAGACCACAAACACACAACATGAACGTTCTTGGAGTCTCAGCCTGTGCTAATTCATTCTGTAGATGGATCCCCACTGACCTCTGAGAACATCACCCATCTGACCATTGCCTTCTGAATGTGCATTCAGGGCCACCATGAGTACATTCTTTTGAACATATTGATGCAGCCAGCCTACAGGTTATTCCGGAAAATGCGTTGTTGTCTTGACCCAATTCCAACATAAACCAGTCTAGGCAACAAGTGACGCGTATTGTCTTTGCAATTTTAGCAAAGCTGTTAGACACCTGCATTTGTCAAAATGTTCACGGCTTTCCCCACCAGAGCTCCCTCATGAGTGATAAGCGTTTGTTGATGAGTTCATGAAGACAGAATATGAAAAAATACCCCCATGCCATCAGTAGATGTCAAATAAGGAATAGACCCAATCCACCAGGGAGAGACACACGTCCCTCGGTCATGATGACCGAGGCCTTAGGGCAAGGGAAAGTTTGAGGACCAGGAAGGCCTAAAAATCAAGTGCATATACTGGATCCAACACACAAACGTGTGTTTGTCCATAATCAGAGATGAAATATTGTTTTGTCAGGGGAAGAACACAAAATGCTCACTCAGATTTAATTTGGGTGTTTTTTAAATCCTAGGCACAAGTTGAGGGCCTGTTAGGAACAGACCATAGAGCCCTGATAGTAGGAAAAAAGGTGGTTGTTTCTTCAAGAGTATTTTGAGCCTGGAGAGGTGGAAGAACCACTAGGAATGGGGAACAAGAGCCCCTGGAATAAATAATAAAAAACAAGAACCTTCAAGACATTTGAGTTTGGAAAAGGTAAATACAATATTGCAAACTTGGCAACAAGGTGATCTGGAGGATGTGGATTGACAGGAGGGTTGGGGGGTTGTCACGTTAAAACTAATGTCTGTTTCTCCTTAGTGTCCTGGAATGTAGCATGATCAAACAGGCTCTTGGGGGATACACATTGGTGCTCTTTCATGAGAACTTTTAATGTAATAGTGTTACAGGTGACGTGGTCCTCTGTTTTATTCCAAGGTTGCCAAACATTCTATGTACCTGCCATAAAAGTGCCAAGGGGCAGATCTAGTTGCTGCCTGATAACCTGGGTTGATGTTAACCCGGGTTGGAGGGTGGAGAATGAAAAATTGGCTTTGTTGGACTTATAATGACTCTTCATTTCTATAGGGGACAAGGTACCGTTAGACCTGTTCAATGTCTATAAAAGTCCATCATCTAAAATAGGAATGGAGACCCTGTACCAACTGAGCGATACACTAAGCTCTATCCAAGTGGTAAAACGGACGAGTAGCATGGTATTAGTAGCAGGTGATTTTAACCTTCACTTGGAACCAGTGGGATCATTGGAGGGACTATGTGAGGACCAATATACAGCATGGGACATCCCTGATGTAATGGTTTCACCTCCAGCGAGATTACATCGATTGGCAACCGAATCCACTGGCTTGCTTTACAATTTGAATTTAAGAATGTGCAACAGGCGAGTCCCAAATATCAGACCGCCACAGCAACCGTTAAGGGACCTAATGGATCATCCCTTATTAATTCTATATGTGTCTCAGGTGTAGCCTGGCCGCGGTTGCTTGATTTTGAGGACCCGAAAGTTACCATCACCCCCTGAGCGCATGATTTGGAGGCCTTGGGTCAAGGAGTGCTAGACCCAGAGGTGTATTATCTGACCAAACGATATCTATTGCAGACATGCATGCAAAACAGTTAAGTCGGGGATGCTTTAGATCAGAAGGGCAAACCATGCTCAATTATCCAAAACCTGCAGTCTATTTATAATATAGAGTCAAACGACATGTGTGCATTGGAAGCATTTGAGGGTTTAAAAGAAAAATTGCTTCCCCACATCTCAGTTTTTAAGGGCATAATCAAAAAGAAAACCTTGTGTAAGAACGAGTGGTATGATGATGAGTGTGGGGAGGCAAAAAAGAAAATCCTAGCATGTACCGAGCCAAAGGGGAATATATACAAAATCATGTTACGGTGGACCCATTTATAATACAAAAAAATAGTAGCCTCCAAGAAAAATTATTTTGTTAAGGGCAAATTGGAAAGTATGGCCGAGGCCCTACAAAATAAGAATAATGTCCATTTTTGGCAATTAGAAACTGAAAAGGAACTAAAAGGTGACCAGACATTAGATTGCTGCATAGGCCTAGAAGAGTGCTGGTTGCATTTTGAAAGGTTGTATGGAAAAACGGAAGAAGGTGTGCCTATAGACTCAGCCCATGATGAGACTCTCTTGAAGACCAGTGCAGGGTTGTGTATAACCATAGGTGATGTGGCAAAAGCAATTGCTCCCCCCCCCAAAATAGTGGTAAGGCAGCAGGGCCCGACCTCATCATGGCAGACTTGTTCAAGGACGAGGTGGCTATCTGGTCCCCGGTTTTGTGCAGGATATTTGATGCAGTAATAAGAGTTGGTGATATCCTAGCATCCTGCGCAAAGTGACGATAATATCATTGAACAAAAAAGGAGGAAGAGACAGGCCTGGCTAACTACCGCCAATATCTCTATTAGATAGTTCAGGTTAACGTTTCAGAAAGGCCATTTTAAGTTACCTACAAGAATGGGTCGATAGTAATAATATAAAGCGAGCTACAAGGTGACGTTAGAAGGAATAGAGGGACCATAGATCATTGTTTTTTACTTCTTATGTTGATCCAGAAATATACAGTACTGAACGAAATTTAATTATATGCTGCCTTCCTCGACCTGTAGATAGCATTTGATTCAGTATAAACAGATATCCTATGGAATATACTATACGCACGTGGAGGACCACCTCATTTGATCAGGATCATTAGGCTCCCCTATTCAGGAAATAGTGCCTCAGTTTGCCATGGTCTGGGAGATGAGAACACCATAGCCTTTGAAGTAGGAAAAGGGGTGAGACAGAGCTACTCACTGGCCCTCCTTATGTTAAATATTTTCATTCAAGAAATAATAGACAAACTATTAAAAGATTGCCAGTATTGCCTTAACCTGGCCATGGACAAATAGTCAGCGTTATTCTATGCAGATCATGCAGTTTTTTAGCAACAACTCCGCAATGATTGAAAAAATCCTTGGCAAACTTCATGATCAAATGGAAAGAGTTGGACCTGAAGCTAAATATCAGAAGATCAAAGGTAAGGCTCAAGCCACGATTCTCAAAATCTATACGTATGGTGTTAAAAGTGAACGATCTTGAGCCAGTTAAAAACGTTGACTACCTTGGGGTTAGCTACCAAGAATCAGAAAATGGTCTGTCTCTACACTAGAAAAATATGGTGGTACTATTCAGGTGTTTCATTCGAGCCACGACAAAGGAGTAATCTCACCAGCATTAGACCTATACGCAAAGCAGGCAGTCCCGGCAGAATTATATGGGGCAGAACTGTGGGGTTATGCCAACCTGTGAAAACTCTCCTCCACTGAACTAACATTTCTAAAGAAATTGGTTTCACTCCCCAAGAGCACTCCATCTGCACTGTTACTCCTGGAGTTAGAAGTAACCCCAGTGGCTACTAACGCATCAATTAGCCCTGCACTTTTCTGGCTAAAACTGTGGAAACAGGAAGGGTTAGAGAAGCCCAGAGATGCATTAAATTACATAATTTCATTAAATGGTGGGAAATCAATAGAATGGGGTTGCCATGTAAAAAAGAACTCTCTGGAAACAGGGGGTTGTAATTTATGGGAAAACCCTCCAAAATTAGCCATTGGGAACTAGGAAAGATCAAAGGATCTTGGCGGCCTAAAGTGCAAGGGACTGTTTGGCCATGGATGCCCTTAAACTTAAACTGGGCACGCCTATCTAGAAATCAAGACCCAAGGTAGAAAGCCATATCAAGATTTCATCTCCCCCACTACAAACAATCCTTAGAGTTAGATTGGGGACCCTGCGAGTGGCTGCGTTCTCATGTAATCGGAAAGAGACGAATACTGATAAATGACAATTGGATGGTGGGGCTGCTGAATCAATGACTCCCTTTATGCTGTTATGTGAAAAAAATAAACATCTGAGGTACCTATATCGAGGCTGATACTGAGAGAAATAGGGCTAAGAGATACTAGAACACCAATGTTGTTCTTGAGACAATTTTCCTCACCATATGTAGTCTTTGCGGTTGCAGGATACACCCACATATCATGGCTGCTAAGAAAGAAGATGTTCAGTCATGCTGCTATGGAATTAGGCAGTTAAATACAGGGTCAGAGGCTGCAAGCCGTGCTGTCCTCTGAGCTATGATACTAAAGGAAGCTTGTCCACTAGATATAAATGTTATACTGCCAAAAGCGCCACTTTTAAAAGTTGAGAGATGTTTAATAATTAAGATTAGAGAACTTTATGTTACCAACCATTAATCAAAGAGTACTGAAAATCGAATGGTATCAGTTCTCAATTATTATTAAAAAAAAATGTATCCCCTTGCTTCATATTGTATACAGAATGTTTTGAATTGAAGATTTTTATGTTAAATACAAGTTTATTGACTGACTGGATGCATCTCTGCTGAAGAAGGGCTTTATTTGACCTTCTATTTCGACTATTGCAAGCCAATAGTTTTTTAGGGCAACCTATTTCCTCCGATACAGCCAACCTCCCAATTCCAAGGCAGTCTTCATATCCCATCTGTCAACAGAAAGACACAGCAAACATCATATTCAGCAGTGCACAAACATTGTCTCTCTGTCCATGCCTTTCACTTCTGAGCGTTATTCATCGTCATGTTCTTTAGCTGGTGTCATTACCTTCAAAACCATGCTCCTTTGGTAAGTCTGAGGTTTGCGAGAGTCTGCGAGAGTTCTCTACAGTCCCACTGGTGTTTCACTTCGCAGCTGCAATCCCAGCTCTTCCTGATTCTAGGCCTCATGGCTGAAGGAAGACACCCATTCCTGGAGGTGGCGCGGTAGCTTAGGTCGGATTGGGTCAGATTGGCTCCCTCCGTGCTGTCATCAGGGGTGTTCTCTACGTCTTTGAACATTTTCCATTATTTGAGTATGCTCTGCTGGTTTTTTAACTTTTTCTCTTTATAAGTTGACCCCAAATGTTTATACTTGTGTTCTTGAATGGTTTTATCATGCGTGCCCTCCACGGGCCAAGATATAAAAATGTTGCCTTCCATTCCTTGAACCCTCTAGTATTTTCTCACTATGCTGCAGGAGCGATATGCTCCAATGGAGTGCTCATACTCCTTCTCAAATCCAACCTTGTTTAAACCAAAAATATCACCAAACGCTGATGCAGTGGCATATCACCTCAAAACCACCAAAACACAATCACAAAATCAACTCTATCACACATAAAAAGTTAAAATGAACCCACTAACCCCTAAGAACACTTCTACCACTACAAAAAGCTCTGGAAACCCCACCTATACAATGGGATACCAATGCCCAGCCAAACACTTGTAAATACACAAATGTTCACAAAAACGATCCAATAATAAAACACACCTATTAACATAATGGTGTAGAACCTTCCTCTGTCTCCTTCTCTCCAGATGAAGGTAATCAACCCTCCTAATGTCCCTCACACTCTACAACAGAGGGATACCGGATCCATTCCACACAGGACCGTCACTTCAAATACATTGTTTTCTTTCCTTGTTTACATAGGAGATACCCCACATCATCTCTTCACCCTTGTGTCTATTTATGAGGTCATCTTTCCAGACACTATTAATCCCCCCCCCCTGTTTTCCCGCAAGAGTGCACTCACATTCTATGTTTTCTCTGAGGTCATTTGATGCTGTGTCTTCCTCAATTGCCTGCACAGGGTGTGCAGCAGTGGGATCCCCCAGCCTCTCGTGGTCCTGCACATCACATCAGGGTTATCAAAAATGTACGGAAGGCTCAAAACCTGATTGATAAAAAACAATGCAACCTATCTCTAAGGAGTGCATGATTTGCAAGAAAAACACGATTTATTACACGAAAATACGTTTGGCAGGGTCAGTCAGCTCTCTAGAATCGAAAAACTGAAAACGCTCTCGAACACACATGTCATTTACAGTTTTTATAGATGAAAACCACAAAACAACATGTGTTAAAAATGTCAAACATGTTTTATTCCCACACTTCCCATTGGCTAGTCCTTATACAAAATTCTAAACACCACCTATGCAACCCAAACCCATTAGTGAGTGACCTACCCATGGGCATTTAAATGACCTAATTGTGAATTCAGCAGAAATGCTCAATTTTGATTGGAGAACATTATTGATGTTACTGTTACTGTTTCCTTTTGGCCAGAACGATTCCATGATGTGCATGCTGCCCAAGGCAACACAATCCTCGAGCGAGTGTGAAGAGTGAAGTCAATACCCTGCAGCAACAGAATTGACACAATACTACTTTCTCATGAGACCAGATAACTTGACAAGCCTCTGTGTCTTTCCAACCTTGCAGCCGCACATTTGGCAACACCTCATGTGACTCCCAACTTGAAACATGTTGCTTTCCTAGCATACGTCCTCCCATATCTCTCTTGGGAACCAAGTGGCTTTATAGAAAATGCAGCTGAGGCACTGTGCATGGGGAATCATTTATTGGGTTCATTTGTTCTATTTAGCTTGCTGTTGCAATTATCCTACCACTTCTCAGTTGGGGATGTACAACCACAACATTGTTCAGCACCCTAGGTCTTGTCTCTGGGCCTTGTTCACACCAAAAGACTGGCTTCAATGTCATTATATTTATCTAATGTTGGGAACACAGTATTAACTATCTCCTGCCTGAGTCATATGGGAACAGCTAAGCATTGCAACAATAGCCACTGTATGTGTGGTGTTTCACCCTTCCTCCAAGGGCCTTGGCTATCTGGGCACTCGCGGGGGAAGCATGAATAAAATCTAATTAAATTAGCAGGACAGAAGCTCGGAAATGTGGTCTGGCACCAAAAATGATAAGATTCTACCAACTCTTAATTGGGCCTAGTTCTAGATTGCAGGGCTCTGGCTAAGGTGGCAGGTGGTCCTTATGCTAATAATTAATATCTACCATACATAATGGTTGCACGATCTGACCCTTCAGTCAATACTCACCACTAACCAAAAAAGCCTATCCTAATGCATCATTGACACAATCTAATTATCTCCACTGCAACAAGGACATCATCTATGTCAATGATGCTTATTAGAAACCTTTGGAGTAGCATAAGCCTAAATGCTAAATGACATGGACAGCATCTTTGCTGCAGCTCATCTCACCATATGATGTTTTCTAGAGTGTTCCAACACGATGTGTACTTCACATAAGGACGGAAATGCTAAATCAAATGATAAAAATACTGACACTAAAAGCCAGCTGTCCATGCTAATAGAACTTAGGCAACCGGACCCTCCATTCACGTTTGGGCCGTTTCACCTGTATGCCTTCACCGTGTATTGCAGTAGCAGAATTGCTAGTGCTAACAGAAATCCAGCAGTACAGGCCACACAGACCACCCTTTATGTGTTCAATATATTGTTGGTGGAGTTGTTTGGTGTGTAATGTTCTCCAAACATTGAGTGTTTAAAAAAAGTCACTGCCTTCAGTGAAGGAAAGATGTTCAATCTCTTCCTGTATTTACAAGAATCACAAGAACAATTAACATGGCACATCAATCTACTTATTGTATTATTTATCAAAATATTGGAAATATGTGTTAGATTGAGCAACCTTGTCAAAATAATTATCATGAGTAGTCAGTCACACATATCCCCGGCTAAGATCATACATGATTAAACACTGTGTTCTGAAACCCAATGGCTCTCCTACAGGGAGAAGCTGTGAAGACTTGGCCGGGCAGGAACAGAAAGGAGAAAGAGCACAACGAAGAGGAGTGAAAGGTGTGAGATGATCAGTGTGAGATGTTGAATGCTAGAATATTGAAGAGAAGGAATAGCTGAAGATGTGGGGACACAGACGAATATGAATGTGTAGACTATTTGAAAGGCGAATAATTGACGCAGTGTGTGATATGTGTTATGACTATATTCATCCAGCTCATGGCCACCACCCAGCACCAGGCAAAAATGGTCAAACAGAGAAAGAGGAAAATACGTGAACCTTGGATTGAAGGCAAAGCCGCCCAGCTCTACTGCCATATTCAGAAGCAATGGATTCACAGTGCTAACCAACAGATTTATTCAGCCTTCAACTAACATCAGTGAGGTGTAGCTTGGGTCTCTAGGCCCAGCAGGCATGGGACCGACATTTGGACACATCCTTCCCACTCGGGTTGTCTAAAAGCAAAGCAAAAGAAGTTATGGCTGTACGTTTTTTAATGTATCTGAACCACTGGCATTGCTCTTGTCAACCCTCCAGACCATCATTCTTCTCCTAAACACATCATGATCAATAACGGTCCCAAAGAAAAAATGTCCTTATGAAGAGAGGTATTGTCAGGTGTAATGGGCCAAGAGCGACATTTGTAGCCTAGCAAGAGACAGGCTGTGGAGGCTTCTTGATGTCAAGGAGGGCTTAGCAAGCCCAGTGAAAAAGGCTGCTGGGATATGTGAGGCTACAAGCACATCAAGAACGATAGAGGGCCTGAGGATGTCCCAGTGTTTGTGGAAATCCATCGAATAAAATTCAAGGGCAATGGCCTTCTTGGGGGCTACTATTTTAGGGGCATGCTGCTTATCCTCATAGCATGTGATTGAAGATTCAAAGCATGATCTATAGAGACATGATGTAGTTTCAGATCACAGCAGAGTTCACAGAACTGCCTCTGGGGCTCCACTTGTTGCCTAAGATGAGTCATTGGAGCATGTAAACCCCATATGACTCAGAGACCCTCTGTATTCTTCGCACATCATGAGTTAGAGAACATGTTATGGTTGCCCTGTTAAACAAGGAATTTCCTGAAAATTAAACAGCACACTTTACTGGATTAGAGTAATTAAGTAATGTTATTTATTTAAGGATTCTAGGAGAATTAACATATTACACATCAAAAGCTAAAGTAGCTCCAAGTGGTGCTGGTCTGGTTTACAGAGTCTGTCTGCTGATTTGTAGATGAATGGGAGTTTAGGAAAGAGGACATTCCAGAGACAAGGTAGGCTATTTATGAAGGAAAAAGGATGCAGGGATGACATTGGGCAATGCAATAAGGTACTGGGGAATTATGGGACCTTTAATCCAAGATTCACTATGTTTAAACACATTCTTGCTGATGTATGAAAGATGGCATAATCCTTTACTCTGTGCCTTATTAAAATCCTGACTCCATGTTGTAAGGTATCAAAATCGCTACTCTAACTTAATTGTAACATTCTAAAGACTTTAAAAGCATTTCAATAGGTTCTACATTGAGTGCCTCCTTTATCAAGTAGACAAAGGTTGTGCATTATATGCCCTCCTTATTGTTCGCTGTTTTTTTATCAGGACTTCCCCGTTTTTATTTTTTTATTTTATTGTTTAAAGCGCTGATCTAGCTCGAGAGCAGCAGAGCACTGTACAGAGTGAAAAGACAGAATTTGAGCAGGTATCATTTGATAGTAGCACAGTACTTTCTGGACTGTGTGTCGGTATGTGCGCCCATTGTAATCAGTCCATGGTCAGGTGTTGTTGAAAGAGCCATTTTTGAGAGATTTGAAAATTGCAGAATTGTGGGGGCATCCTGAGCCAAGACAAGAGAAGGATTGTTTGTGGGTCTTCTCTTTGAGGACGAGTTGTGATGCAAGATATGTGGAGCTTAGCCAACAGGTACACTGGTGTGCTACTCGTTGCTGCTTAGTAGATGATGCATGCAGTCTTGAACAATATCCTGGCTTGGAGTAGAAGCCAATGTAGGTCGTGTAGGATGGGGTAGTTCAGTCAAATTTCCGTGCTCCCGTAATAAGACATGCTGCAGCATGGTGGACTGTTTTTAGAGGAGCCAAGTGAGTACCTGGGAGCCCTGTCAATAGAGCTTATCCGCCATCGATGTGCATGTCCACAAGGGCCTGAATATGGTCCAGAAAGCCTGCGTGGGATGAAGGGTTTGATTTTTCAAAGGGTAGAGATTCAGAGTCAGGCTATTTGAGCCTTCTTGGCTATGTGTTTCTGGAAGGACATATTGCTATCAATGGTGAAGCCTAAGGATTTTGCTGAGTCTGAGAGTTGTGGATCAAATCCTTCTAGGTGCACATCATTTAGCCATTGTTGGACAAGTTGTGTTTTAGCAGGCGGACTGAAGAGGACAAATTCAGCCTTGGGTGGGTTTAGTTTGAGGTAGGCAGTCGACATCCAGGACTGGTTGATGTCCACGTAAACGCAGAGATAAATGATGTCCTGTGTTATTTACTCTCATGCACAACTGAGTATTGTCTGTGCATTGGTGGATGGCTATATTTGAGACAGCGCCCAGAGGCTCCATGTAAAGGTTAAACAGAATTGGTGAGAGAATGGAGCCTTGGGGCACCTTGCAGGAGACCTGGAATTGGTTAGAATGCAACAAGTTCATCTGTACAGCATGGTGTCTGCCTGAGAGGTAGGAGGTAAACCAATTCAGGACAGTGCCATAGAATCCCATCCTGTCAGCAAAGAGGGAGAGAAGGATGCATTGTTCGATGGTGTCAAATGCAGCCGAGAGGTCAAGGAGGACGTGGAGGCATGAGTCACCCTTATCCATGATTTGGAGAGCAACACCCACCAACTGGATGGTGGCTGTCTAGATGCTACATTTTGGGTGGAACCCTGACTGTCATTTAGGAGGTGGAGCTTTTGTAGTTGTAGATTTTGGTGAGTAGTTGTGTAGCACCTACTTTTTAAAAGATGTTGCCAATAAACGGGAGATTCCTAATAGTAGTTGGCCAGGTTGTCTGGATCTATGGTTGGGTTTTTCAAAAGAGGTCATACAAGACCAGCCTTGAGGGTGTCCACGAAAGATCCTTCTGCAGGGGAGGAATGGACGATGCTGAGTAACGCACTGACCGCTGGGCCATCAATTGTTTAATGATGGAGGCCAGAATTATATTGTCAGAGTGAGAATTAGGATTGCTGGACCTAATAATTTTTGGGAGATCTGGGGGAATGAAAGGAGAGAATTCAGTCCAAAGGGTAAGTTGCATGCCAGGGTGCAGGGGATGCTAATGCTGTTAGAGCTTGATTTGATGGTCTCTCAGATTGTGTCTATTTTTTCAATAAAAAATGATTTGATTCTGTTGCATTTTTCCTTAGTTGCTGGTACCACAGGGTCGGGTGAGAGTTTGCTACAATGATTTACTACTTCAAAGAGGGCTTTGCTCCTGTTAGAGCCTGCCACAATTGTGGTGGAGTACTAAGCAGCTTTGGCCTCAGTAATTAGAATCCTATGGTTTGCCTGCAGAGATTTGAGGTTGGTGAGGTATCCTGAGTTATGTTTTTTGTGCCACAATTTCTCTAAGGCTCTGATTGAGCGTGTGTTGGATGCTAGCTCAGGGGTGTACCATGAGGTGGATCGTAATTGTAATTGTTTATTTATAGAGAGTGTATATACAGGTGAAGTGCTTCAAAGTGCTTCAATTTGTGATGGCAACGGGGGAATGCAGAGTCATTCTTAATCCTTGAAATTTCCGAATGATCTTGCAAAAATGACTAGCAAATTTGACCTGGAGGCCTTAATATTAGTGCTGGTGTAAAACAAAAAGTAAGGAGTGAAGGGGGAGGAGAGCGAGAAGAACATACAGTCCTTAAGCTACCGTACTCTGCAATGCTTCAAATAGTGCAAGTGCGTGACAGATGGTAAGGCGATAAGGGGGAGAGGAGAAGGAAATACAGAAACAAAAACAACCATACTAAGCATGGCGGACCAGGCTCAGTGCATTCTAGGTAATGTAAGTGCCAGACATGGAATGAAAGGGGGGACAAGTTCTCCCAGTGCAAGGTCCTGGGTTAAGTGTCAAGACATTACCAATCTCAAGGAATGAGTAAAGGAAGTGCAGAAATGGTGGGTGGGTTGCAGAGGCCTAGGGGCAAGTGCGAGGACTGGCGGGGGGCCTAAGACCTGTGTGACTCTGGAGGTGCAGCAGGCGACCAGTCAGCAAATGGAGCTGAGTTAGGGAGAGAGGGAGGAGGACAGTAGGCAAGAATAGAGAGGGGTTTAACTAGAGAGAGAAGGAGGAAGAGAAGAGGAAGGTCTTGAGGAGTTTCCAGCACTTAAGGTGATCAGGCTCAAGATGGAGAGAGGCAGAGAGGCTGTTCCAAGTTGGAAAAACCTGCAGAGGAAAGAGATCTACCCACAAATCTCTGTTTTGAGAATCGGCTCACCCATTGACAGTTGGAAGAGGATGAGCAGAGGACTCTAGAAGGAGAGTATTTAGGGAGAGAGAGTTGTAGATAGTGTGAGCCCTGATGGTGTGGTCTTAGTCTGACTGGAGTTTAGGGGGGCATTAGTGTCCACCAGTTTCATAGCAAAGTTGCTGAATAATTTCAATAGGCCTGCATCATTCCATGTGGACGGGAAGTATGCAAAGCTTGCTTCTATCTCATTGATTGGGAAGGTTTTGGAGGTGTGGCGTTGAATGAGGGGGCATTTAGCCTGACCTTTGTGAGCCATAGTTGAGTGGGCTACTGATAATGGGGTGGTGGCATGGTCAGGCCAGTCAAGTTGGATAGGGTCACAGGTAATGCAGTGCGATGATGTGAAGACTAAGTCTAGGGTGTTGCCTTTGCTGTGCGTGGGGGAGAGTCCAATTTGCATAAGGAACATGGAAGCAGTCAGTGTGAAAAGCATGCTTCAACTATGGTTGTCAGCCTCTGGGATGTTGAAATCACTGAGAAAGACATTATTTGAATGTGATAATTTGGAAGCGGACAGTAAGTTGGGGATGTCTGAAATAAATGAGTCACTGTTGTGATTTGGCCTGTAGATAAGGTGGCAGGTGATGCGTTCCTTGTGCTATAGAAGGTACCTGCAGGCCAGTGATTGAAATGAGCTTGTTCTGGGAGAGGGGATGATGGAGTGTTAGGAAAGATTCTCTTTACTGCACTTTTCCTTCCATCTTTATGGAACCCCTAAACTTTTTGCTTTTATTTTTCAATCTGACCTGTACGTTTTGCAGTACAGTGAAGCCTTAAGCTTCACTGTACTGGCCTTTGCTCACATGTTATGGGGAAACTGATATGTCCTTAAGGCTATCAGTACTGGGAAATAGTGTTTCCCTTAGTCGTGTGACTCTGTTGCTACTTGTGGTTACTTTTTTATCACCTGTGGTAACTTTTTATCATTGCACACAGCAGCTTACACTGCAGTGCAATGGGGTACATTTTTGTTTTGCCCTAGACTAACACTCAAAGGATTTTTTTGGTTATTCTGAGGTGCTTAAAAGATGGGCTGGTGGCAGCGGTGACTTTTCCCCAATTTTTGGGGAATTTCGTTTTTAGCTTAACCGCGTTTACCGCGTTTGTCTACTTATTGTGGCTACTGACCTAACATGGCCGTGCCACGAGGTTTTTCGCCCATTCTTTTTACATCTTGTTGTTTAGCCTTCTTCCTGGCCTCAGAGGTCAGAAAGATCCTTATAAGGACTTCCAGTGCCCAGGAAAGCAGGAGCTTTTGGCGGGCTACTGGAGGGCTTTGTGTGTTTGCAGGCAGGATGTGGGCTGGGTCAGTTTGACCCCAATACACATCTTGGTTTCTGTGTGTCTGAGTGGTATGCATGAGTGTTCCCACCATTGATCCGGATTGGACCACTGTGGGGTGTGTGTGTGGGCTAGTTCTGCCATTGGCTAGAGGGAGTTTCGACTCCTACCTGCCTTTTAGGATAAGAAGAGGGCCCTTGCATGCAATTCTGAGAGATCCTGGAAGGACCTGAAGGAGCCAAGAATCCGTCCAGCTGAGAAGACCCGCAAAGAAACCTGTAACCTGTCTGAAGGAGGCCTGGCAACCAACTTCTGCTGCAGTCCTGTTGGAGCCCTGTCTGTCTCTTGATCTCCAGTAGGCCTGCGAAGGTGCTACGACCCCTGGATTGGAGGGTTCATCCATCACAGAAGCCTACTCGGTGCCCTGCGCAAAAACCGCCTTCGGAAGTGCCCAGGAATCGTCCTGTGGCTGACCAGCTTTGTTTTTGGGCTACCAGGTTATCCTCGTTGCTGTTCCGAGTTTCCACCTGAAACTTGGTACACCCTCAGCTGCCACTGAATCGACACCCTCTGCGAAATCCTAGCAACAAGGGGACCCGAGAAAGACTGGAAAGACTGGAAAGTCCGAGCGCGGCTACTGAGTCCTGCTGCATCGCTGTGCACGGCGTGCACGGTCAGAAACCTGCTTTTCTGACCCGCTTCCAGTCCCGAGAAGGGCGCTGCATTGCTTGCTTCTGCATTTCTTCATCAAGAGTCCTTGCACCAGCAAAAGATCCTAACCAGAGAATCATTCGAACCTGCAATCCGTGAAAATCGCGGACCGTGGAATTCAGCCGGAAAAGCAATTCAGGAAACCCTTCCTTTGTTCTGGAAAGTCTTGGGAAGATTCGGAGTGAGGGGGGTAAGTTATTGAGTTTTTAACATGCCCCTACACTCCCATTGTAAGTCAATGGACTTACAATACGCTTTATTTTAAACCTATTGGCTTTGCCAATACTTGCCTTGGCAAGACTTCTAACTGTTGGGGGGAATTTCGGACACTGTCTATCTTGAACCCTGGCTCTAAGAATCCATCACTGGACCCCAGAGACCCTACCTACATTTTCTCCTACCTCCGGAGTGCTGTATCTTTGTATCCTGAACAATAGGGCACAAGGCCCCAGGCAACGTAGGGTTGGACAATATTAGTTAGGACTAAATTCTCTGTGGACCTTTTCGTGTGTAATACTTGCCTATTCATTCCCTTGCAGGAGTATTCTGATTTGTATTATGCACTTGAACCTGTGATTGTATATATGTATTTTAGTTTGATGGTATTGGTTAATAAGTCTACATGCTTGTGTTCATTTTTCTTATAGTGTATTTGGCCTTAATTAAATAACTGTATTTGTATACATCCTGTCTAACGATAATTTGTGACTCCCATTGTGGGACCTCATTGTGGACCCTTTACAATCTCATCCCTCTGAAGATCTTAGCCTAGATCGCCTGTCACTGCTACCTTAAACTGGTTTGGCTACAGCTTCCCAGAGTTGCCCCTGTCACAATATAGGTTGGCCTTCTATACATCTGTCCGCCAGGCCAGAGTATAGGAAATCAGTCTTAACATGGAGCATGGACACTCGCTCCTGTGGATGATTGCCACTCCACCACCTGCCCTTGCTGGTTGGTCAGCATGTTGGATGCAGTAATCTTGGGAGTAGGAGGAGACGGTGTGTGCAAGTGGTCTTTGGTTGTTGGATGGGGGTAAGGGCAATATTAATGAGATTCACTAGGGTAGCTTGCTGGGACTGCCCAGGGCACTTGGTCATTCAAACCCCAGTGAGAGTGAGGATGGGCTGTGGATGGAGGAGATGCATGTTGATGTGTCCAGAGGGCACTGCGTTTGGGGCCAAAGTTCTTTGTTAGTTTATACTTTTTTTTTTTCCTTTTCCATAGCAATTGGCTGAGGCAGTCAGGTGTCCCTGTGCTTTTGTCTGCAGCCTTGTCTTAGTGCTCCCCCCTATTTCCTGCTTTTAATCAGCACCATCCTACACAGAAATCACTTGGTAACGTTTATAGGCCCTGTTGAGTGCCTCATTGGAGGGATATATCTGTGTCTTTACTATTATTTTCTGCTTGTTATTTTTATCTGGGCTGCTCCTGGTGGGCACTATGTTTGGTGCCTATGCCATTTGTTAGTTCTTGCTTTTTCCTTTTCCCACCCATTCCATAGCAATTGACTGAGGCAGTCAGGTGTCTCTGTACTTTTGTCTGCAGCCCTTCCTTAGTGATTCTCCATGCTTCCCTGCTTTTAATCTATAGCCATCCTACCAGAAATCAGTTAGTAACATCTTAAGGGCCTGTTTAGTGCCTTATTTGGAGTCCTTTGTTTTTCTTTTCCCCACCCACTTTCCATCTCACCCACTCGCATCTCTTAAGCACTGCTCCTAGGGCAGCCATTGCCCGGGCAGACAGGCCAAAGCCAGTGGCAAAGGGCCCTGTCCATAGTGAAACCACCATTTGGGCAGAGGAAATTCATCATACAGGTAAGGTGAGTCATCGCTTAAAGTTGCCCTGGCATTCCTAGCAGATAACTTGCCTGAATCTACTCACTGTATGCATCTGTACCAGTAGATCTGTCTGGAAACTGACATATATGCCATGATACCTTAGCACACATGTGTATGGCTAATTACACTTCAGCCCACATATGGCACCCACACTGATCGGCTCACTATGTTTTTTGCCTGTATAACTTGCACTTAGCCTTTTTAAATTCTTTAGCTCGTGTATGCACACCACAGATGTTGAACTTGTAATACTGCCTGTTAGGAGAATCCTATGCAGTTCACTTAGGGAGCACTACAGAAGATTAGGACTACAGGTATATGCAATAAATCCCCTTTGGTATCAGTCTGTACCACACAGATTTAGTTGGTAGCTGTGGCTGAGCAGTCAGACTTATCTCAAGAGGGAGATGAGCAGTATTCATGGTTTACACAATAGGACTACAGCACTATGGAACAAGGAAACACTGACCAAAGCTTTGTATCAAAAAGAATATATATTTATTGTGCACACTCTTAAGTCCACACACAAATCACTATCATTAAAGCAAGTTAAAACAGTCAAGAAAAGTATGCACAACTCCCTATTTAAATTGTAGACAAGTTTGAGCAAGAGTGAAAACTGAGCATAATGGCAGTGTAAACCAAGCAGAAATGGCACTCTTAACAATTTCTGAAAAGGGAGGGAAAGGACAAGTTATACAGGTTTAGACTCTAAAACACACCAGCAACACTTCCCAAGTGGATTGTGAACAAGTTAGGCACGGCAGTACTTTAGCATAAGCAATACTTAGGTGAAAACTGAGCAAAATGGCACTTCAGCAATACTTAAGAGGGAAGCAAAGGTGTTTATAAGAGTTTTAGGTGCACCAACACATTTCTTGAGGAAAAGCAATCTAGAGAAGGCAGTTGTAACAGATTTAGCCAGAGTCAATAGGCCTGTGCCAGAGACAATGGTACAGGCAATGTGCCCAGGATCAAACTGTTCCAGTAGCTGCAGTCAAGTCTTTGTTTAACAAATTGAAAGGGCGGTTGCAGAATGTAAAAAGATAATGTTAGACGAACGGGGCGCCCAACCCAGAAGATAAGTAAAGGATTTAAAACACCTTTAGCAATACCCAACGAAACGGGAGGCCTGGCGGAACAATGTACCTTGAAAGTGGAAGAGGCTGCTGTGGTGGCGGTAGTTCCTGGCAGTTCCTGCAGTTCGGGATATCCAGCAGAGGAAGAGAGGCTCTTGTCGTGGAGGAAGGTTTGAGTTACTGCACTGCCCAGGGATGAAGCCAGCCGCAGTGATGCCAAAACGAAATAAAAAGGTACGCTCCTTTAAATCACAGTCTTGGTGGACGGGTGCCTGGCTATCCGGTCTCCGAGTGCTTGGCACTGGCGATTTGACCAAGGAATGTCCTGGAAGGCGATTGGTGAATTGGTTGGCCCCACCAGCTCAAGGGAAGAAGACTCTTGCAGGTGAAGATCTTCTTGAGTCGTTGGAGAAAAGTGGTGAGGATCTGCAGCAGGGCTTTACCGGTGGTTCAGTTGTTGCAGATGTCTTCAGCTTGTCTCCTATTCGGGTTTCTAAGTTCCAGTGGTGACGTCTTGTCCGCCAGTGCTCAGAGCCTGCTTTTATGCAGAAATCCCCCCATTCATACAGCCTAGCTGTAACCCACGCAGTGGGGTGGATATCCTGGCAGGATAACCCCCCACTCTATCAGGGCAGAGTGCGACTTGGGTTGCCTAGGTAATCCTGCCCAGGGTGCCTATTCCCCCTCCCATCTTGTCTACCCCAGACTCAGTGGCGCCGAAAGGAGGGCTTCTGTGCAGAAGCCCGCCAAAAGGACGAACAAAAGATCCCCGACCTGGGTTAGAATTTCAGAGAAAGACACGAGAAAGAAATATTATCAAAGATCTGGCAACAAAAACCTACCGGAGTAAAGTTAATATTAAAATAAACCGGCGGTATGTTAGAGTCTGACAGTAAAAGTGGTAGCCTCGAACAATGGGAAAATCCCATAGGAAAATAATCGCGGTGAAATATTTATGGTAGTAACCACTGCCATCAGCCAGAAACTTTGGAGAGAGAGACTGGACGGTACCCTCTCGAAAATGAACACCAGGGAAACACTATTAACCCTTCCCAGTACTTCCATAGTAAGATGGTTTATACTGGTTTTGTTCATAACTATTGACTAATAAAGTCAATGGGGACTTTACATTCCCTGGGAGACAGTAGTCAGTCCCAGGGTATGGAGTCTATGTTGGGAGGTCCCTAGGACCCCCCTGTGTTACTGCACTGAGCGTGCTGTGTAACACACATGTAAAAAGATGATACCTATGAGGGTGAGAAAAACCCCATAGACCATAAGCACAAAAGATAGCCTAAAACACACATCAGCAATATGTCTAAGAGTGGGTAAAAGAGTCTCACTTTTAGCAGGAGAAAAAAATAAACCCTTCAAATCCAGCAAAGCTGCTGGGGGACTCTATAGGTAGGGGAAATTAGCCTTAGAAGAGAATTCTCCCTAACACTGCCCCCAGACATCTTGCGCTAAATTGTATAGAATCATTTTGTTAGCACACACAACTATTTTTATTTGGTATAGCTAGTAACACTGCTGCCCCCGTAACACATAGCTAGATTGTTTTTTATTTGTCTGAAATCCTAGCAAAACCTCTTTGACTGACCCATCTTGTTAAGCCATATGACTAGCAATTCTCAAGATTGAATCTTTGTGTTTTAAAAACCACTGCATCTGTATAGCTCACTATATTGCTGCGTACATAAGAAAGCTAGATTGACCCTTCTTTTGTCTGAAATTCCAACTATAATCTTGTTGTTTTTAGAATAGCAATTATGCTGTGTTTGGAACAGCAATTATCCAGAGTGAATCTATTTACCAACCAATACATCTGTGCAGCTCTTCATACTGCTGACCCCATAACACATATCTAGACTGTCTCTATTTTGCCTGAAATCTAGCAAAACATATTTTACTCCTAAGGGGCCTTACTGCAAGTTGTGCAGTAAAAATCAGTGGTAATGTGTTGGTAATTCTGTTACCTCTGTATTACAGCCGCAATACTGCACCGCTTAACTATGAGTTTGTGGGTAAGATGGAGGGAAAACCTTCAGCAAGAATCTGGAGGTAGATCCTCCACCTTACTGCCAAATCTTGGCAAAATCAGCAGAATTATCACCAGCGGTAATTCCCCCAAAAATTCCCATGGAGACCTATGGACCCCAAATAATCGGGTCTAACGCCACCTACCACCACTTGTAATCCGGTGGTAAATCTGCAGGACCAAGTGGCAGTAACAGTAATTCCTTTTGGCGGTATGGGGGCAGATTTACCACCAGAATACCGCCAAAACTGTAATGAGGCTGATCGTGTTTAGCCTGCATTGTTAGCAACTGTCTAACTAAGGGCCTCATGACAAGTTGGGTGGTATCCTGGCAGTAATACCGCCGGTATACCACCCAACACTAATAGCGCTACCACAACACGATCCGGAGCAATTTGGGGGTGGTAAGTCCCCATTCCCATTTAGGTCCATGGGGTTGTGGAGCGCTATTATCGCTGTCAGCAATAGCTCCAGCCGTAATTGCACCGAAAACAGATGAAAATGGCCTGAAAATTGACATTTTTACCTCCAGCAAAAAGCTTGAGGTAAAAATGCCATTTTCCACCGAACCTGTGATTTGGCCAGCCCTTGCATGTGGGGATAATACCATTACTGGCATACTGGCACATTTAAGGGCTCAGGCCAAACTTGTGATAAGGCCCTGAATCTGTTTTTACCATCCATTACATCTGAACAGCTAACTAGTGCTGCATGCATAAATAACACATAACCTACTAATCATTGAGTTAGACATCACAACAACTTTGTTTCTCAGTATAATGCTCACTGCATACTTAACACATAGCAGAATTTCACTCTTTGTAACTGCCTGCATACCAAGCACATAACCACACAGACTCTGTTGGTATGTACATTCACACAACATGGAGCTAATTTAAAACATTACACTTTTATATCTTTTTATACTACAACCACGCATATCTATCATATAACTGAATTATATTGAACCACTACCGCATAGTTGACTCACTGTTTTGCTTGCCACCTAGCATATAGCGAGGTTGATTTGATTCATACAAGTGTCCATAACAACTTTTTAAATTAATATGAATACATGAACACCAATACACAGCCAGATTTGATTCTTTGCACTTGCCTGTAAACCAAAAACATAAAGAGTTTTCTCGTAGTGCTTTGCTAATAACATCTGCATGATAGAATAACTGAATTCTACACCTGCTTAACATCTGCATAGCTCCATTAAGTCTCTGCATCCCTAGTAATTAGGAAGGTTGAATCAGTGTTTGTGCTTGCACTATAACTGTAGACTTATTTCGGCTGCCTGTATACCTAGTACATAACTAGTTTAGTTTTAGTTGTGCCTACGTGCCAAACACATACAGGCTTTACATATCAATCACCTACAAACCATAACTCACCTTACTATTCCCATAATACCTGCATAGCTCATGGTATTTGAGCTCCACCTCGAATGCATAACTGGTTGGACTCACTGTATCTGCCTGGACAAACAGTACCAAGTTAAATCAATACATCTATTATACAGATTCTCTTGTAATCAGTCCTATCTTCCTGAAACAAGGTCCCTCACACAGAGTATCAGACACAAACAATTCATCGTACAGTCTGGAATCAATATAACCATAGCCTCAAACACTGCTACACCGAAGAAACCCTTTCCATAACCTGAACCTTGGAAAATCATTCCATCTGTATAGTCTACAAGCCAATTGGCATATTGCATGATCGGACCAGTTTCATAATTTCCCAACTAAACATTGTCACAGAAGGATAAGGAAATCCTTAAATGAACCAACCAGAAACACATGCCCAAAGAACATCAAAAAGCTAACTATCACCACTCTAATCTCTCCCTAGTATATTTCCTCATCTTCCCAAGCCTCAACAACTACCGGTTGAAAAGATGCCTAGAAACTGCAATGATAGCATAATCAGAAAGGAAGATAGAACAAGGAGCCCTCAATATTCAATCTGATCAGGCATCTCGAGACTCTACAGGCTTCCAAGCACCTCACCTCAAGAGACCATTAATGGCTTTCATCTCCATAAACCTCCTGAAGCATCCAGCTAAACCACTCTACTAAGACCTAACACTGATCTTTAGAAACAGGTCTCACCAACAATCTAACACCTTTGCCTGCATTTACCCCGATGGCCATTCAACCAACCATTGTAGGATTCTGCAAGAAACAATACCTATTACTCCATTCATCACTAGACACCCTACACCATCGACCGCACCCACACAACAGGAACTAAGATATGTGCCAGAACCCAAGAAGAACCTGCTAAGCCTATTTGAATCTGAATGACTTAACATGTAGCTATGGGAAACTTATGAAAGCAACCTTGAACACCCCAAAAGCACTGCCCCAACAAGCCAAACCCACCCAGAAATGGCAGGTACAAGATGCCTCCTGATAAATCCACGTTCTGTGTCCAAGTTCTCCTCTGAGTAATTTTTTATTTTTCCGAAGAGCAGATAGATGTACTCTTCATCACAGAAACTTGGCTCTCAGATGATCAGTCCCCGGTTATCCACAAGAGTATCCCATGAGAGTTGAAGATCATCTGTGCTAATCGCAACAATAGGCAAGGAAGTGGAATGGCGCTGGTGCACAGGGACTCCTTTGTAGTCTCAACGGCCCCCATTGACAAAGTCCAAAACTGTGAATCGCTTGCTCTGACCTGCTCCATCTCTCCCACAGTTACACTAAGCTTATTCTTAATCTACAGACTTCTCTCCTGCAGCCCTCACTTTGCTGACAAACTCACTGGCATTCACCTCTTTGTTGATCATAAACTAGTAACTATACATGGTGATTGCAGTACCTGGCTCGAGAAAGAAGAACATGCTATTACAAAGTAACTTTGTGCAAACCTTGCTGCATTACATCTCAAACAGATGGTCAAGGGTCCCACCCAAATAGCTGGACACACTCTGGATGGAATTTACTGTAATGGAACCATAATCACCAACTGCTTCCAAGTGCCCCTCCCCTGGGGGAATCACTTATCTATCCCATTCACAATATTTACAGATACACCACACCTCATTGGATCTTCAAAAGAACCATCGACCATGACCAGACGATGGAAAGAAATGCACATCAACTGTCTACTAGAAAGACTAGAAGCATCAAAATCTACTGTAACCACAGATGGATGCAAAAGTCCATCATAATCAAAACTGGATTAATTTTGCATTGGACTGCATTGCCCCAAGAAAACTTTCTTCAAAAACTCTCAAAAATAGAAACTAACCAAATGGTTCACCCCTAAAATAAACCACTTAAAAAGGAAAACCAGAAAATCTTGAGAAAGAACAATATACACACCAACAAATGTGCTACCATCAACAGTTACACCTTTACAGGGCTGAAGTACTGAAGTACTCAAAGCAAAGAAAGCACACTACTCCAAACATATTGATTTGGCACATCACAGTGAAAGAGAGTTCACAAACCCTACAGCATGTAACACAACTCCTACCTCTACAAAGTGCTCTGTGAGCAGATTGCATATTTCAACCAAAAGATTCTAAACATCCAGGATCACCTTGACAATAAAGAATGCTCCCACCAAGATCCTGCCAATACCTCCCACTACCTCCACTCTTTCGTCTTTCCACTCTGTGTCAGCAAAGAACCTACAAGCTACCATTGACTCATGCAACACATCAGGATCTCCTGAGGATCCATGCCCCACTAATATTTACAAATCAATCATGAAATCTCCAGACTTTGTGGCCATCCTCCTAACCCTCCTCATAGACTCCATCAGCACCGGGAGAGTCCCAGCTCAGATGAAATCTGCATACATCAGACAGTTGCTCAAAAAAGCCCAGAACAGACCCATATGACCCAGACAGCTCTTGCCCTATACTTTTTATAGGGAAATGTCTGGAAAAATGTATATACCACCAACTCCGGGACTTCATTGAAACAAACCAACTCCAGAATAATACACAGCATGGCTTTAGACTATCTAGAAGTATTGAATCAGCACTGTGCTCCATATGGTATACACTTAAAAACAATGTGGATTGAAACACTCAGAGTGTGCTCATCCTGCTGGACATCTCAGAAGCTTTTCACACCATCTGTCACAAGATCCTCCTAAAAAGACCATAAAATATTGGTATTAAAGAATCAGCTCTACACTGGATCACCTCCTTCCTCACGGTAGAACAGAAACCAGAATCTTGGGCCCCTATAATTCCCGGCCTCGCCCACTCACCTGCAGAATACCCCAATGATCCACACTCTCACCTCTATTTTTCAACATCTACATGCCACTCATACTTGACCTCATCTGTAAATGTGGGTGTCCAGACATTTGGTCGACCTAAAACTGGTCGAATGACATTTGGTCGACGCAATTTGGTCGAAAACCAAATGGTCGAATTTTTTTTTTAATTATATATTTATTTTTCGGGTTTTCGTTTTTTACAAAAATGGGTTTTTAGAAAAAAAAGGGGATTGGAGGGGGGACCCCCCCAAAAAAAAAAAAGGTGAAAATAAAAATAATAAAAAAATTCGACCATTTGGTTTTCGACCAAATTGGTTCGACCATTTGTCTGGTCGACCAATTTTTTTCGACCAAATGTCTGGTTACCGTAAATGTGGTATCACCTGTTACAACTATGTGGATGACACACAACTAATCTAAAAATGTGTGAACCACCCATCACCAAATGCCCCAGACATTAAAAACTTCCTAAACCCTAGAAAAACAGATTCTAACTCCACCACAATCCTGACAAGATGGGACCTTGTCCAAACCTGTCAACAATGGTTAGAAATCTTGGAATTAAACTGGATAACTCCCTCACTCTTGATCCACACGTCGAAACCATCATACGAAGCAGTTTCTCTCAGGTGTGCATACTACACCACATCTTACCCTACTTAGCATTCGATCACAGGGCTATGGTCATAATTTCTTGAATACTATTCAAACTAGATTATGCAGACAGCCTCTATCTCAGACTCTGAGATTAACTAATGAGGACACTTCAAAGGGTCCAAAATGCAGCAGGAATATTAACTCTCAGAATTACGCGATTTGAAAATATCATGCCAGCATTACATACGCTCCACTGGCTACTCATCAAATAAAGAGTGCATTTCAAAACTGTGTGCATAGCCCATCATTCATACCAGAGAGTGGGCCATTCCTCCTTTAGAAGTAACTTTCAACACAACACTCCATGTAGAACACTTAGATCCATCAGTGCTGCATTACTGCAGGTCCCTAATTTCAACAAGAAAACGGAAGGCGGATTCTCTTTTGCAGTTCTAGCCACACAACTGTGGAACAACCTACCCAAACCTGTCTACCTGTAGGAGAACCACCAGACTTTCAGGAATCAGCTGAAGACTTGACTTTCTAACCAACCACTTTGAAATAAATCAAAAATAATTGCAACAAACTAAAAACTGTGCACCAGAAACGTTTGTGCTAATTTCCGACAAGCATGTATTCAAAACTCTCGGCACTACCATCTGCAGCTGACTCCTGGAAGCTCTCCTGCATGACGCTGTTCCGCACATTTAATATCAGTAAACTCTACCACCAAGAGCAAGGAAGTGAGAACACACTTGCCCCAACTCCCCAGTCCTCTCATTCCTCAACTAATTTTTTAATTTTTATTTTATTTTGATATAGCTGAACAAGTCAATTTTTCAAAAAAGAAAATCAAACAAATTATTCACATTTCATTTGGATGTACATGTTAAAATGACATGTTAAAATGACAGATATTAAAAGAAGAGTCAACAACATTAATTAAAACATAAAATATAAACTTAAAAAGAAAAGCAAATAGCAAATCTCATCCTAAATACGCAGTTAGCCTTGCAGATTTACAAGTTAATCACATGTTTACATTACAGCTTAATTTCAGAAAGAAGAATTGCGTCTAGATAATGCACTATAGCTTTTATCACAGAAAACTTCATGTTAGAGATTAACAAACTCCAGATTTGATTTTCGTCTACTTCATGATTCAGATTCAGCAAATTAGCAAAAATGTGGCTCTTGGAGCATTTAGTTTGCTACAAGATACAACCAGATGCTGGAGTGTCTCCCTTTCACGAGGTAGCTCGCAATAACGACAAAAGTTCATTTTAACTGGAATGACCTTAGGCCTAGCAAGGACCTCCCTCCTTAGCCATAGGTTCAGTCTGACTCGTAAAAATTTGTTCCGTATGATAGAGGACGGACATTTCAATAAGTATCCTGCCAATTGGCCCAGCTTTTTATTACCAAAAATATAAGCGTTAAAGTCTTTATATTTTAGACAGGATTCTCTATTTTTTATCCATTCCCATCGGTAGAACTTTATTTTAGAACGCAGCGGGTTTTCTAACAGCAGCGTTACCGTTATATCTGCTTCAGCCATGGTGTTCACTGCACAGGAACGCCATGCCAAAGGGAAGTCATGATTTGATGAAGACAAATGATGTCCAACGGCACTCAAAATGTTGTTATTTTCGAAACCCAACAAACACATGCGAAAAAAAACACACAACCACCACTTCATTCTACAAACCACTGAATTCAAGCCAGGTTCATATCGCAAGATTGGCAAGGGTGTACAATTCGGCAGATGTATTGCTGATTTCCAAAAGCGTGCTTCCAATTTATTCCACATTTCGTCACTGGTGTAAAGTTTCGACTCAACACCATAAATTAATACCGGAATTACTTTTTGTTCATAAAAAAGGAGAATATGTGTCAGTGTAAATTTCCCATATTTGTAAATTAGAATTCTGGCCTGAGAAATCAGACTTGATAGTTTGGACTGTAGATTGATCAAGTACAGAGTATCCTTAACAGTGTTCTGTATAGTCAGGCCTAGATATTTGTATTCTAATACTAATTTCAACGGTACATCATTAATGGACCAAATTCAGTTGTTAGTTCTGCTTTTAGCTTGATTTTTGCATGCTAGAATTTGTGATTTATCCCGATTCACAATGAGATGATTAACTTCAACATAAATGGCTAGAGAAGAAAGAAGATTTTGGAGACCTTTGGGGGTTTGTGAAATCAAAACCAAATCATCAGCATACAATAGCCACGCTATGCGCTGACCCCCCAATTCAGGAGCATCAGAGACCACTTGGAGGAATGATTTATCCATATCCACGATAAACAAATTAAACAAGATTGATGCCAATATACTACCTTGTTTAAGAACCACATGGGTGCCAAAAGACGATGACAATAGTCCCTCTAAAGTTAATCTCACCTGCATAGAAGTATCTGTACGCAACTGAATTAATATTGCTAACAGAGACGATGGACAGCCAAGAAGCTCTAGTTTTTGAAATAGCAATTCAGGATTTATAGAGTCAAAAGCAGACCGGAAATCAATGAATGCAAAGTACAGAGATTGCTTCCGGGATGCATACTGAGCTTTAAGCATATTGATAGTAATGCTATTGGGTATGGTACCGCGACCACTCACAAAACCAGATTGAAAAGGGTCTTTTTTATGCTCACTCTGCGACCAGTTATTTATGTCTCTTAAAATTAGCCGGCAAAAGATCTTCCCAGGAGCATCTAACAAGGAGATGGGTCTATAGCTGGCCAGATTTGCCCAGTCTCCTTTCTTATAAATTGGGATGGTTATAGGATGTTTCCAAGACACCGGTATTTTTTGTGAAGAGAGTATGTTCATAAACATAGTACACAGTATGTCTGCCCAAATGACCGGAAATTGTTTAATTATCATGTTTGAAAGGCCATCCGGACCAGGCAGCCTAGAGCGCTGGCTTTGTTGATGAAGTATAGAATATCATCTTTATCAAACTTTATATTGAAATTAGATTGTACCGAGGTGCTGGGTAAGTATCATTTATCAGTGGATGCTGCATATAGATTGGAATAATACTGGACCCACTTCTCTTCAGTCACATCATTAGCCTGAACTGCAACTTGATGACCAGCAGTTGCTTGGTTAATCATTTTCCATGATTCTGCTGAGTTTTTACTAGACAGCAATTTTAGCATATTGCTGCCATCATTTTGATATAATTTAGCCTGCCTTCCCCTTATCCAATTTCTGTATCTAGTTTTGATATACGTCAGGGCCAACACTCGTTCATCACCAGGCAGTTTATTGGCCTCTCTATTTTCAGCCCTAACCGATGCTTTCTTATTTTTGACTTCATGGTCAAAAACATGGAAAAAAGGAGTGTGTTTTTGTTTGTGGCTAATGGAATCTGGTTGAAATCGCTGCATGAGTTCATGATAGAATCCTGTTGTACCTTGAGTTCCAGCAATTTCACACTTTAGCTGAACATCATAGCATAGCTTAAACGCTTCCAAGGAGGACTCTGTCCAAATTAACCTATTCCTTATGGGGTTTACACTTATGGAACCCTTAATATATCGGGATTGCTGTAGATTGTTATTACATTTTGAGGTCTAGGTCGCGTTAAGCATGTTATGATCACTCGCATCGGTGTGTATTACTTGGAAAGACTTTATTTTATTCAGCATGCTTAAATTGACATAAACGTAATCAATGATTCCCTCGCTGCGGGTTCGATGCCATGTTACCTTGGCAGGTATGTCAGAAAGAAAGGAACCATTTAGCATGAATAGGCTTCTGGACTCTACAAAGCTTGACCATTTAGCAAGACGGGCCATTTCAGATTTCCGTTTTGGGTCCAGACAGTGTAAGTTCAAATCACTGGCTATGATGATGGTATCAACATTGCCATCAACGCTTATCAGATCCAATACTTTGTTCATTGAGTCCAGAAACCTATCATCTGTAATTCCCATCGGATTCCAATAGGCATTGGTGAGTGTTTGCATTGAAGGTTATTGCTGGTAAGTCTGGCCATTTGAATAAAAGGATTTGGCGAGAACCATGAGGTAACCTTTAAGGAAACGCTCTGTTTGACGGCTATTTTGCAGACCAGATGCAGGCTGTCCAAGATTACCCTTAACCGCTGGAGTCAGGAGGATATCATAGTTATTCCATGATGGAGCATAGGTAAGCCACAATTCTTGTATTAATATTATATTGTGATCTAACAAGTTGATAGCTTGGTGCTTATACCCTCTAGAATTCCAGCAGATCAAGGAAAAAGTAATTTCATCACTATTCAGTTGCTAACATTGTGTAACTATTGTGTTGCAATTGCAAACATGTGAACAATTACTGTGCTGTTTGTTTGGTTGTGGTTGAGGGATTTGCTTCATAGTATCAGTGGAGGTAAGCTCAGGGGAACCTGGGCCTGCCTGGATGATAAAACCAAGATTAAACAACTAAGTCTTAACTGCCCAGATGGTGTTGACCACAACTCTCGAATTTATCCGTAAAGTTACTGAAGACCATTTCGTCACATCCATGAATTCCACTTGCTCAATGTCAATCGTGCCAAAGTCGTTGAGCTCCGGAATTTCGCTAAATATGGATAAATATGGATAAAACTGAGGCTTGATTCAAATTACACTGGGGGGGGGTGGACGACAGCTCATAAATAATGAATGGACTGCCGGCGCTTAGAGCTAGGAATAGAAATGTTTTGTTTCATCAGATCACGAGGGTCATTCAAGCTTTTATTCTCGTTGACCTTAGCCCCGGACTGAATGCCATTTGTGAAGTTGCGGGCATCAAGCAACTTCAGTAAAGTAGATTTAATCACTTCTTCAATATCTGGAGAAGAAGAAGTCTGAGAAACTGGCTCATTATCCTTATTTTGACAAAGGAACTGTGTTGACGAATGTTTTTGTTCGATGGTATCATGAACTTGAGATTGAGCAGTTAGCACTTTTTGTGCCATTGACGGGACAGGTTCACTCAAACGTGCATTTGCATTAACGCAAGATGTTGTAAGAGTGGGAGCTATATGCTCACTTGAGAACAAACTCAGCTTCTTAAAGACAGGTTTAGCAGCCATATATTCGTCCACTGCTTGTCTTATTTCTCTACAACAAGCAATTTGGCCCTGATCTTCAGGTGCTGTTGTAGGGTTTGAAGGTTGTACTTCAGATTTTTTATTTTCGCTACTTTCAGAGGCTGCTGCTACAAAAGCATTATCAAAGAATTCAGGGGACTATAAGAATCAACAACAGTGCTCTTTTCTGGTAGGACTGTAGCCTTCTTCATCTGGGATTGTAACAAATATTTTTTTGCTATAGCCTTAGAGGCAGTGTTAGTTGCCGTTGGTGGTAGTGAGAGGTTTTTAACAAATGATTTGATTTGCGATGTTCTCTTGGCCAAGGATCTAATGTTTTTAGTTTTCTTATTCAAGTCATCCTTTTTATTCCCTTGTTTTGCGGGTAAATCAAATACATTTGTACCTGTACCATCAAATAGAGTGTAATTGTTTTTTTTGTGTGAATCTACCATAGATTCATTTGTGACGCCTACCAGGTCAATAATAGGGTTCAAAATGTGAGGGATGTTATGAAAATTCTGTGGAGGTTCGCCTGTCAGCATATATGTTTGTGAGTTTACCGATTTATGCAAAGAGGACGGCTTAGGAGGGCCACCTAGTTTCTCAAGTTTGTTTGTGATGGACAGTTGCCAAGAAAGAATCTGATTGAGTTGATGTGAGTGAACATAAGCCTTGTTGACAAGAGCTTCAAACAATGTAGCTAATGAAAGAATTGCTGTATTCATGGAGGTTAAAGCAATTCCAGTTAAACCGATTCAGCCGAAGAAACTTGATTTGCCCCAGATTTTCGTGGGGTTGGAGCAATAAAGGATACATTTTCTACTGAAATTGCTTCACTAACATTTGTGAACACAACCGGGGATCTAGAACGGTTTTCAGACATAGCATTATTATTAGCAGAGAAACATGACATATTTGTGTCTAAATCAATTACAGGGATATCACCATTGCCAACTATATTAGACAATTTTGAATTTGAAATGTCACCATTGGGTGAAACAGACAAGAGATGTACTTTTCCTTAGCGAAGGTTACCGTCGGAGCAACCTCTGTCACATGCATTACTTGACCAATTGACATTGGGGCCACCCTTGTGTCCTGTTTGGATGATTGACAGAAAGGCATACCATTTTGAGGCCGATTGTATGAGACGGCTGATTTTTCTGACACAGCCGCAGTGCTTTCATATTCCGAAACATTTGAGTCCGGGTGGATCACATCCCGACAGAATGGACGAATGTACATACCCAATAGAATTTTGGCCTTAGATCTTAATTTGGGTTTGTGTATATAATATATCAAGCGACCCTTAATGCCCAGATTTGAAAAAGGCACACTTAGGGTGCCGAAACACGTGTCATCCTTGTGGGCTATCAATAAATATAAGATGAATTAAGAAAAACTGGTTTTGGTTGATACCTGAACTTCACTGTGGCGCAGTAATAGATGGGGCAGAAACCCTTTTTTCATTTTAATTTGGGTTTAGTTATGCCCAAACGAGGTGTGGAAACTTAACCAGGATCTTTTAGAGGGTCCGTGAGGCGAGTTGGATGCAGAACTTTCACCATTAAAACAGTGGGCAGCAGTCACTACGGGCATGCCTGTTTTCAAAGTTGAAATGCCCCTTTTCATTTTCAGTGTAAGCGAACTCAGTGTACAAGACACTGATCCCCAATAGCAACAAACAATACTGAGAAGTATTACAACTTAGCCACAAAACCGCGACAAGCCCAGCTAGGCAGCTTAGCGGTGCTTTCTGGTACTTACACCATAGCATGCGATTTCTCAAAGCAATAAAGAGCAACCACTTAAGCCATTCGTAAATGACAATTAGACAAAATGACAAACCTCTGTAGAAATACAAAGAAAGGTGTCCCCCTGCACCCCTAGCTAGCCCAAGACAGCCGCAGACAGCCCTTGTAGAACAGCGCTTTCACAAAAAGCGCGTGCGCATAAAGCGCGAGTTTTCCACCATACATGGATTGTGGGCAATGTGGGTGGAAATGTGGGCGGAATCAACCACACTTAGACATTTTTCACAGAAAAGTCACTGCAAAGGCAAAGTTGGACGTTAGAGGCAGAAAGTCACTGCAGTTGGTAAAAGTTCAAAGAGCTTCCCATGAATCAATCCATACCAAAATCCCCCGTGTGAAATCAGCAAAGGAAACAAAGGAAACACAACGTCTCCAGCCGCAGACAGCCCTTGTACAAACAGCGCTTTGACAAAAAGCGCACGCGCATAAAGCACAAGTTTTCCACCATAAATGGATTCTGGGCAATGTGGGCGAAAATGTGGGCGGAATCAACCACACTTAGAAATTTTTCACAGAAAAGTCACTAAATCCTCCATGTGAAATCAGCAAAGGAAGCTAAGGAAACACGACGTCTCCAGCCGCAGACAGCCCTTGTACAAACATCGCTTTCACAAAATTCCTCACTACTAAAATCTTGCATCCTTTTGCTGCCCACACTCCGACAGATGATGTCCTAGGTCCAGTGCAGTTAACTGATGCAGATCCTATCCATCTTCTATCAACCATGCTGTTGATTTCTGCACTCCACAATCCAGGTGACGACTATATGGCTAACTTGCCCAGTCGGTACCTACAACAAATAAGAGATTGTCATATCAACACACAGGTAACAGGTACCTCTGACCAGCATCCATCACGACAACAGGTTTCTGCATCTGCCTTCCCACTCTCAGACCTTGCTTTGCTTTCTTACAGAGCCATGCACAGTGAGGCCAGCAGTATTGGCAGAAGAGTGCTATATAAGACCACTTTTCATTACATTATATCACATTATATGTGGTTCCCAGTTTGCATTGTTTACTCCCCTTTTGTTCATGGGGTGCACGACCAGAAAAGGTTTCCATATGCTAAAGTTGTTCCTTCAGAATATTCAGAAGCAGACATGCATAACAAAAGTTCACACATCTTAAACTCGTGTAAATAAAAATGCACATTTTAAGACACCATTGTACAATAGAAAGTCAGTAAATCATTTGCTTTTCATGGAATGTAAGAACATCAGCAAATGAGAACAGAAACGCAACAGCATGTGTTTGACATTTTGAAGATGAATTACATACCAAATGTGGCGATAGCATTTTATATCCCGTAACACTGCTGCGGTCTGCGAGTCTATTAACATTTTAAAACAGCAATCTCACAACTTCCAAGTTGTTTTACTTCAAATAAAAATCACAAAGCCACGCATCGCAAATCAAAGCTGCCCTTCTAAAACAGGTTGCCGCCCAGAATTGGGCATTGATGAAAGGAAACAGATAAGACAGTGGTCCTACATTCCATCCCCAACCCCTACGTTAGAAACAGGGCAATGAGATGATGTATCAAATGGCCACGACAGGAAATAGTCTGGTTCTCCCGTTGCCAGAGGTCATGGGTGATTTTGGGAGAATGGGATGCAAAGGTAACTTGCACAATTCAGCGGTTCTGCTGCTCACTCTGTCACGCTTCAGCGAGCACGTTGTATTGTGGGATAAGCAATATTAAGCCTTGGCTAACATATTCAGGGATTCGTATATTCGCCTGCATTTTGGGGGTTTTGACATCCAGCGAATATTTTTAACTTCCCCACAGATTCGTGCCCGGGAAGTTCGAGGTCACCCAGTAATACAAAATTGCAGGCAAAGGCAGAGATTCTGTGCTGAAAATAGAAAAACTTAAAATGTTTCTCGGGCTGCTGTGAGGGGAGCCATGGAGAGAAATGGGAAGATGTGGTGGAATAGGGCTGCATTTCGTGTGGTCCCTGGGGCTGGTTTGCAAAGCAAAAAGTGACCCTCACCTTTCTTTGATTTATTTATGTTATTCGTGGAATGAAAATTATAGAAAATCAGTGCATGTTTGGCACAAAAATGCTTGCAGAGCTTTTTAACATTGATTTACAGAGCAGAGGACCAGTGTTCTTAAAAGATGTGAGATGATTTGGATATAAGACCAGATGAAGCAGGGGAGGTAGAACATGAACCAGGGACAAGGACAGTGGAGTATGATATAGGAACGGGATCATGGAGGAAGTGCTTTTAGGATGATGGGGCGAAAGATAATCCCTTGTGGTTGTAGAGAGGTAGGGGGTGCGGAGAACAGGGCGATGTGGTGGCGTAGAATGCTATGCAAGTGGTTCTTCAGAAAGGAGGAGAGCTCGTAGGTTGGATTTAAATAGAGATAGAGTGGGAGTAGTGCCGATAGGGAGAGCAAGAGCATTCCAGAGTAAGGGAGAGCAAGGGGCATGCAAGTGGCAAGGGGATGACCTGAGGATGATTGTAGGGAGCAAGGGGGCGAGTAGGGAGTGAGATGGGCCGATAGGTAGGGCGGGACAGGTTTGTGTATAGGTTTGAAGATAATGAGAATGAGTTTATACTTTGCACTCTGCCTCATAGATAACCAGCTTAACTGACAGTGTGCCAGGGAGGTGGAAGTGAAGCTGAGAAGGTTGAGGAGTGTGTGGACAGCAAAGTAGAAGACTTTCTCAAAAAATAAAAAAGAATAGTTGGGAAGGCCATAAAGTAGACTGGCACAGTAGTCAGATCAAGAGAGTACAAACAAATGTTTAGCAGTGTTGGAGGGAAGACAATGGGGGTCATTACGAAGTTGGATGTAATGGAAAAACGATGCCAGTAAGGGATAACCGGCACCGCATACCGCTCCGGGCTATTCCGACTCAACAACCCGGCATCATGAAGGCGGTAATAAGGGATGCCGGGATGCCGGCAATACCGGCATCGCGAACCACCTGCAAACAGCAATGTGCAGTGTTCCCAGCTGCCACAGGTGCACACAATCAGCACAGGTGTAGGCAATGGAGTATGGCCCAGAACAAAAGGAGCACACCCACACACCACACCCCTTTCCACACCAAAATGATTCCACTTGTAGTAGCAATACTGGGGCTGGAGGATGTGCTTGCATTGCTACCCCAGCAACAACAACAGGCACCACAGAGGAGACACAGGAGGAGAAGGAGGGTGAGACAGGCCCAGCAAGCCCCACCAGTGCAGCCAGTGGTACCACGCAGGCAGCCCCCAATCCATTGCATCAGAGACAGTCCATTCAACCGAACCCCTAAGCAGATGCACATCCTGTACTGTCTGGACCGGGACACCATCACCACCATTGTGGACATGATGCATGACAACATTGTCAGCCTGATTGAAATATGCACTGCCATGCCCCCTCTTCTGAAGGTTGAGTCTGTGCTCCACTTCCTGGCCACAGGCGCCTACCAGCACACAGTTGGGCACATGCATGGCATATCACAACTGTTATTTTCTCGAATGCTGAACCAAGTGATGGATGCCCTCCTGAAGCACTCAAGGAACTACATAAACCTACCACGGACTGCCCAGGAGATATTTGACACTAAAGTTGGCTTCCATGCACTGGCAGGCATGCCAAATTGTATTGGTGCACCTGACTGCACCCATGTAGAATTGGCGGTCCCGCATGCCATGGAGGAGGTGTACCGCAATCGTAAGCTATATCACTCCATCAATGTACAGATGGTATGTGACTCCGGCAAGATCATCACACATTGTTGTGCCTGATTTCCTGGATCAACTCATGACTCAATGGTCCTGTGGAACTGCACGCTACCACGCTACATGGAGCAACATGCAGGACGACGTGCCTGGCTGCATGGTAAGTCACATGACAGGCACATGGCAGTGTAATGGGGGGAGAGATGCACACACCACCATGGCGGCATTATTGTGGAGACAGCACAAAGTCCACATCACACAACACTGTGCCCCAAAGCATCACTAACTGAACATGACTACCAGCCCATCAGACATCACCCTCTGTAACACAATCGAGCAACATGCTGTGAGTATGCACAATGTGAATGTCTGCAGCAATTCACAACACAGGACAAGCATCTATGAGAGTGCACAAATCAATTCCACCAAGGGTATACACTGCTTGTCACAGGGCCACCAGCACAGTAGCGCTGCATGTCAGCACGGAAATGATAAGCACTGAATGACAAATAATGCTGAGACTTCTGGCAATGCTGCCAGTAACAAAAATATACTAATCACTACACATCACATAATGACAACAAACACAGCGGAATACAGCCAGAGTGCATGCAGAACATTAAGGGAGTGTACACCCTGTATCAACTGGAAGATGCAACCCACACCATAAAAGCATGGCACAACACACATTGTGGCAAGGTAAAATGTGTGCTTACAACCAGGGACATGTGCATGTGAACAACAGAAATCTGCAGACATGATTGAAAAATACAGGTGTCCATCAGGAATTGACTTACACATACCTTTTTTTGCACCCATGCAGGTGACAGTGGCTATCCCTTGAAGACGTGGCTCCTCACCCCTGTCTGGAACCCGCAGAACAGACACAAAGAGGACTACAATCGTTCCCATACCCATACCCGTGTGGTCATAGGGCAGACATTTGTCCCGTTGAAGGCTCGTTTTTGCTGTTTTAGCCGGTCGAGTGGGGCCCTCCTCTACAGGCATGAGAAGGTGGCCAAGATCATCATGGCATGTGTCATGATGCACAACATGTGCATCCAAAGGAACGTGCCTCTGCCCCCTGACATTGAACAGCAAACACCAGGTGATGATGAAGAAGATGAAGAAGATGTGGTTGTACATCATTGCGGTGGTAATGTACAGGAGGGACGTGCTGTGCGCCAGTCAGTGATTGACCAATACTTCTAAGAGACAATGGAGCTGAAGGTGCCATGAATGTGGGACTGAGGGCACTGGGTGTGGGAGTACATGGACACTATGCACTGTAAACCAATAAATGACACATACACAATAAGGAATGTCCATGCTAGTATTTTTTCAGGTGTACAATGGGTGTATTTAACAGTAAGAAGTAACAAGTGCTCATACCCTCTACCCACAACTCCCCCACAACCCCTCTGCAGAGTCCCGGGCATCGCTGTCAGGATCTGAGCCTGTGGGGGACCGAGAGAGGGACGGCATCAGTGATGGTTCTACATGCATCAGGCATACATTGGTATTGTTGCTGTTCTACACATTTGTGGGGATTTGGTATTGGAGTTGTGACATTCAGGTTGCTTGCTATATGAGGGGACCATACAGGCATACGTCAGGTTCACACATGTATGAGGTGGTGTATGCTGTGGGACATGCCTTTCTGTTGTGGACTGCGTGCAGTGTGACACATGCCGTTTCCATGTTTGTGGGGTGTGTCTCAGGTATGGCATTGGCATGCTGCATGCATGTGGATGTGTCAGTGCTGAAGACAGAATCTAGGCAGGATGTGCCATGTGTGTGTAATGGGCCATGCATTGCCTCATGGCACGGTCACATTGGTGGACTATCATCATACTTTGCATTACAGTGTTTTCTTACGACACTCACCTGCATCTGTCGATGAGGTGGCTCCATGTTTCATTTCGCCCACACCTTCGATCGACTCAATGCTGATTGTGCTAGCGCAAGTTTCTTCCCAGCGGCTTAGTTTTATTGGAGAGTTAGAGCCACCACCAGTAGCCAGGCCCTGGCTCTGGCTGGCCGACAAGATGTTGCGCACTCTGAGGCGCAGGTCGTCCCAATGTTTTCAGATGTCCTTTACCGTGGGGGGGTTGTTCCCAACCGCACTCAATTTCTTGGCTACTAGCTCCCAAATCTCTTTTTTTTAGCTGTGCTGCTCTTTTCAGGTCATTTGCAAAGACCACCTATGCATGTTCAGCAAGAGTGTCAGAAATCATTGTCAGTTCATCCTCCGAGAACCGTTTCCTTCCGCTGCCGGGATGCCCCTTTCTTAACTGCCTTTGGCATGAAGCTGGTGGAGAAGAAGATGTTCTTGTGTCGGATTGAGGCTCCAGGTCCTGTGTATAGAAGTTGGCAATGGATTGTGTTTTTCAAGATGGCCGCCGTGCCATTTCCTGTTCTGGCGCAATGACGTTACTTCCGGTTCTGCTATTAGCTGTGGCTAACGCCAGACCCGTTGATGCCGGGCCCGTTATTTAGAGGTGGACGGCAGTGGAAGGGATGTCTGCACTTTCCATGATGCCACTAAGGGGGATTTTGAGACTTTTGCGGCAAGCCGGTACTGTCGATACCGGCATGCCACTACGCGCGTGCACGCCTACTCGTAATCGGCCGTTGTTAGCGGCGTCATTGCTACACGGACACGGTATTTCCTCCATGCCGGTAAAAACTGTTTTTTACCGTATATCTCGTAATGACCCCCAATGTCTTTTCTTTTTAATGTTGCACAGATTAAGTCTGGCTGCAGTGGCAGATTTGGAGATGAAAGGCGAGACACTGTGAGAAATGTTTACAGGTTACTGAACGTTAGAATCATCACCTGGAAAAATGTTCTGGTGCCTTTAAGCAACGTTCACACAGCATTGCCCAGCACACACAGAATGGGTTTGGATGTCTGGGGATCAGATGTAAATAGTTGATGATAGTTGTCTTGTACCCAGTGTTGCACAGTGCTCTGTTGCTTCCTGAAGTTAGAATTCTGCTTAATAAATACCCCAAATAAAATAAAATAATTTAAAATGTACCTTTACTTATTAATCAAGTAATCAAAATAACAGATTGATTTGAATAGATGGGAGACACTCCACTTCCATCTGCAGGATATCCGGGTGCAGCTTGTGTGGGTAGGTCAGGGCCAGGGGCTTTAACCTACCTGATCTGCCTGCTCTGATGTCTTTGTTACCTTTGACGTGATGCCTAGGAATATGGACCTGGTTGGTTTACAACACAGTCACATGCTTTCTCTCAGGTAATGTGAATTTGATGTATTCACAGATAAATAAAAGTCTTGCTGCAGTGGTCCTCAGTTCAGTTAAATGTTTGCTGATCGTTTGAAGGTTTTCTTGATTGAGTGTGGTTACAACAACTATGTTTATTTTAAGTCATCCCTGGGGTAACTCAACAATAACATTGAACAACAAGAAGCTATACTAGAAGTAGATGTTCCATCAAGGGTTTGTTGGAATTATGGTGCATGGGGGATCTCAACTGCTTTCATCCCACTCACTTGGGATGCATTTAATCTTCCATAATGGGAGAGGAGTAGGTGTGATGACATAAGGCCTTAATTGGAAATGCTAATGGATCTGCAAAGTTCCAGCCTCCCAGTTTAACCCAATGTTATATGGTGATGGGCATTTTTTCCAGTCCGCTTCACTTTTCAAGATATGCTTTTCTCAAAGCAGGTTGAGAGAGATTACTTTTTTTTGTTAGAATGAAATTTGGTCTACTTAGAAGAGTAGGCAAAGGCTTTATTTATTCGTATATTCGTACACCAAAATGTAGACGTTTCTTTTCAAGTTACTTAGCAAAACAATAATTTTAGATGTTCTTATATCGCAGTCTAAATGAATAAATTTGGGGCTTTACGATAATGGTATTTGATGGGATGTGGTATGGAGATGGGCACACCTACTCATATTATGTGTGGTTGTGACAGGATTTTGCAGTTTTGGCAGCAAGACATATAACAGTGTGTAAGATGCTTTGAGGAGCACTACCAAGATCAGCCATGACAGCAAATATGCAATACCTGAGCAGAGTGAAACATTAGATTGGTGACCACCAGTGGTTGCCGATTAGAGACTCAACTGTGGCAAAGAAGCAAATCATTAAAGCTTGAAAGCTTCTTCAGGAACAGTCTTTTTCAGATGATGGAATTTAAAATACGTTGATCTACTTTAAGTTTGATAAGTGGATGTTTAATGGAAATCATATTGCTAGCCTGTTTGGGGAACTACAGACACTTTGAAATGATTTTTGCTTTATAGGAGTGTTGCACCTCTCTTGATTTTTGCATGACTGCTCATGTATCTTGACATTTCTTCTATCACATTTTGATAAGATCAGTAAGATCTTGCAATTGCAAAATTGGTTTCAACTTGTTACCGATTGAAAAGCTAAATATTCATGTGTTAAAATGTTCAATGAGTACTGCTGTTTCATTGTTGATGTAGAAAGTCCTAAACTGCCACATTTTCATGTTGTCTTGACTACTAAATCTGACGTGTTCCTAGTAGGACCTTTTCAAGGGTATCATTAGGGGTGTCTATCATGGAAACGTCCATGAGAGACACCTAGCCTATGGGGATTAGGGTTCCCAAAAGGTTTTATGTTCCTTTATTGAGTCTTCTCACAAAGTGGGTTGTGTGTGTCCAATGATTGGTAGAAGGCTGACACCGCAGGGATCGCAGAGTGTGGGCGGGACACATCTGCGTGTGCCGCCCTAAAGGTAAGTGGAGTGGGAGGGTGGAGAGGTGTAATGCAGGCCATGGGAAGCGGGCACAGTGATCCATATGATCACTGTGCCGCACCGTAACTGATGTCGGCATTTTGGGCCGTTGCAGTTACGGGGGTGCAGTGATCACATAGATAAGCATGGGAAGGTTTGGATGTGGTCTCGCAAGAGAAGAAGAAAACAAAAGTACCCTCAGGAATCTCTGCTTGATTGCCCACATCCAAAACCTCCTTCTTAGCTGACGCTGTTCCAGTGTTTGAAGCACACATTAGCCTTCCAAACAATAGAAGGAGAGGCCTGGTTTGGTGGTGCCTTCTCTTGACCCAGCAAGACCAAGGTGACTAACAAGCTCTCTAATGACTCTGCCTTGGATACCTGGCTGTAACACATGTGCATATAATCAAATATATATCATGGACCTTGGAACCCCGGGACCAACAACAGCCAGCAGTGTATGTGATCTGCAGAAGTCATTATCATCATGCAATGAACTGGAACTACCTAAGGGTGCAATTTCCAATCCCGTATCCATCATGTTTACCTGTTGCAACATCAAATGACATTAATGGCTTTATTAATAAAGACATTATTAATACTGTGGTGGAAAAACACTCTGAATCCGTGAACGTAGTAGACAGTCTAACTGTAAGGTTTGAAATTGTTACATTGGGAATCTAAAAGAAGTATGTTAGGCAGAATTATATGCAGTACCCTTTGGGAACACCACACACAATTAAGACTACAAGGGACAGTACAAATTCACCTTTGGTACAAGCCTGTACTACACAGTAAAGTGGTAGCGATGGCTGAGCAGCCAGACTTATCTCAAGAGCAAGTGAGCAGTATCAATAGTTACACAAAGGACAACAATTACTATTATTCAAACAAACACTGACTCAAGGTTTCTGAGTAAAAGAATATACATGTACTTACACATCAGTTGTATAACATCTCACTAAAGTAAAGCAGTCGAAAAACGACACTCTGAATACACCACACAACTCCCAATAGATTCTGGACAAGTTAAGCTCAAAATTGAAGTGTGAGCAAAATGGCACTCCAAAAATTTAAAAAGGGAGGGAAAGACAATGTTAGATAAGAATTGTGCAGCACCGACAGGTACGTAAGCAGGGCAATCTAGAAAGAGGAACTACAGTGATGGAATCAAATCAAAAAGGCTTAGGGCCAAAGTCAATAGGACAAAAGTCTTTTGCTGAAGATCACACAGTTCAGGGTAGTTCGCGGTTAAGTCTTTGCCAAGAGTTCCGGACGAAGTTTGTCAGCAGAAACGTTAGTTTATAGAGTAGAGAAGGAAAAGCCCTCGGTTTGGAGAAAGGTTTCACACATTTTCACCGCGACGTCACGAAACGAACAACAACCAGATTTGCACAGTACCTTTAAATGGAGAAGAAGCTGTAGCTGAGTCGGACGTTCCTGGTAGTTCCTGCAGGCTCACGGTTCCTGAACCGACTGTCAGACTGACATGAAGTAGGAAGACTGGAGGGTCCTGCACTGCCCAGGGAAGAAACCAGCAGCAGAGCAAAGCAATGAATAAAAGGTGTGCTCCTTAAAACCCAAGCAGGGTCTGAATTTCCTGGCTATCTGGTTCACTGTAGCTCTGTACAGCAAATTCGACCAAAGGAGAGAGTCCTGGCTTGCAGTTTGGGTGAACTAGTTGGTCCCACCAGCTCAAGGGAAGAAGATTCCTGGTAGATCTTCTCTGTCATTGGAGTCTGAAGATTCAGACCTGCAGCAGGGCTACACCGGGTGGTTCAGTCGTTGTAGGTGTCCTCTTCTGTCAGCTCCTTTTCGGTTCTTTCGTTCCAGTGGCGACTCTGCCTTTCCAATCCCAGAGACCTGCTTTTTATGCAGTTTTCCCCCATTCACACAGCCTGGCTGTCAATCACACAGCAGGATGGCTGTCCTGGTGGGACAGTTATCTAGCCAATCAAACAGGAGGGCGACTTGGATTACCAAGAGAACCCATGGCAGGGGTCCTAAAACCCCTCCATCACATCCTGCCTACCCAGACTTTCAGGTGCGAAAAGACGGTGAACAAAGGAACCTGGTTTGGCGCTCAGAGTAAAACACGAGAAAGACATTTTCAAAAAGAAATGGCGAATAAACCCAGCCGGAACAGTATAAAAACCTATATGGTCTAGAAGGTTTAAGTTTGTGGTTACCAAGATAGCCTAACACAATACCAAGGTTATTTAAGATAACCGCGGTAGGAAAAATAGGGTAGTTACCACTGCCACCAGCCAAGTCTTAATGTAAAGGAAGTGAAACAATGCTCCAAGAGAAACAGACAAAAAGGGATGAGTATTAACCCTTTCCAGTACTCTATGTAACATAATTTGCACTGGGTCTGTGGATTTTTAAAAACTAATAAAGTTAATGGCAACTTTACATGTTCTGGGAGTCAGTAGTCAGTCCCAGAAAATGGAGTCTGAGTTGGAAAGTCTAAAAGACAACCCTGTGTCACTGCACTGAGGGTGCTGTGTAACACACAATAAAAAGATGATGCCTATGGAGTAGGTGAGGCTCCAGATTCTATGAACACAAGAAAATGTTAAACACACACAGCAAAACACATGTAAGAGTGAGAAAAAAGGCTCACACTCTTACCAGGTGAAAAAAGAAGCCCTAGAAATCCAGCAAAGCTGCTGTGGGACTCAGTAGGTAAGGGAAATTAGCCATTCTGGAGGATTCTCCCTAACAAAGTATCATCACTCCGATTGAATTGTGGCACTGACCATAGCTGAAACATTCTAGGGTCTGTATTGTAATGTGCAGCATTAATCAAAACACCAGGATCCTATCTTGTGTCCTAAGGTGAAAGACATAACCTGAAACTGTGGAAGAACCTGAATCACAAATTTAACTGACTTAATAGTCCCCTCAGTATGGTTATTAATTTATTCAGTTTTAAAGTGTTGTATTGTGTTTCTGATGCCGCACATAACCTTTCATGAATTGTGCATTGGGTACTCAAAAACAGTTACCCTAGGTCTGGGGTGGATATTTAAGGGGACCAAGGCTTGCTTAGTCTGGTTAGATGGTTCTTCACTCCGTAATGTTCTTTTCTAACTTTATTTTCACTTGCTGTTGATCTTGCAACAACATTTTAAAAGTTTTTACAAAAATCAAAAAGTTCTGCTTCACACAGTCGGGCCTAGATGCAATGGCGGACTTTCATGACTGCAACAGACCCACATTCTTCTGCAACTACTACTGTTTGTTCATATGTGCTCGATTCTCAACACTCAAATTAATTTGTGTTACTGTTTACTGAGAATTCCGATTTAATTTCTATTTCTGAAAGTTGTCTCTGTGATTCATCTCAAGCTGCCTTAATGGCTGCGATTCCTGATTGATTTATGACCTTGCACTCTGAATGCACAATCTCTCATTTCAGAGGCATGTCGACTATCTTTAAAGACATTAAAAAATCAGCTCTGCTGTCTTTATCCACACTGGCTAAATGGGAAAGGTCCCTCATCAAATGCACTTTTTCATTCATTTGTGTGTACATGTGTTTAATCCTTAATGTGTTCAATCCTTAATGTGACAACATGTACACAGTGGTGCATGTCATGTCGAAAGTAATGTGCTCAGAAGAAATTGCCCATGAGTTTGTGATGTAACATTCGGCCAGCTCTGACCTCATCCTGACCACTGCCTGCAACTTGTACAGCCACAGGCTGTGTATCCATCTCCTCAATGAGGCATGTCCACATCAGGGGGCACAGGGACATTCCTTTTGAGGCATATATTGTGCAGCATGGCACAGACCAGCACAATGTTGCTGACCTTTTCAGGCCTGTAGATGAGTGCCCTTCTAGTCCAGTCCAGGCAGCAGGGAACAGGCCTTTAGAATGTCTTGATTGCCTGTGATTAGGCATGACCACGAGTTTCTTATCTCCACCTCGTTTGAGGCTTTGAAAACATACCCCTGGTCATCAGTCATTTGTGTCAAAACTCACCATAGGCTGTGTCTAAAAGCTAAAAGACAGGCGTGCCTAGGTTCATGTGTTTATCAACATGATTAAACATAAACAGTCAGGAATTGTAAAGTTTTTAGACTCAAAGCGATAACACTCTGTTGCATTACTCTGAATTATACATTTGACACAGGAGTTATCATGTTAACGCATTTAATATGACCCGATTTCGTCTGAGGGTTCTTATTCTCATTAAACAAGCTAAGATAAAGCAGATATAACATAACATAACATCACACCTATGAACAAGATTGCCATGTGAGAAAAGAGCATGTTTAATGTGTAAGTACTAGAGCAAGTGGTGGTTTAAGTTTAACAGCATGGGTAACCTTTATCTCTCATTCAGCTATGCTATATTATACTATACCATACCACACCATACTATACCATATTATACTATACCATACTATACTACACTGTACTGTACTAGACTATACTATACTACACTATACTATACTATATCATGCTATACGCTATCAGTCTCCATGTACTGTAAGGAACTCATGGTGACAACAGTAAAGACAGACACAACTGATCACAGTTCAAGGGGGTTTATTAAACTGTGAATGCAGGGTGGAAAAACACCTAACCTACAGCCTAAACCTAAGATTGGTGCAAACTGCTACCATCAGATGAAAATAAGCCAGGCCTTGTGGCATTGTGTCAAAATAAAAGAGTCTATACTAAGAAAAACATATTGCCAATCCTTACTCTACCTAAAGTAGTATGGGGCATTGGTAGGATGGGATTACCAGGGGTCTCCCCGTTTTGAGCATGAGAAAAGATGGATATTCTGAGCACAGCCCACACTCGAGCCTTCCCAGCACGAGTTGACAGTTCCGTAATCAGCTATCAGGTTCTTCGATGGTTAAGTCTCTTTTCAATAAAAGTCTCTTGCCTTCGATGGCCTTATGCATTCTACAAACAAACACACATTTTGGTTCCACATATACTTTGGGTGGTGGCATCATCCTTCGTTCCCCGTCTTGGGGGGCGCTCACCCCTCAGAAGTCGTATTCAACAAATCACTTGAACAGCTCCTTTCTCAATGAAATTTGCAGATTGACTTTCCACCCCTGGATCTCCCTCTTTTGCGTTCGGACTCGTTTTTTTAAATGCTAGACTCCCTCCTTTCAGTTCACAATGGCGTTTCATGTATTCACAAGTCTTAGGGCCTCATTACACGTTGTGCAGTAAAAAAAGGCATTTACAGGCATGGCGTTATTTGCGTCTCCGCCCTCGCAAGAGCCCGCAAATTGCGGACTACTACGAGTACCCGGACACAAGCATAGCGCCATGCCGGTAATCCTCCTACCGCCATGTCGTAAAAGCCCCCAAAAAGTCCATTAACGGATTCGACCAAAGTGCTAATAGCACCTCCACCTTCTTACTGCATGCAAATTGCGGTCACCGCTATTAGCGGTCACCGCTAATTGCGGTCACCGTAAAAACGCAGATGCGGAAATAGCGTCATCGCACAGGAACGGGAAATAGCGCGGCGGCCATCTTTAAAAAAACAATCCATTGCCATCCTCTGTATCCAGGACACCTTTCCAGGAAACTCGGACAAAAATCCTTCCAGGACACCCTAAAGATGCCCAAGGCCGTAAAAAAATCTACAGAGCGGCAACGCAAGGAAAGATTCTGCAATGAGGAGCTCATAATGCTGACCGAGACACTAGGGGCAAATGCACATGTGGTCTTCAGCAACGACATGCGGCAGGAGACCATCCACAAGAAGAAGGCCATCTGGGCAGAGGTTGCCAACAAGGTCAGCGCGGTGGGCACCACCACCCGCACAGTTAAAGACTGTCGAAAGAGGTGGGACGACCTCCGGCTCCGTGTCAGGAACATCCTGGCAGCGAACAGCAACCTGGCTATGGGCACAGGAGGAGGCAGCGAATCGCCTATTAAACTCCATGAGTGGGAGGAGACATGTGCATCCACAATTGGAGTGGAATCCATAGAGGGAGTTGGAGAAATGGAGCATGGCGTGGCCACTTCGTCTGATGGAGGTGAGTGTATGCATCCAAAAATGCACAGTGAAGTTTGAGGGGCCCCCCATTTATGTGTCCATATTAATGCCGTAGATCCAGCCACAAACATACATGCATGCATCACAACATACACATGCAACACAGACCCATTCATGCATGACTCACCCAACATCACCATTACCTGAATCCACAATAAAGAGGGCCAAATGCATAGAGTGGCATGACGTAATCATTCAGCATAAGGCAGGTCGAACCATAAATGATGAATATCCCCATTTCTCACCCCTACAGGATCACACACTGAAACTGAGGAGCCACGCACTGCGACACCTGCTCCCCCATCCAACAAAAAAACCCAGGAAAGATGCCACAAGGGACACCGCCACACCCTCAAGGGGAACCGGGAGGAGTGACCATGACCAGAGGGACAAAGGCAGCAGGGGCACCAGTTCCACGCAGCCTGAGGCCATGCCTGCTGCCACCGTAGCACCCACGGTAGTGTGTCTCCCTGCAAGTGAAACCAGCATGGAGGGCACGCACTCTGCTGCCACCAGTTCAACTGGTGAGGCAGCAGCCACTGCCCCACTTTCGGATGAGGAGGAAGCACATGGCATTGTTGATCAAAGCCAGACCCCCAGACCAACACGCTCCATACTGGCAAGCCCAAGGTTGTCATCCGGTCCGAGTAGCCATGGAGGATCACCCACCCTCACCCTGGAAGGGTAATGGAGCCCCCAGGTATTCTCACCTGATGCCACTGCCATGGATCAAGGCGCAGCAGCCATCCCACCAGCACCTACCATGCAACATGACCTCTCATCCATCATCCAGAGGCAGGCAGAGATCACTGGGCTAGTAGGGCAGCAGGTGGCTGAGGCAGGCCATCTGAGGGAGGACCTCTGTATGTATGAACGGCAGAAAAGGGAGGGCATGGAGGCATGCACCAACAGGATCTGCAATGAAATGGCCCAACTCAGGCAGGCCATAAACCGTTTAGCTGACGCGATTGAGCGCCGATGCCCACTCATAACCCAGGATGAACCGGGCACCACCTTCTCTGGGAGTTCCCGGCAAACTAGCCCCCTACGCCGGTCTCTGCTCAACCTGAGGCGCACCACATCCCAACCACCAAATGGTGGAGGAGGCACTGACAATTAGGGCCAGCAAGGACTAGGTGGCACATGTGTAGAAGGACACGTTCACATCATGAGGGTCACATGAGGGTGTTGTGGGGGGAGGGGCGTAAGGGTGTTTTTGGGAGTGTTGTGGGGGGAGGGGGGTAAGGGTGTTCTTGGGAGTGTTGTGGGGGAGGGGGGTAAGGGTGTTCTTGGGAATGTTGTAGGGGGAGGGGGGTAAAGTCGTTTGAACAGTTGGGGCCATGCACTTAATTATTGTCTTTTGTTCACAATACACTGTTGAAAAGTTGAAACACAGGCTTGGTGTTCATCATTGTGTGTGTGTACTGTATTGGGGAGATGGTTCTTTGTGGCACTGACCACATGCATCAGGGCAGTAATACCCATCTGCATCCATAATAGTCATACCTTGGATGTCATGGAATCTGATACATCAGATGCTGACGCACATCGTGTCCCTCCTGGACATTGCCACTTGCATGTCCCTGCGGGCCTTTTGACCCATCCTCATCACCATCCACATCATCCTCATCTGGCGCTTGCATGTCAGGTGGCATAGGCACATTCCGTCTGATGAAAGTTTAGTCCGGCATCACACATGCCATGGTTATCTTCGGCACTTTGTCATGGCCGTACAGGAGAGCCTCACCCGGCATGCTTAGGCACCAGAGCTGTGTGTTGGAGAGGCCGAATGCCTGCTCCATCACAACGCAGGTACAGGTATGTGCAATATTGTTGTCCTCTTCCTACTGGTTCTGTGGGTTCCATACAGGGGTTAGCTGCTACCTCTTCAGGGGATAGCCAGCTTTGCCTGTATGGGGTGAAGAATGGGTACCTGTTACCGGCCACCCTGCTGTGGACTGTACATGTCACACATGTCTTCTTTGCATTGTGATTGGAAATCACAACTGACAGCATACATGCAGACAATCTGCGTAACTGCAATGTACAAAGCTGGGCTCAACCATGCAAGTCAACATGCCCGAAACATGCCTCCGCAAGTAATGGAAATGTCCTGGCTGAGGCCAGGCCTCAGGTGTCCTTGGGCTCAGGCAAATTTTGTACCGCTATGCCAGTGTGCAGCCATCCCTACATCCATGTTGCTGTGCTGCGGGGAATCACTTCAGTGGTGCTATGGGTTTGTGGTCATGTGCCATGACTAGGGGTGATTCCTTTGCATGCATTCTAGGGCACATTGTGGTAATGATGTTGTGCTGCCCAAATTCTGTATGATTGTCCTGAGGGCAAGATGATGATTTGTGTATTATGTGGTGTGGCATGATGTGAAATGTGGTTGTGGATGGATGTGTCACCTTTGAAATGTTGGAATGTATGCAATGTTGTGCAGCTTCGGATTTCATGTGGGGTCATATCAGGTACATTGTGAAGTCACCCAATGGACATTGAAGTACATCTGTATGACCATTTGTCCCACGCATGCCAGACAATTCACAGTTGGTTTATCGTTTTCTCCCCCCAATCACACCGCCCTGTGCATGGCCTGCTACTTACCAAGTTGCCACGATCGTTGGCCAGCTTGTCGCTCCATGTTGGTTGGTATGGTTGAGTTCTGCAGGACCATTGAATCATGCGTTGATCCGGGATGTCTGGCACAACAATGTGTGATTGTCTTGTTTGCATCACATGCCATTTGGAAAATGATTGGGTGTAAATATTTTCTGTTTCAATGGACTACTTCATTGTGATGTAGGACCACCAATTCCACATGGGTACAGTTGCTGGCACTGATGCTATTTGGGATGTTTGCAAGTGAATAGATGCATATTTTGGTGTTTGCAATGTCCTGGGCAGTCCGTGGCAGGAATATGTGTTCATGTCCAAGCTTCAGGAGGGCATTGTGTACCTGGTTCGGCGTGCATGGGAATACTGGTTGTGAGATGCCATGCATCTGCCACACATTATGCTGCTGTGAGCATGTGGCCAGGGAGTGGAGCGCAGTCAACAGCTGCACTAGAGGGGGGATTGCAGTTCTGATGTCTATATGAGTCTCACGCTGTCGTCATGTATCTTATCCACTATGATGGTGATGGTATCCCAGTGCAGACGGTACAGGGTTTGTATGTGCTCAGGTGTCTGGTTCAATGGACTGGCTTGGATCCTGGAGATTGGTGGCTGGCTCTATGGTATTTCTGGGTGCCTTGGTGGTGCTTGCTGCGCCGGTCCTGCCCTACTCCTCCTCCTCCTCCTCCTCCTCCTCCTACTGCGTCTCCTCTGTGCTGCCTGGTGTCACTGCAATCATGTCCTCCAGCCCATGTAATGTGGGCAGTATTGGAAGTATTTTTGTGTGGGAAGGGGTGTGGGAAGGGGTGTGGTGTGCTCTTTTGTGCTGCCACAGTCTCCATCGCCTCCACCTGTGCTGGATGTGTCCACCTGTGGCAGGTGGAAACACTGCTCAGGTCTCTTAACGGGTGGTTCGCGATGCCGGTATTTGCGCCATGCCGGTAAAGGGTTTTTGGGTCTTTCCCATTCCGCGATTGCCATGTCCGCCTACCTTGTGATGGGATGCTATTAGCGCCATGCCGCTATTTCTGACCTGGGGGTCGCTCGCCCACAGACTTGCCGCTATTAGTGGCACCGTACTTACCGATGGCGCTAATAGCGGCAAGTCCGGGTCGTAATTAGATTGCAGTTCTGATGTCTATATGAGTCTGACGCTGTCGTCATGTATCTTATCCACTATGATGGTGATGGTATCCCAGTGCAGACGGTACAGGGTTTGTATGTGCTCAGGTGTCTGGTTCAATGGACTGGCTTGGATCCTGGAGATTGGTGGCTGGCTCTATGGTATTTCTGGGTGCCTTGGTGGTGCTTGCTGCGCCGGTCCTGCCCTACTCCTCCTCCTCCTCCTCCTCCTCCTCCTCCTCCTACTGCGTCTCCTCTGTGCTGCCTGGTGTCACTGCAATCATGTCCTCCAGCCCATGTAATGTGGGCAGTATTGGAAGTATTTTTGTGTGGGAAGGGGTGTGGGAAGGGGTGTGGTGTGCTCTTTTGTGCTGCCACAGTCTCCATCGCCTCCACCTGTGCTGGATGTGTCCACCTGTGGCAGGTGGAAACACTGCTCAGGTCTCTTAACGGGTGGTTCGCGATGCCGGTATTTGCGCCATGCCGGTAAAGGGTTTTTGGGTCTTTCCCATTCCGCGATTGCCATGTCCGCCTACCTTGTGATGGGATGCTATTAGCGCCATGCCGCTATTTCTGACCTGGGGGTCGCTCGCCCACGGACTTGCCGCTATTAGTGGCACCGTACTTACCGATGGCGCTAATAGCGGCAAGTCCGGGTCGTAATTAGATTGGGAATTTAGCCGTACCGGTATTCAATTACCGGTACCGTTATTCCCTTACCGCCGTCCGTGTAATGAGGCCCTTAATGTCTTTTAAAACAATTCCTGTAGACACCCCTCCGTCGGTTTAATTCCTGTCAACAGACTTTTGACGGTACAGGGTTACCAGCTGCATATTACCTGATGCTGGGTAAGGGCACTCACCAACCATAGTGTCTCCTTCTCATCTTCTCTGCATCCTGTGCCCTCGGCTGATTCTACTGCTCACCTTCCATAGTGTCTCCTTCTCCTCTTCTCTGCACCCTGTGCCCTGGGCTGATACTACTGCCTTTGTAGGTCTGTGAGCAGCTGCATGTCCCAGGTTGCAATGGCTAGTGGCAGCATGGAGTTGGACAGTGTGTTTGGGGAAGCTGTGTGCCTAATGTATCCCTCTTGAGTGTAATGGGTGTACCTGTGGCTTCTATTGTGTCACCTGTCTGCATTTACCTCCACCTCAAAGCTGGAGGTAACTGTGCAGCGTTTTTGGCACGATTACTGCCAAATATTTCCTGGATTACTGCCATGTCCCGACCTGTAATTCGACGGTAATACAGCTTTGGTGTTCTTGGCAGTAATTCTGCTGATGGTAATTCCACTGACTGTATTACAGCAGAATGGTAAATCTGGCAGTAATTCCATTATTGTCATGTCTACCATATACTGTTGAACATGTAATGAGCCCCTTAGACTTAAGAAAACTAAATGGTTTTCACTTGAACTTCCCACTACCAAACTCCTTGCTATATTTATGGGTATATCCTGGCAGCTAGATTACTCTCCCATCCCTAAAGCAGCCTAGTGTTTCCAACTTAACACATTTTTAAAAAAGTGATCAATACTGCCAATCAGTTTTTTTCCCTTACTGATAATGGTTCCATAAGCAGGGTGAACTCTTTACAGTTTATAGAGTTCTGGCACTGCCCACTGCATCAACCAATTCTGCTCTGGCCAATTCACATGGTTGTCTTGTATTGTATTGTATTCTTTTTGGTTATTTATATAGCGCTCTTTCCCCATTTGTATGGCCTCAATGCGCTTTGTGATTGGAACACCCTTGGCACCATAGTCAATGTGGTGGAGGTTCTAAGAGTTTTAGATTAAGAAATGCTTGTGTGCATATTCTCCGGCTTGGGGCTTACATGGCTGGCTAGGCTCCAGTAAGCAACCCAAGGACAGCCACGTGGGTGGGTGCTGTTGGTTGTGTACAATAGACTGCTATTGTTGAAGATTTGATGTGACCAGCTGTACCAAATTTTCTTTTCATTGGTAGTCGCTGTATACTAGTGGCAGAGGTGTTGAGGTATGTCAGGTGTTTCAGTGTGGACGTTTCTGTGTGCTGCTAGACCGGATGGGCATAGCCATTGCTGCATTCTAATGTGCATGGATGTTTGGCCGTGCCTGTGGCCTGTGTCAACAGACATGCTCAACAGGTATACGTACTGTATGCTTTGATGTAGTTCGACTGCAGCGTCCTTTGTCCAGTGTGGACGGCACAGTCTCGTTATTCTTAGTCTCTCTGGTGCAAAAGTCTGAGCGGCGAGGGCGGGTGAGGTTATTGCAGTGTGCCACAGTGAATGCTACCTGTTTCCCGGGCGTATTTGATCAGTAGGGGTGTTGTTGCGCCTGGGGCAATAGTTTGTCAGGTGAGCCGATGCTAATGCTGTCGTTGTTTGTGTTGTAGTTGGAGGAGGTGTAAGGTTTATGGCAGAGTACCTCTGCGAATATTGCTTGCTTTAATCAGTATTTATCGGGTGGGAGTGTTGTTGTGCATGGTGCAACAGTTTGTCTAGGTGAGCCGCTGCAAATGCTGCCGGCATCAATTCTGTGACTGGTGTATAGGGATGTTGGGTTCAGCACTGTAGTTTAGAGGGGGTTGGTGTTCAGGTGGGAGTTAGGAAGATCCAGGTTTTTAGGGCCTTTCTGAATTTCAGGTGATTTTCAGTGTTGCAAATGTGTAGGGTAGGGAGTTCCAGATAATTGGCGCTTGGACAGGGAACGAGGACCCTCCCAGCCTGGAGCAGTTGTGGGGTGGGACCACTAGGTGATATGCAGTCCGAGATCTGAGATTCCTTGAGGGCTGATAGGGGAGGATTTTATCTTGAAGGAATTCAGGGCGTCAGCAAATTGGGAGCCAATGGAGGACGTTTAGGGAGGGGCTGATGTATTCTATGGGGGTAGGTTAATGAGCAGGCGTACTGTCACATTTTTGATTCTTTGGCGTTTCCTAAATTGGAACACTGGAGCACAAAGGTAGAGGCAATTTGCATAGTCCAGGCGGTACAGGATAATGGAGTTGAAGGCAGAAAATCGGTAAGGTAGGGGTAAATGCGCCTGGGAATCTATAGATGGTAGAAGCAGGTTTTGGATATGGAGGTGGTGTGATGGGTGAGGGATAGGTCCAAGTACAATGTGCATCCAAGGTTTTTTTTACCACTTTTGAAGTTGCCGGTACTTGTCCTAGGGATTGAGGCCATGGAATCGGTTGGGGAAGGAATGCTGTTTTCCCGCATACCAGGATTTCAGTTTTCCCGAGGTTGAGGATGAGGTGGTTGGTTATCATCCAGAGGTCAATATCAGAGAGGCATGATGACAGGTCCGGAATGCCGGAACCTTAACATTTTGGGATTTTAAGGATGAGCTGGGTGTCATCTACGTAGTTGTAGCAGGTAAGATTATATGAGCGGATGATTGCAGGCAGGGGTTTGAGGTAGAAGTTGAAGATTAGCGCAGATACAGATGCTCCTTGTGGTACACCTTTCCATACTGGTCGGGAGGTGGATGCGAACTGGTGGAGGTGCATGTTTAATGAGTTATTTGAGATGAAAGAGATGATCCAAAAGAGGACTGTGTGCTTGATTCCTGGTGTTTGTAGCCTGTCTAGTAGGATAGTGCGATCTATGGTATCAAAGGCTGCAGAGAGGTCCAGTAAGAGGAGTACAGCACAGCCCTCTGCATCAGCTGTTCTTTTTAGGTCATCCCAGTTGGATAGTAGGGAGGATTCCATTTGTCTGAGTAGTCTGAAGCTTGATTGTGCATGGTCTAGGAGGTTGTTGGCTTCGGTGAAGCGGCCAAGCTGCTTGTATGCTGTACAATCCATGAGCCTGGCGATGAATCGTGTGTTGGATACTGGCCGGTAGTTCTGAGAGAGGAGAGGGTCGAGTGTCAGTTTTTTGAGGATGGATTTGATCTAGGAGTTTTTTAGGGCTTCCGGGAAGGATCCTCAAGTGAGTGAGTGGTTGAGGATTAAGCGTGCAATACTGCCAGCACAGGTCGAGGCTAGGATGTTTTTGAGAAGTGTGGGTGGGCAGGGGTCCTCAGGAGGATCCCTGATTACTTGCTGACTACTTTCCTGACAAAATCCTGGACATTGGTATATCCTTTCACGCCTCTTGTTCTCCATCTTTCATGCCTCTTGTTCTCCATCTCCATCTTGTTCTCTGACAACTGTCTCTTTTCCGTTCTTTCATTTCTTTCCACATTTTCTTCTATATTCCCAAGCTTCTGGATACTTGTATCAAAGCCACTAATTCATGATCACCATCTGACATTTCCTCCATCAGTATTGTTAAGCGTGAATGCATTCCCTCATCTCCAACTGATTAGTAGATCTCTCTCCACAGGTACAACCACCCCATTGCCTTTAAAATTTACCATCATGAAAAACCTGCTTAAAAACCGTTTATGCGCCTGACATTTTTCACCCTATCTCCCTGGCCCCTCTAAGATATTTGCCACCCATGTCACTAGAACTCTTCAGACCTTTTTTGGGAACTGCTGTCTACTCTGTCCTTTCAAGGCAGGTTTGAACACTGTTAATGTCACATAGTCATTGTAGCAGGCATTTTTTATCTCAGCATTTTATACAGTTGATCACTGAATCTCTATTCACTCAATTCCTCCCTTCAGTATCATAGTCACTACCCTGACCCAGTTCAACTCTTTTCTCCTGTATAGGAAGCAGGCTTTCTAAATCCCCCTTGCACTTCTAAAGTTCACCCCTCCCCTGCGGGACTCCATGACGCTTCCCATTTTCAATTTTTAAAACTGCTTGCACTAAGAATACTGATAATGCTTAAGACAGGTTGCGAAGGATATGCATGAGAAACACAATGGGTTCAAACCAGGGAGGCAATTACAATCCCTTAACCACACGTTGCTTCATACAATTAGTCTGCCAATGACTTAAGTAATACCAGTGCAATAATGTCCTGTCATTAACAAAATGGCTTTCAGTAGTGTAGGATTAACATGATTTTAATGTGTTGTTCATGAAGCAGGGTTGGGGATAAAACCAGGAAGACAATCTCAGCTATGTACTATGGCCCCACATATGAAGTATTGATGAATGGAATGTTGTCTGCAACAGTACAAATTGAAGGGGGGATGGGGAAGGGTTACCCATTGTACACCTATTGTTCTGAGTGGTTGTGTAACCTTTTGCTCACAGGTTGCGAAGAAAGCAGTCATTCCCATTAGTTATTCACAGGTGTGTAGTCAACTTAAAGCTGTACACTGATTACCTTAAGATATGCATCTACTCAACTAAAGACTAGTATCAACATATTGTCCAGTTTTGAGTTGTAAGTGAATAGATGGTAATTCAATCTAAATCTGAGGTCATTGAGTGAAATTATGCAGTCCCTACCGCAATAGAAATAAACACCAGTATCTAGTTGTCCATATATTAAATAAACTTGAAGATCCAAAGAAAGTAAACAATATTGATCTATTAAATAGGACCAGAAAAATCTTTAATAAATGAGGATAAATTGCAGTGTGATGTACATGATAATGTTACCAATATACATTTTTATTTGGTTACTGTTTAATTACAACTCTCTATTAAAGCACTTGTGAAATTGTACTTTATGGTTGAATTACCCCTATGTGGAGCTATGCGGTGGGCAGAATCATATTCATGAAATTGGGAAAATATAGGAGAATGGATAATGTTGAACATTTGGTTTTATTTCTGGGCATCTCAATTGAATCAAATGACACCTTTTTACCTGAAGGAAACAGAGCTACTAGGAAGCATACCTTTACAAATACTAGAGTACATGACCCAATGGTCCTGATAGGTAAATGTGAACAGGAGAGTGTTTGAGGAAACACAAGTACCACCTTGAATACTTAAAACCATCTATGTTGGAACACTGGAATAGGGTATCCTTAGAAATTCCAGGAGAGCCTAAAATAGATAAAGCTTTGGCCTTTAGGATTATCTTGGTAGAGAGGTTATTTTAGAGAGTAGGGGTTGCCCCCATCTTTAGTGTTCACACTGTCCTGGGTGATATAGAAGCCTGGGTTAAGGCTGAGTAAACCGACAGGCGACAGATGAGCCAGACAGACTTGACCCTTAGTCACCCTTATTCAACGTATCCTGCTGTCTCAAAGCCTGCATGACAAAGCTATTTGAAGCGTATTAATAAAAATCCTTAAACCATCTATCAGACTCAAGATTTTCTTACAGTCAAATCTGACACTGAGTAATACCTTTTACTTGCTAGAATAGAGAGGGGTTTGGCATCACAGTGCTTGAGGGATTTCTTCCTGCAAGGGTTTTAATTTCCCTACTTATCCCTTTTCCCTTAATATGTTGTAGTGCACAAAGAACATCCTTTTGCAAATATATGAAGTATGCGATGAGAAACTTAATTTTACTATGCAGAACCGTAAACAGTGGACCCCCTGCTAGTTCTGCACTTAGTGAAGGGAACCTTTGTTCCTTTTTCCATAGGTCTGCCATTTGACTACGGTATATGGATATTTTTTCTGATGAATATTTCAAGAGGTATAGAATGATACTGGATCATTGAGGTAATTGTTAGATTGGACTGAGAGCAGTTTACATATGTCTTTTAGAATACTGCTAGTTTTTTATGAATGGGTCCTACTTTTAGGTGACATTGGCTACCACTTTAAATTATTATGTAGAAATTGCAAAACTCAAGATGATTGTATATCACCGAAGAAAGTTAGTTGAACTGAACAGACAGAAGTATGCAGTGTTTTCTTTTTGTTCTGCTTGGTTTTGGCACAATTCATTCCAGAAGATTGTTTTCCAAGTTTTATATGTTGTTGATTTTGCAAATTATTAAATTCATTTATGTAGATATTATTGTGATTCTGTTTGCCATATTTAATATGGGTACATGTCATTCGATATTAGTGAAATTGTGCATGTTATGTGATACTGCTGATATATATACTTTGGCAAATAATGAAATGTAACATGGTTTCAACTAACGTCGGGTAGCATTGGCAATAACATCAATGTACCATAGTCAACACCGTTTTGATCAACCAATGCTCTGCACAGTCATTTCTGGCACGAGATCTCTTTATTTCCTTGCAGGTCTACACCGACCAATGCAGACTCTTAACAACACAGCATGTGTCTAAGAAGGGAAGTTGTACCTACCAGAGGCTGAAAACGGCAGAATGCTGATCCGATATTCAGCAGGTAGCCTAACGGAGACTGTTACATTTTTAGTGTACCAGAAAGAGTAATAATTAAGAGGGGATTGTGTACCATTTTCTCTAGAGGGGTCCACCTCTAAGGCAACAGACAGCCTCAGATTTAGCCCCAGAATCAGGTAGAAAACAGACTGAGAAAAGGGTAAAGGTTGGAAGGCATGGGTATACAAAGCCACAGAGAGTGTGGTATCTGGTGTGAGGTCAGGAGGTCAACTGAAAGATACGAAGGAGAATGGGGGGAGGATTATAGTGTTGAATAGTCTGTGGAGAAGTTGTATAGAATTACAAGTGAGTTTTGTGTGTCAGAGAGAGTGGTACCTAGTAGAAAGATTTAGAAAGATTGCAGCTCTATTCTGTAGGAGTATGTGAGAGACAGTGGATGTGGAGTGGGGCAAAAGAGGTAGGTGAGGGAAAGGAGAGTGTGAAGATGTCGAAAGAGAAGAAAGAAGAGATTAGAGGGATGGAGAGTGGAAATGGAAAAGGGGAGTGATGGGTAGAAGGAGAACAATGAGCGAGTGGTAGAGAACAGGGAGTAACAGGAGTTGTAGTGGGGAAGGTCAGAGGGTGGAAAGATTAGTAGGTGGAGGAAGGAAATAGTAGAGATAGTAGGGAGCGCAGTGTGAGAATATCAGGGAGTCATGTGAGGATAAAGGTTGGATAAGAGAGAGAGAGAAAAGGGCAGAGAGGAGATGGGTGAGATGGTACGAGGGAGTGAGAGGTGTCAGGAAAAGGTGTGAAAATAAATAAGAGGAAGACAAGAGAGGAAGGAGGTGTAATAAGGGGAGAAGAGAGTGAAGATTTGGGAAAGGAATGAAGGAGAGCAAGATAATTAACAAGAAAGTGTGTGAGGATCCTTGCTGTTCAGGCTTTTCTTTTTTTTTTTTTTCTTTTTTTTATTTTGGTTGGTCAAAATAATGTAACCTTTCAAAACAAAACTTTTTTTTTTTAGAATATTAATTCATTAAAATACATTGTTTCCATTTTCAATGACCATAATATACATTCCTATCACAAATTTTCAAGATTCTTAAATATACAACAATTTTAATTGTTTAAAAATAAGGGAATGGGGAGATAGAAAGAAAAATTCTAAAATATGCTCATCAAATAGTTACATTCACAATAGCAGTAATTAATCAGTTCATAATTCAAATGCCACACAACATAGAGTTCAGTTTTAGCCGAATGTGCATTACTATAACATGATGTTTCAGCATTAAGGAATGATTATAGATTCAGCTGGGTGCAGTATTGATTTTAGAAACTGCATAGTAGCTATTCGTATTGAGATTTTAGAAGTAGCAAACAATTCATACCATAACTCATCGACAGAATGAGATAAATAATGTGATTGGGTGAGTTTATGGATAATCATTTCTCTTTGTGTTTTTAGACCAGCACATACAATCAGTAAGTGTTTGAGAGTCTCTTCCATCTCAACAAGTTTACAAAATCGGCAATGTGCAACTTCTGCTTTAATTAGACCTCTTCTCAACAGTATTTGATTTGTGGGCCACAGATTTAATCGAAACCTTAAAATCTGATTTCTCAGTGTTGCTGAGGGGCATTTCAATAGATAGTCAGCCGCTTTTCGGAATTTCTTATGACCGAAAAGTGCTCTATCAAAGTCTTTTAATGCTAAGCATTTTTGTTGTGTGTATTGCCAGTCAAATATATACAATTTCAATTTTGCCCTGTTCGCATTCTGCAATAACCGTTCCAGGGATATATTCGCTTCACTCAAATCATTGAACACTGTAGTTCTCCAATTCTTTGGAAATGGATGTTGAGAGCGTAACAAATAGTCTGCCAGTACTGCTAGCACACTGTTCGTAGTTATTCCCAAGAGACATTTCCGTAGAAGATTGCATCTTTTCCAGACTGCTTGAATATGCATCGAGAGAGTGCCCAATTGAAATCGCAGAAGAGCATTTGGTGTCGAACTCGGCAGATTAAGGGTTTTTTTCCAAAATTGAGCTTCAATTCTGTCCCAATATTCTCGTTTTTGGGGTGTCCAAGTTTCAGCCCCATAAGTCATAATGGGAATTACCTTTTTTAGGTAAAATGTAAGAACATGAGAACAAGAGAATTTACTAAAAATTTGGCTAAAAGTATTTTGGCCTGCGAGATTAAAGATAATAGTTTTCTACTCAAACTACTTTGTTCAGGTTTGTTTGCACTGGAGTTGCTGAACATTACACCAAGATATTTATATTCATCAACTATCGTTAGTTTTTGTTTGAACAAGACCCAATTATTATGTTTCCGAAGTTTCAGATGATTATTTCTTAGTTCCATAACTTGGGTTTTTTCCAAGTTAACTGTAAGATTATTCTTAACAACAAAGCATTCTAGCTGATTAAGAAGTGACTGAAGTCCACTCGGTGTTTGTGAGATGAGGACCAAATCATCCGCATAGAGAAGCCATGCAATGATTTGCTTGCCAAGTTTAGGTGCATCATTAATTACCTTCAAAAGATCTACGCCTAGGTCAAGAATGAACATATTAAACAGCGTTGAGGCAAGAATACAGCCTTGTTTGAGGCCGCGTTTAGTATGAATGGTTTTAGATAACAACCCGTCTAGGTTCAATTTGACTTGCATTGTTGTATCAGAATGTAACAGTTTTATTAATGAAATAAGTGATGACGGGCAACCAAAAATCGACATTTTATCAAATAATAATTGTCGATCAACTGAATCAAAGGCGACTCGAAAGTCGACAAATGCCAAGTAGAGAGCTTGTTGTTTCATTGCATATGCTGCTTTAATAGCATTGAGTATAGTTATATTGATAGCAGTACCAAGCCCCGCTACAAAGCCCGTTTGAAAAGGGTCACGTCTGTTTTCATTATGTAACCAAATATTGAGATCCCGCAGAATAATTCTGGAGAAGATTTTCCCAGGTGCGTCTAGCAGTGCTATTGGGGGATAACTTGCTGGGCTTGTGCGGTCCCCCTTTTTGTAAATGGGGACTACCACAGCTTTGCACCAAGATGGAGGAATGTTTTGTTTCACCTGGATAGAAAGAAAAACAGTGTGTAAAACTTTAGCCCATAGAATCGGATTTTGTTTTAGAGTGTAGTTCGACAGACTGTCAGGGCCCGGGGCTCTAGATGAACTTGCCTTATTAATATAGAATAGAATGTCGTCTATATCAAACTTTAAAGAGAAAGGGGAACCTTCAAATCTCGATAGCTCTTGTTTGCTGTTATTTAATGGTATATCATACATGTTCGTGAAATATTCAACCCAACATTTCTCTGATACACCATTAGTTTGAGATGAGAGTTGTGAACATGTTGTGCCAGAGTTAATTAATCTCTAGATCTGAGAAGTATTTTTTATCTGAGCTACTTGAAGCCACTGTTCACCATCTTTTTGAAAAATGCTTGCTTTATGTGCTCTTATCCAGTTTTTATAGTCAGTTTTTATTCTACGTAGAGCTGAATCGCGATATTTCTGCGGTAAAAGCAAGGATTGTCTTTTTTGTTTACGAAATAAAGATTTTCTATCTCTAATTGATTGATCATATACATGGGTAGGACGAGTGTTATTATTTGTTTTATGCGCAATTGTACTAGAGGAGGCAAAGAGATGCATTTTATCATAATATTCTAATGGAGTAAATGCTTTCTCTGAAAGGAGGTGATAATCATTAATCAAATCTTCGCCCAGCGCTTCTAAATCAGGATTCGTCCAGTATAGCCTATTCAGCTGTGTGTTGATCTTCAAATTTTTTAGTTGCTGATGACGGTCCTGCAAATTACTCTGATTATGGACAGAGAATTCAATCGTCAGCATCATATGATCACTATCCAAGGAGGGTAGAACAAGAAACTTGGATATCTGACTAAATAATACTCTGTCTACATAGATATAATCGATAGTTGCTTTGTGTTGTCCGCTTGACCAAGTGTAAGAAGGTGGAATGTCGGTTTTAAATGTACCATTCAGCATTAACAAATCCCAGGTTTCTACAAAAGAAAGCCACTGAGAGGCCCGTTCCGAATTCCCTTTTTTAGATGTCATAAGGAGTTGAATATTCAGATCTCCAGCCAGAATAATATGCATAATCTTAGGGGTAGCAGCAATGCTTTCCATGATGGCATTGAGATCCTTTAGAAAATTAGATGTTAGAATAGCTACAGGATTCCAATACAAATTAATGATTGCGAATTTTATGTCCTGGATTAGAATTACAGACCATTGCATGTAGGAATTCGGAGAGGGGCAATCAGTTACATTGGTTACAGTTGAAATATCAGAAATTATTGTTAGACCAGACATTGGTCTACCTTTCAGGCCTTTAATTGCAGGAGCCAGATGTATGTGATGACTATCCCATGATGGAGAAATCGTGAACCAGGTCTCTTGCAGAAGCACTATATAAAAATGTGTTAATATGCATTTTGTATTGTTCAATAAGTGCTTGTGCCCTCTGGTGTTCCAACTCAAAATTCTAATTTTGTGTGTAAGAGGGCATGACTCATCAAATACTAGTTATGCATTTTTGCAACAGCAGCAACTATTTGTTTGAATTACAGAGGATGTGCTTTTTTTTGGCAGAGTTGCAGGAGTTGGTCCCGCAGTTCTTATTCTTTCTGTAAGTTGCAAGTCTTCAGTTGGGTGATTTTCACCATTAGTAGGGATTAATTTGAATCCTAATTCAAAAAGCGCCAACCTCGAAGACCATATGATGTTAAAAATGGCCCGGGATCTAATCCACAGACATGAGACAGTCAAATCATTTTCATCAGGGAATTCAATCCTATCAATGTCTCCAGAGGCAAGACTCTCCAGCATTGGGATATCGGAGAATATGTCCATGATGCTCCCTCTATTCATAGTGTATTTCGGAAAGGAACCACCCCGACAACTAAGAAAAATCGAATATAAATGAGGAGATTTTTTATTTCCACTACCCGAGGTCATTGAGACCATTTTCTTTGTGCGTGGGGTTTCTTTCATAGAGTTTTTTTTCTCAATTGCTGCTGGGAGCTGAAATGAAACATTTCTGGCATTAACTTTCTGATCTGCAGTTAATGGAGGATCAGAATTATAATCACAGGTAGACAATTTCATGGCAGATTTAGGTGTCTTTTGTTCTATTGTTAGGGCCACTAAGCAATCCCTAATCGAAGATAAAATATCAGTTTGCACATTTGCCTGTAGTGCCAGAACTGTTGACATGTCAGAGGGATTCTTTGTACCTATACCAACTGCACCATCTCGGAGTGGCAAGGCAGGAGAACAACCAGCAGTTTCAGAACACAGAATTGGACTATCATTCAGGACAAGGTTGGATTTCATCAACGGATGTGACAGAATCGGACTCGGTCGGTGTTGACACATGTAATCATCCACAGCTTTCCTAAGTTCCGCACAAGTGAGTAAAGATCCTTGGCGATCAGAGTGGTTTTCTATATCAGGCTTATTTGGTTCTATTAAATGCCCCTCAGCAGGTAAGTCTGCACACTCATTATCACAACCTTCCACCACCTTAACCAATTTGTCTAATGGCGAGTGATTTAGATCTATCTGGGAGTCCCTCCTTTTATCGTTGATAGATCTTTTTTTCTCCTGTGCCAAATTAGTGTATTTTTTAGTTATAGCATTAGAGGCCAATCTTAGACCACTCGCTGATTTAGAGAGAGACTTAATTAACTGTTTAGTCTGTCCGTTTGATGATATCTTTTTAGACTTTTGATTTTTTGTTTTCTTCACATTTACAATAGGTTCAGATTTTTGTTTCTTTAAATTTCTGTCGAAAATCATATAGGCTTCTTTATGTACTTGTACGCTTCCAACAGTGGGAAGTATCTTTGCAGAAGATGGTATACATGATTCATCAATAGATGTTACTATAGGAAGTACTTTGGGAGAGGGCGTCAAAGGTAATTCTTCGTAGAATTTCGTAAGCGGCGAGGGTACTGCAGCCGGAACCCTCGGTGGGATCTCTCGAATGATGCCCTCTACAAAAGGTACAGCAGTTTTTAAGGTTGGTGCAAGTTTTTCAGTTAAGCATTGACTGTTTTGAGAACCATATTGATCTGTGACCCTTTTGAGTGAGGATATAAGCTCAGGTATTTGATTAAATGCTAACAAAGCAGCTTTTTCCTCAAGCATCTGCCTCGGGGCCAAGGAGTCAGCAATCGATCTTTGCCAAATAGCATTGTTTTTAAAGTTTTCCAGAATCAAGTTTACTTTTGTATCAAGAACTTCAAATAGTTTTGCAAGAGATGTTATGGCAATATTCATCATTTCTAACGTTATTATTGGAGATTTTTTCGAGAACGTCTCTCGGGTCATAGCAGAGTTAGCTCGATTCGGCCTTCTTGGGGTTGGAGGTATGAATGAAATAGAAGTTTCAGTTTCAGAAGTACTTTGATTCTGAAATAAGGCAGGAGATTTGGAAAGATCAAGGCTATCATCCTTGGCCGAGAAGCATGAGTGTGACGAATAAAGGTCAATTACAGCATCATCCACTTCATTGATGATGCTTTTTGATTTATCCAATATGTTTGGGGCATTGCCTGTGCGGGCATTTTGCAATATCATGGTATCTGATAAGGAAATATTGCATGGTTGCTCACAGCCTTTATTACTGACATTAGCGTCTAATGCTGTAGGAGAGCTCATTAAAGGTTGTTTATTAGCTAAGCATTCTTGATTAGCAAGTAAAGGTTGAGCTTCAACATTTGAGACGCTTAAATTAGCTAAATCAGGCATTTTCGCCATCAAACGACTCACATGCAATGCTCTAAATCCGAAATCTCGGATATCACCAGCCGGAGTATTGGAGCGGGTGCGTTTCTTCCCAGCTCGTTTATCCGACTAAGGTCCTTTTGTAGTGGGGCGAACTGATTTCGGAGTTAGGAGAGGGCTAACTTTATGCGATGAATCGCATAATGCACGTAGTCGTAAAGGACATGGCATGTCCGTGCGTAAGTTATAAATCTTCCCCCTTTTATCAGTCATAATCAAGAATATGTTATGAGCTATATGAGTAATGAGTTATAATGTAAACAATTGTGCTATTGTTTGTGTGCAGTTCACTAGTTCAAGCACAACTTAGTAATTCTGAGGAAACCGGAGATATTTAACACATAAATACACTACAATCACTTAAAGATAAATTAAGAAATAAAAGCGTGAAAAGAATAACATAGCATAGGAAATTCTGAAATTTAAAAGAAAGGGAAAAAGTAAATAATTTATAATAGCCCTCCCCGTATGCCCCGACGCCGCGGCGAAGCGGCAAAGCGGGACTTTCAGGGGCTTCCACGGGTGCGCGTGCGCACCGCGCGCGCGAGCAGAGTTAAATAGGCACGCCCACTAAAGTTGGTTGCAATGCCTAAACAAAAGAAAACAAGGATGTAAATATCTTTTTGTAACGGTATCAGCAATCTCTATCCATCTTAAAGTCTTTTGTTCACCTTGTGGAGGCTGTAGTTGAAGAAAAACGAAAATATCCAAATGTTCAACAGGATCCGGAGAGCGTACCGCGGCAAAGCGGGACTTTCAGGGGCTTCCACGGGTGCGCGTTTCAGGGTGATGGGGAAGCCTAGGTTAAGGTGAAGGTTGTGATGGTTTGTTGGTTGCATAGAGCAATGCCCTAGGTTAAGATTAATTCTAAACCTTCCAGCCTTCATTTATTTTATTTTGCTACAGTTACCCCGAGTGGAAAGGGTATGCCCAGATTTGGGTCCCGTGCCTACTGGGCCTACTCCTCACTCTGATTAAGCCCAAGGAGGCTGAAACATGTCTAGGAATGCTCGTGGTGTCATACAGAGGGGATGTGACCAAGCAGTTTGGGCTTGACCACCCCTTTTGGGGTGTGACAATGCCTGATTTGCATATGGTCTTTCCCCTTTCAGTAATGGCTTGACAGGCAAAGAACAAAGGTCTGGAGGGTTGCCCAGAGTGATGGCAGATGTTATGATTAATTCTAAGCCTTCCAGCCATCGCCTCTTTTGTTTTGCGCAGCCCTGGGGAGACTGAAGGACGAGCTGGAAAAAACAAACTTGCAGAACTGCATAGCAAATCCTGCATAACAAAGACATATGAACATGATTAATAAAAATCCTTGAAAAATCTATTGGACTTGTGAGTTCTTACAGACATCTTTGACACTAAGCCCTTTTACCTGACAACAATCATCTAGCAGGGGTTTGACATCACAGTGCATGAGAGATTTCTTCTTGGCAAGGTTTTTCATTTTTCTGCTTATTCTTTTTCTTTTATTCTGTGTACTTCACAAATAAGCTCTTCAGGCAAATAGCTGCTTTTTACACACAATTTAAAGATGATGTATTCTTCTAGATGTTTGAATTTCTGGTACACTCAGCATGTTACACGAGACACCACTTTTGAGGATACAGTTTCTTAAGTGTCTGCCCCTTTGCTAGTTCATCACTTAGTGAAGGTTCACTTGTATGCTTTTTTCCACTGGTCTCCCTATTGATTATGGTCTAAGGAAACCTTTTCTGGCTCATATTTCAGGATGGTATAATGATACCAGACAATTGAGATAACGGTTTGACTTAACTGAGAGCACTTTACATGTACTTGTAGTATACTGATAGCCTTTTATGAAGAGGTATAACTTTTTTTAATAGGCAGCATGGACCCCCAATTATATATTTTTTATTTTTATTTTATTTTTTAAACTTTTATTTTTGTGGCAGAGGCAAATAACATACACACGCAGCAATAAATGACAAAGTGATAAAACAACAAGGTACAGTGGTACATATGGACAGTGGGAGATTGCTGCATAGGAAATGCAGCCACTCAGAGCATCCGGTGTAGTGGCATATAGTAAAGATGATTACGGTGAGTCGTCTGCAGAGGGGGGTTATCCAGGCCATTGATATAGCTGTTAAAGGCAGTCCAGATGTTTTTAGGCCGAGACCGGGTCGGAAGGGCATTGAGGTATTCCTCCTCACAGTTCCGAGACCATGTCAATAAATTCAACCATTTCTGGAAGGTAGGAGGGGCGGAGCACTTCAAGTTCTGCAGAATGCACTTTTTAGCAATTATACAGCTCACATTTAGGAACCTGGCCTCCCATCTGGCTCCCTCGGCCCCCCACATCCTGAACAGTACCCCCAGCGGGTCAGGCTCTATAACAGTGTCACACATTTCCGACAGGGTTTTCAGGATCTCCTCCCAAAATGCAGCTAGCCTTGGGCAGACCCAGAACATATGCAAATGGCCCCCATCCTCCTCACCGGAGCGAGGACAGGGCCTTGGGTCAAAACAGCCAAATCTGGAGATCCTGCGTGGGGTGTAGTATAGCCTGTTTAACAATTTATACTGGATGGTGTGATATCGAAAGTTCAGGGAGACTTTATTAGTGTGGGAGCACATTTTCTCCCATAGTTGGTCCATGAGTGCTACCTCGAATTCAGACGCCCAGTCATCCCGAGCCCTGGAGGGCTGTAATGGGGCAGCAGTGAGGAGGAGTTTATATAGTTCGGACACCACCCCGCGGGCCCCACCCGAGTTGGCAATATAGGAAATCCCAGGGGAATCTGGAGGTTCATTAGGGAATTCAGGCCATGTGCCACGGAAGGCAGCGCGGAGTCTGTAGTATTGTAGTAATTCCATTGGTGATCCCGAATGGCCCAGTTTCCATGTTTGCGATGTTATGAACAGCCCATCCAGGTAGAAGTCTGTTAAAGCTAGGTTTCCCAGGGCCTGCCAGTGTCGTGCCAGGGCTATGTCGTTTGTGGGTTCTAGCCCTGGGAAACGCCAGACGGGGAGCCACTTGTAGTATGGGTGTTCCTCGGCACCCACAGCAAATATCCGCCCCCAGGCCAGCAAGGTGGTCCGGACCGGGTCTATGGTGGAGTCTGGTTCATATCGTCGGTGTAAGATTAAAGACATTATGTTGGTGCCAGAAGCAGCTAGGGTTTCCAGCTTGACATGAGGGTGAGGGGGGGGGACAGGGTACCAGTAGGAGGAAAACTGTGCCTGCGCTGCGATCTAGTACCGTGTCAGATCCGGAGCGGTGAACCCACCTTTTTCGTAGGGGAGAGTCATAGCCAGCCATTTTTTACACACGGCTCCCGAGTGCCATAGAAACTGAGCACACAGTTTGTGTAGATCTGCAAAGTACTTCCTGCCGGGCCATATGGGGACATTTGTGAATACATACAGCAGCTTAGGGAGCAGTATTATTTTCACCAATGATAGTCTCCCCGCTAGTGATAACGGAAGAGAGTGCCAGCGCGCTATCTTGGTTTCCATCAGTTCAGCTGCAGCCCGGTAGTTATTAGCTAGGAGGGAGTCTTTGGTCAGGGACACCTGAATTCCCAGATATTTAATCCCATCAGGGGACCAGCGTAGTGGATACTCTGTGGCGGGTTGGACTGTGGAGCTCGTGAGAGGGAAGAGTTTGGATTTAGAATAATTGATAGTGAAGCCAAAGTATGTATCAATGTGGGTGATGTCACACAGGATTGGGTCAAGGTGGGCGTTTGGGTCTCTAACGAACAGCAGGACATCGGCCCTCATTACGACCCTGGCGGAATTCGCGGTGCTAAATGCACCGCGGAGCACGGCGGAAAGCCGCCGATAGCGCCATGGGGGTTGGCGGATTTACCACCCCATGCCGACCTTGGCGGAGCGGTAAATCCCCAATCCCCATTTTGCCCTTCCCCATTCCCATTCTTGCCCCATAGGGTATAATGGGAGTGGGGAAGGCGTTAATTACGCCACCGTAAAGTACGGTGGCGTAATTAACAACGAGGTCCCTTAGCGCCATGGATTTCTCCGCCCGGTAAAACCAGGCGGAGAAAGGCTCCATGGCGCTACATGAACTCGTAGTAGGGCGGACGGGTCCGCCGCGAATAACGCTGGCGGAAACCCACTCCGCCAGGGTCGTAATGAGGGCCATCGTCTGCGTAGAGTGAGATAATTTTGGGGGTATCCTGAAGTCGTATCCCTTTACGTGCATGACGCTCCCTAACAAGGTCCGCCATGGGCTCAATGGCCAGGGCGAATAGGATCGGGGAGAATGGGCATCCCTGATGGGTGCCCCTGAAGAGAGGGAACAGGGCGGACGTTTGGGAATTGACACAAACCCTGGCAACCGGGGAGGTGTAAAGCAACTTGATGTATGCAATCATCCTGGGCCCAACGCCCATGGCCTAAAGGACGAACCACATGTACTTCCAGGACACCATGTCGAAGGCCTTCTGGGCGTCCAGGGTGACCGCAGCCGCACTCACATCCTGATGGATTTGTGACATAACGTTAAGGAGCCTTCTTATATTATGAGACGTGGACCTCCCGGCTACAAAGCCTGACTGATAATCGTGCACCATATATGACATAACAGGTAGGAAGCGGTTGGCGATCACCCTTGCAAAGATTTTCGTATCCAAGTTCATCAATGAGAGAGGCCGGTATGATCCCCAGTCGTCGCTAGGCTAACCAGGCTTGAGCAGGACCGTGATAATGGCCTCTCGTAATGTCGGGGGGAGGGATCCTGATTGGAGTGACTCATTCCATACCCCGAGCAGTTCGGGGGCCAATATTGCTACATGCTCCTCATAAAATTCAGCTGTTAGCCCGTCAGGGCCAGGTGCCTTTCCCTTGGGGAGACTAGATATGGCCACCACTATTTCGTCCAATGAAACGGGGGAATCCAATAGGTCTCTCGTTGCGGGGAAAATGGTAGTAGTGGGAATCTGCTCCAGTAGCTCCCGCATCTGGGAGTCACTATATATAGTTCTGAATAGAAGCCTGTGACGACTTCAAGGATTTGTTGGTCAGACCACTGTATTGTCCCCTGATCGTCCTTAACGCAAGTGATTTGGGATTGGCCCCACTCACCCCTCGCCAAGGCGGCCAGCGTTTTGCCGGGTCTGTCCCCCATGCCGTAATTCCGTGCAGCCTGCGGGCGGCTGAAATATTGCACTTCCCTATTGGCTTGCTCATTAAAGGTCTTTAGCTCCTCACTGATCTGGGAGAGGACACCCGGGTCGACCGAGGCCGGATGGGCACGCTCCAGGTCCCGAAGCTTGGTTTCAGTGCAGAGCAACGTGGCTCTCATAGTTTTGAGGACCCCCAACTCTCTAGAGATGGATGCCCCACTAATGAAGCCTTTGAAAGCATCCCAACGGACCCCCAGGGTGGTGGATTGTGGCGTGTTGTGCTCAAAGTAGGACTGAATGTCAGAAAGGATGTCCGCTCTAAATACAATGTCCTGCAGAGTGGCCGATTTGAAGCGCCATGTGTTGATAGTGGGGGGAGGTATTCCCAGGTCTAGGGTCATCAAAATCAAATCAGAGAATGGTCAGATAATGTGCGCGCCAGTATGCGTGTCTCCACAACCCTGCCCAGCATAGGGCCGGACAACAGGAACACGTCAATCCTGGAGGAGCTGTCATGTACCGAGGAGTAGTAAGTGTACTCCCGTGCCTGCAGGTGAAGTGCCCTCCACACATCCTGAATATCAAGTGTCGCGCAGTGGGTCAGGAGTCTACGCGCTGCGCCGGCCAGGGGCCTAGGGGCAGTGCCAGTTCTATCCAATGCGGTGTCAAATATAAAGTTCATATCTCCACCCCAGATGACCTGCACCCCCACGTACCCTAGTAGTATAGAAACCACCTGGTCAACAAATTCGGGAGAGTCCATATTAGGGCCATAGGTATTGACCAGCAAATAATCCCTGTTGGCTATGGCGCAATGCAGCACAATGTACCTTCCCTCGAGGTCTATATAGCTCTTGTGGAGGATAAACTTAAGTGATTTGTGGATCAACGTTAACACCCTTCTGGCCCGTGTGGAATATGAAGTGAAATATCTGTGTGGACCCCAAGTTGGCGCTATACTTTTGGCCAGAGGGCCTGTGGAATGTGTCACCTGCAGGAGCAGAACCTTGCAGCCGTGTCTGCTGGCGTATGCCATAATTTTACGAGCCTTGGTGTAATTGCTCAGGCCCCGCACATTCCAGGTCATTACCGTTACCGGCATCACAATGATCTAATGAACATACCCAAAAACGGAGAGCCCATGGAGAGCATTCCCTGCAAAGGTACCATTTCACCCCCAAGACTATCGACGTGCGCAATATTTACCGGAGCCTCGTATGTTCCAGGACAACACTGTTACAGGCATGTTAGTAACCTAAGTGACATCCCACCACCGTTGTCGTCAAGTAAATTCACGGCGGAACCCGCCCTCATTAGGGTCTCCCGATGCACTGTGATCTGCCAATCCGCCTCCACCTTTTTCCATAACACAACTCAAACCCTTTACACCCCCCTCCCGCACCACCCCATCCAAGCAGGCAGTGAGACCCCTCTCCCCCACCAGTCAAACCAGAATGTCCCGCGGAAAAGGGGACAACAGGCGGTTCCCAACATGGGCCCGCAATACCAATGGCCCAACCGGGGCCAATACCCAACTTCAAATTAACATGAATATACATTGCAATCGCAGTGGGGTGCACCATTGCCGTGTGGTGGACACCTGGAAAAATAGAAATGGCAATAGGTTACCAGCGGTACATTGAACATACGTATGCAGAACGATCACCCCTGGCCGCCCGGGTCGAGTTACAGCGATTAAAAAGAAAAAGGGGGGGCCAGGCCTACTAAGGGGCGAAGCCCTCCACTCCTTAGCATTCCGAGGCCTGTGAATACAAGTGGGTCAACAACCAGCGGGTGAATCATTCAGCAATGGCATGTCGGTATGCATGGCCGAGAGCCGCCCCTGTTCGCTGGCGGTGAACTATGCAAATGTGATCGACATAGGTATTCAATGCGTATACATGGGTGAGCCAATAAGGCTGCATTGCTATCAGCACATTAATAAACAAGCAATAGTCAGCAGAGGGCTGAACTACAAAGTGGTGTGAGCTTAGTCATCAACCCTAGGGTTACCATTGGGATTAGGTAGTGGTATCTGAGTCTCTATATATTTGACAGCCTCCTCCAGCACAAGGTCGACGATCATAATGCACGGTGTACTCTGCTGAGAAATGTTTCTGAGCTGCAAGCAGGATATCAGAAAATATCAAAGATGAGGAGTACGTGGGAGGAACATCCAGTCGAAAGAACATTACCAGGGGTAAGTCATTTGTTCATCTTTCAGTGTTTATTATAGAAACAATACAACTAATAATCAACACAGAAAAACACGCACACACAGGCACATGCAGAGACACACACACGCACACACACACACACAGACACACCCACACACACATACACGGACACTTACACATGTTGCAATTAAGTACCGACATCTCTAATTTAAATATGTCCGGGTTCATTTAAACATTCCTACTATCTTCATAATTAAAATCAACTGTGCAGCTACCTCCTTTTTCATTATCAGATCATCATCTGTTCTGTGTAAACACGTGGCTAGTACATTTGTCTTTAAAATCATTGAAAAATGATCTGCTGAGGATCACACATTGGTTAAAAGATGTCGCTGGGATTTGAGAGTGGTCTTTGACTTAAGCATACTGTATTCGCTCGGTAGTCGTTGATAGGAGAATGTACTAACATTTGGTTTTCAGGAATGATACGTATCGTGTCTCCTCATAAATAAAGTACAATATTTCTCTGAAAGTAATCTTGAGCTGGGCTGGGAAGAGGATTGCATTCGGACATTCGGTTCACGCAGCAGTTTCTTGACTCCCAGGAATTGGCGTCTCTCCTGCTGCACCCCAACGGAGAAGTCAGGGAAAATCCGAATGGTGTTTGAGTCAAGGGGTAGGTCACCCTTTTCACGTGACAAGCGTAGGATGAGGTCTCGGTCCCTGTAATTGAGGATCCTGGCTATAATGGGCCTGGGGAAGTCTCTCGGTTTGGGCCACGGGAGTAGGGCCCGGTGAGCTCGCTCGACTGTAAAGAAAGGGGATAGTGTGGGGTCTCCCAATAGGTCTTTAAGTAGAGTTTCGACCGCCAACTCCATGCGCCCCTTCAGGGCATTTTCAGGGACCCCTATTATGCGTAGGTTGTTTCTTTCGAGAGCGGGATTCAAGATCATCACACTTTGACTTCACCACTTTCATGTCACGAGTCAAGGTGGCCACTGCATACTGCAAAGTATGTAGTTGATCTTCGTTAGCCCCAATTCTGTTTTCAGCCTCGGTGATCCTCGTTCCGTCCTGATCGACTCGGGATTTCAGGGATGCAACATTGGCGTTAATATCGTCCAGTTTTTCATGAAACGAGGCAAAATTCTTGGCCATTGATTCCATCATGACAGTGAGGTCAGGGGCCACTGCTCCAGGGGGGGAGTCGGATTCAGGATCATCCAGGGCGGATGTCGCAGCACCCTGGTCTACATGTGGGGTTGCTTTTGCAAATTTGTCCATGGCGCCCACCTTGTTGGACCCTCTGGATCTGTTGGGCATAGCTAATACGATACAGGAGTTGACCCGACAAGTCAGGCCCGATCCAATATGAGGAGCAGGGGTGTAGCGTTAAATTCCACCGTCCAGCAGATGCAAGTCGTTGAAGTTGAAAGGAAGTGGAGGTGGCAAGAAGCAGCCGATGTGTTCGGGATCCAGGTAGCCGGTGGGCTGCTGTGCGAGCAAAGCTAAAGCAATAGACCACTCAATCGCCCAGTGTGGGAGGCGCCGGGGCAGAAAGGGACCACCATATTGCACTACCAGTGTGATGTTAGCCTGGGTGGGATGAGCAAGATGTCCACTGATGAATAGAGCGCTGTTAATGCTTGGTCGGGGACAATGCTGGTTAGGCCCAATGTTCTGTAACCATCCGCATGAGCCACCGGGTGAGATGATCGTGGACCCGCGGGGCCGCGGTATGGAGACGGTAAGGTCAGTAGGATGTGTAAATCTCCAGTACAGGGGATGCCAGGGCCGTGAAGAGTTACGTTGCACCAGATGGGTGAAAGGCGTAGCAACAGGCGCACTGTGACCGCCCAGCAAACAAGCCAGTGCAAAGGAGGCAATTTTAATGTGAGCCCTCTGGGTGACAGCAAAAGCACAGCTAGGATCCACAGTCCTGTAGGTGCAGCCAGGCTTCAGTCATCATATAGCTCCAGCGCCAGCCACAACAGGGCCGCCGGAGGGGGAAGCAATGTGGTACCCTCCAGGGAGGTATGTGGTGGCCAAGGAGTGGTGCAAGTCGAGGCAGTCCTGGGGGGAAGTGGATGGACTGTGCGTGGTCCGAGGCCCTGCAGGTGCACAGAGGACCCAGGAGTCGTTTGGGGGACAAGAGTATTCGAGCCCATCTCCACAGCCAGTTGATGAGGATGGCCAGGGGGGACCCGCACGGGAGCCGTGGCGCGGGGATGGGAAGTGTAGGTGAGCTCCACAGGTGTCAGGCCCCCCCCGGCTCCTCACCTGTCCCGCAATCATAGGCCTTCACACGCGGGGTGCACGTCACGTCCGGCGGCTGTAGCAGTGTCCAGGCGTTGTCCACCTCCAGGAAGCGAGGGGTTGAAGCGGCTCCGGCCGCCAGGCACAACGCTCTCCTGGGCGGGCCCCCGCCGGCACCAGCCCCCCTCCCCTCGACCAGCAGGATTGAGGCGCAGTGCCACAGGGCGAGGAGGAGGGGCGGCCACGGGCTCTGCGCCAGGCACAGCCTCTGCCCCCGTCGCAGTGCGGCCAGCTGGAGGGATCCCAGCCGCACACGCAGAGGGAGGGAAAAGCCCAGACGGGGCAGCCGAGCCCGGCGCAGAGCACTGATGACAGGAGCAGGGAGGGATAGAGCCGTTGTGCCGCAGGGCACGGCGTGATCAGCCCGCGAGGGCAGCCCCCAGCTGGGCCTGCGGCAGCGCCGGGGTCCGGGCCAGTGTTCGAGCCCAAAACTTCAGTCGGTCACATCGGGTTCCCCGAGTCACAATTCTGGCCGGAACCAGGTCAGGAACATCAGCAGAGTATCAGGAACAATCTGAGATGCTTTAAGGGTGGCAATTGTAACGCATACTGCCAATGTGTCCGGATATGTGCCCAAACCTCACGGAGCTTTAAAGCTAGGCAGCCATTTTCAGGCTGCTCAACAGTTGCCCCCCAATTATCTTTGTTAAGTAGGAAAATCCAACATCCAAATCATGTTATAGCCCCTGAAGAATGTCAAACTGAACAGATAGAAACATGTAGTGCTTTTTTTATTCTCCTGCTTGATTTGGGCACAACTAATTTGGGTGCATTGATTTCTTTATGTTTTTGATATTGGAAATTATTGTGTGTATTAATATATATTTTCACTGAAAAAACATTAGTTAAGGTGCAGCTAAGTTGCATATATTTAACACAAACAAAACCCTTGAAATCCAGTGACAGTGGGAAGCCATGTCCAGCTTAACCCAGTACATTCCTGTTGATGTCCCCATGATGATATATCCACCATCATGTCATATTTTATTTCATTATGAATCCTTCTCTTATAATATGTATGTGCTTATGGGCTTTGCAACAGGAAGCTGCTCATTCACTGTTTTTCCCACACCCACTGAATTTCCAGGGTTTTGTTGTGTTAAATCTGTGCAACTTAACAGCACCTTAAATAAGGATTTTTCTGTGAATTTGAAGAGTTTATTTATAGCATAGTTCTTTTACAGGCCTCTAGCCATGACCTTCGGTCGTGACCACTGAACATGTTCCCCCAATATGTTTATTTTGTACCCACTAGGTGGCCACAGCCTTGCATGTCTTTCGGGCTCACTAGCCAGGGCCTTCGCCCCTTCCCAATGAGCACAGCCTTCTGCAGTTCCCACAGTATATTTTAAAACACTACTGGGACACTAGCTATGGCCTTGGGCCATGGGCAGGGCCACGGTCTTCGGCCTTGACCACTCTACATGTTTCCCCAATATGTTTCTTTTGGACACAATAGGTGGCCACGACATGTGGCCATGCCAACTATACGGCCACTGTATATTTTAAAACACGACCTAGCCACTACCCATGGCCTTCTGCTGTGCCAACTAAACATGTTCCCCCAACCCACTACCAGGGCACATGGCCATGGCCACTGCACATATCTTTCGGGCCCACTAGCCAGAGCCTTTGGCCTTGGCAAGTTTGCACAGCCTTTGCCAGTGCCCACTGTATATTTTAACACACTACCGGGTAAATAGCCATGGTCTTCGGTCATGGCCAGTGGCCACAACCTTTGCCAGTGTCCACTGTCCATACTCCCCTCGTATGTTTCTTTTGGACCCAATAGGTGTCCACAGCCTTCGGCCGTGGCCACTCAACATGTCTTTCGGGTCCACTAGCCAAGGCCTTCAGCTCTGGCCAGTGAGCACGGCCAGAGGCTTTGGACACCATGGAAAGAAATAGGGGCATTGGGGAGTGGGGCTGGGGACCAAGTTCAGAGCTTGAACATTTTTACATAACCAGAGTTTGTTTTTATATTCAGGGTTATTTTGTTTGCATAGTCACATTTATTGCGGTAAATTGAATTGAGAATATGTGTCACATGTATAATAACTGAAAACTTTTTGGAAATATTCAGGGTTATTTGTAGTCCATTGCTAAAATAACCACAGTTATGGGAAACATGTTTTTTTTATATAGAAAGAGAGTTAAAAATATGTAATTAAGACAAAAAAAGGAGAATATTATAACTACAGTGAGGTGTGGGGTAACCTATTGGGGCAACAGGTCAAAGAGTTCAATATGGCCCTGGCCAGTCAGCACGAAGTCCGCAGGTCTTGGCTAGTGAGCCCAAAAGATATTTACAGTGGATCCAAAAGAAACCTAGTGTGTCTAAAAAGAAACATATTGGGGGAACATACAAAGTGAGCACAGCCATCGCTACTGACCATGGCCAAAGGCCATTTGAAGTGGCTCAGTAGTACTTTCAAATATACAGTGCGCTTGGCCTTTAGCCCTGGGCAGTGGGCCCAAAAGACATGTATAGTGGCCACGGACTTCAGTTGTGGCTACCTATTGGGACCAAAATAAACATATTCAGGGAATGTGTACAGTTGACATGGCCTATGGGTGTGGCCACTGCCATGTCCAAAGGCCATGGCTAGTCGCCCGGTGGTGTATTAAAATATATAGTGGGCACGGCTGAAGGCTGTGCACACAGGCCAGGGCTGAATGCCCCGGCTAGTGGGCCTGAAAGACATGTACAGTGGCCAAAGGACCTGGCTAGTGCGCCCGAAAGACATATATGGTTGCCATGGCCTTCGGCTATGGCCACATAGTGAGTCCAAAGGAAAGATATTGGGGCAATATGTACAGTGGGCACAGCCGGGGCCAAAGGCCCTGTCTAGCAGGCCCAAAAGACATGTAAGGCCAAGGCCACCTAGTGGGTCCAAAAGAAACATATTTGGGAAACATGTACAGTTGTTGCAGTCTATGACTGTGGCCACTGGCCACTGCTGAAGGTCATGGCTAGTGGTCCCGGAAAAAAACTATGGTATTGCAAAACCCTTGAAATTAAATTTAAGTTGCGCAGATTTAAAACAATAACATCCTTGAAATTCAGCAGATGTGGGAAGTCATGACCAGCTTAACTCAGCATGTTCCCGTTGTAAAGCCCATGAGCATATACATATTATAAGAGAAGGAATTCATCATGACATACACATAGCATTAAGGGGGACAGAGCATTATGGGGAACATCAACGGGAAGGCGCAGAGTTCAGCTTGTCAGGACTTCCCACAGCCACTGACAAGTTCAAGTTTTGTGTTAAACCTGCACAACTTAACTGCACCTGAACTGAGGTTTTTTTCACTGAACATATATATCCAAAGAACATTTTTTTTTTGTAGGGACGTTAAAGTGAATAATACATTGTAAAAAAAACCTTGAAGTTCAATTAAAACACTTAGGTTGCAGGCACGTTAAGGTGAGTAATACATTATTACAGTAATACAAGAGGTGAGCCCGAAGATGCATTATCACACCTAATATGTCTTTATGTATCTCTGTTGTATATCCCTGCAACAAGAGGTGAGCCCAGTATGTATTATTACACCTACTATGTCTTTATGCATGCATGATACAGCACCCTACCACAAAAGGAGAGCTTTGTAGTATGTATACTTTTGCATATTCTTGTCCAAGCACTTCTGTAACTAGCACCTAGATACCTCAGAGTTTTGTGTGCTGTAAATAAATAAATAAATAAATAAATAAATAAATAAATACATAAATAAATACAAAATTCTAAAAGAAACACATGAAATTCAAGGAAAAACTTTAGTTGCAGGGATGTTAAGGTAAAAACATAAATCAACAAAACCCTGGAAATTCAGCTAAAGCCACCTTAAGTTTAACATGCCCCCCCGTTGAGCAGCCTATGGCCACAATGAAGACATCACAGATCACATTACTGATGACATCACTATTTACATAACAACAGTAACTGTCATTAAACATGGACTTCAGCCATGGTCAGTGTGCATGGCAAATATATTTTAATACATGAATGGGTACTAATAATGGTTTTCAGTTATGGACAGTGGTCACAACCTTCACCCATGTGCACTGTATATTTTAAAAATACTAACAGGCTACCAATCATAGATTTCTGCCTTCACCAGTGGCTACAGCTTTCAACCATATCCACTCTCTATTAGATACATTAATCATGCACTAGACATGGGCTTCACCATAATACTGGCAAGTGGCCACAACCTTTGGCTGTGCCATCTATAATTTCTAACTTATAAATGGGCCCCTAGCCAGCCTTGGCCTTTGATTTTGAGTAGTGTGTACATCTTTTGGGTATGTTGGTCTGTATATTTTAAAATAATAACATGGCATAAGCAATAGTCTTCAGCCATGCCCACTGTGTATTATACAACACTAACCAACCACTATCTATCGCCTTCAGTCTTTCCCTCTGTATATTATACATGCTAACCAGCCTCTAGACATGGTTTACAACACAATACTAGCCACTGTCCATGGTCTTTGGCTGTACCAGTGGAATATTCTAACACATTAATGGGCACTAGCTACAGCCTTTAGCCATGGCCCCTGACTACAGCTTTCAACATTGCTCACTGTATATTTTAAAACAATGAAGGGCTACTAGGCATGACTTTTAACCATGGACATTGGTATTTTGGACCACTAACTGACCACTAGCTATGGACTTTGGTTATGGCCAGTGACCCCAGCCTTTGTCATGGCCAAGTCCACGGCCCAAATTGCTATGAAGCTAATCAAAACGCTCATGAGCTAGCTTATAAATGTGGTATGTATAATGCCATAATTGATATGATATATGATATGATATGTCATTTATAACATGTCTGTACACAAGTGTTTCTAGATGCGACAAGACAAGGAAGAGTGGACACAGGGATGACAAGACAAACGATCTTAATAGGCCTTGGGCCTCATTAGGACCCAGGCGGAGTGGGTTTCCGCCAGCGCTAATCGCGGCGGACCCGTCCGCCGTACTACGAGTTCCCGTAGCGCCATGGTGGCCTTTTCCGCCTGGTTTTACCAGGCGGAGAAAACCATGGCGCTACGGGACCTCGTTGTTAATTACGCCACCGTATTTTACGGTGGCGTAATTAACTCCTTCCCCACTCCCATTATACCCTATGGGGCAAGAATGGGAATGGGGAAGGGCAGAATGGGGATTGGGGATTTACCGCTCCGCCGAGGTCGGAATGGGGCGGTAAATCCGCCAACCCCCATGGCGCTATCGACGGCTTTCCGCCGTGCTTCGCGGTGCATTTAGCACCGCGAAATCCGCCTGGGTCCTAATGAGGCCCCTTGTGTCATTCAGATTGTGCAAGTGCGATGATGTAAAGTTCAGGAGGGAGGGAGGAGGGTGAAAGGTCCAGGGAGAGGGAAGGGGGTGCAATCAGGACAGCATAGCTCTGATTAAGTGCAGCCAGGGCAGCGTGACTCTTGGTAAGTGCAAGGAGGCAGGAAACGGTGTGTAACACTTACAGCCCCTAAGTGCACGGTAGGACTGTAGGCTGTGCAGGGGATACTGAAAATGGAGTAACCTGATACCCAGTAGAGTCAGAGGGCAGACAAACAACCAGTTGGCAAGTAGGTCAGCAGGGGAGAGAGAGAAAGCAGGGGAGAAAAGGAAGGTATTGAGCTACTTCCGGAACTTCAGGTGGTCCGGCTCAAGATTGAGAGGGGCAGGGAGTCATTTCAGAGGGAGGCACGTGCAGAGAAGAGAGATCTTTGGCCCACACTCTGCCTGGAGAAACATCTGACCATCAGATAGTTTGAGATAGCTGTGCTAAGCGCTCAAGAAGGAAAGTACTTTAGAAAAGAGAGTTGGATGTAGTGCGGGGCACGGTCCTAGAAAGCCTTGTGGACGATGCAGAGAGTCTTGAACTTGATCCTTGCAGCCACCGGGAGCCAGGGGAAATACGGTCTCTGGGCTTGAGGCCAAGAGAAGTCTAGCAGTCATGCTCTGGATTAGTAAGCAGAGGGCGGAGAGTAGATAAAGGCAGATTGTGAAAGAGGCTGTTGCAGTAGTCCAGCCTAGAGAGAACCAGGGATCTGGAGACAGTGATCTTCTGTGGAAAAGCAAGAAAAGGAAAAATACCTCTGAGGAGGTGCAGCTGGTAGTGGGCCTTCTTGGCAAGGTTTGTGAAGTGAGGAGAGAAGGAGAGAGTGGAGTCGAAGAGGACACCAAGTTCTGTAGCCTGACAGAAAGGCAAAGGAAGAGGGCCCAAGGAGCGCAACCAGAGTGAGAGAGGGAAACCAGGAGCAGGGATTCCAATGAGAAGTATCAGGTGCATGAAGATAAAGTGGGCCAAAACAAAGCAACAACCCAAGCCATACACAAAAGTGACTGGATCAAGCAAAGATGAGCCCCAAGAAAGTAGTCCACTACTGCAAATCCCCGTGTGGATGACAAGGTCCTCAACATGGAAAAGGGGTAAATAATGCACAATCTGACATGAGATCAGGTGATAGAGCCTAAAAAGAGCAAAACCATCATAAAATGAATTTGAGAAACTTAATGACAAATGGCAAATGGTGAAGAACCTGGTGTTTGTGAACAGGCTATGTGACCTCTACTCAGAAAAAGGATAGGTCTTTGAGCAAAGCAGGTGACCGGAACACCAACAGAGCCCTTTACCCTCACCAGTTATTTTCTCTGGAGCACTGACAGCTCTCCCCGGTGAGGAACTGGGTTTGAACTGCTTTTGGGCCATTAGTTTCACCGCAGTTTAATTGTTACTATGGTTTTACAGCCCCTACTTTGGTCCCTTTACACCGGCTCCCCTTTTATTAATTATATACAATTTAATTAGTTATCACCGGTGATGGCATCAGTGATGGAATTTGTTTTATCATCAGTGCTCTCTATAACATATAATTAGTGATGTCATCATGATGTGATCTGTGATGTTATCATTGTGGTCGTAGGCTGCTCAGCAGGAGGCACAAAGTTAAGGTGGCTTTAGCTGAATTTCCAGGGTTTTTTGCTTGAAGTTCTCATTTTAGCATCCCTGCAACTAAAGTTTTTCCTTGAATTTCAAGCTTTTCTTTAGAGTTTATCACTCATTTTAACGTTTCTGCAACTAACGTTTTTTCTTTGAATGTAAAGTTTTTTTTACAATGCATCACTCACCTTAACCTCTCTGCAACCAAAGATATTTCCTTGAATTTCAAGTGTTTTGTTATTCCATACATAATTGACTTTAATTATACAAACATTTGGGCTAATGAAAACTATGTAACATGTGTAGAAAGTAAAATAACAATAAATTGTGCAACCAAAAATCCCCCAAATAAATCTGTTATTAAAAAATGTTGTTTGCATATTTACTTATATTTTTATAGTGTTTACATTTATATGTACTGTTGATGAATAGAAAGTTATTAAAGGGTTTTAGTAACTGTGTACAAACACTACACTCAATATATCCTAAAATAAATCTTTACAAGACTACTCCCCACATATGTATGAAGATATGTTGTTTTTTTAAAAATGTTTTATAGCCGCGGGTACCAAGGATGCATGCGCAGCTGAATGCGACAATGTCTGAGAGGTTTACCCACGGCTTCCACAAGGGATACTCGCGGCTATAATGAAATACATAAGGATATGTAATTTTTTTAACAGACACTGGGCCTCATCACGACTTTGGCGGTAACCCTTAAATCTGGCGGTAGCGCTATTACCGCCGGATTTAAGGGTCCGCTGAATCAGGGCTTTGGCGGATTTCGCCCCAGCTCTGAGCTGGGGGGAAATCTGCCGAAAATTTGCGCTATTACCGCCGGCAGGGAAATCTGCCGGCGGTATTAGCGCGAAGATTCCCCATTGAGCCCAATGGGGAATGGGGCATTCCCGAATGGGCTCAGTGGGGGATGGGGACTTACATTACCGCCGAACTCATGATCCGGCACTATTAGCGCCGGGGAGTTCAGCGGTAGGGCTAATACTGCCCGCGCTAATAGCGTTACCGTTACCGCCCAAGTCGTGATGAGGCCCACTGTATTGAGAGGACCAATTAAAGGTCTTTGATCCATATATACAGTATGTGTTTTTATTTTCTATTTTATTAACTGAAAAGTTGGCCCTGAAAAGGACTGTTTTGGGGTATAAGGAAAACAGGGTGTAGGAACTGGGAAGGGAAACACACTAGGATTCATACATATAACAAAAGGTAAAAAACATTTGTTTTCCGCATTTTATATTTTGTACATTTGTTGTGTTTTTTTCTAAAGAATGGGGTAAAAAATGGACACTTAAAAATATACCTGGGCCTCATTACGAGGTCGGCGGTAAGGGGTTAACAGCAACAGTAAGGGTGCCGTTGCCGTTAACCCCTAACCGCTGCATTATGAGGTCCCTTAGCGGGTCCCGCTAAGGGCACCTGGTTTCACCTGGCATCCTTAGCGGGAGCCGCTAAGGGACCAGGGAGCTAATAATGGGCCCGCTATTAGCAGGCCCGTTATTAGCTCCATCCCCATTCCCATTAAGCCCTATGGGGGCTCGAATGGGAATGGGGAATGGTTCTCAGAATGGGGATTTACCGGGTCCTCCAAGGTTGGAATGACCCGGTAAATCACTATTTCAAGAAACCGGACCCGGAATGCGGTGAGAGGATAGCCATGGTGCTAATAGCACCATGGCTACCTCCAACCTCGTAATGAGGCCCATAGTGTTGGAAATTGGTCATATGTTCTGAAAGAGCCTTGCCCCAAGTTTCTAGGGTGCCATCTCCCACCTCGATCAAACTGTGACAGGTTTTGCAAATCACAATAAAGCTCAAAAGATCACGTGGAGGCAGGATAAACTGAGGTTGGGTGTTAGTTGGTGCAGAATAGCTAGGAATCATATTGGAAGTCTGTGGTGCAGATGATAAATACTTTTTTACTGATCTTTTTTCCGTGCGATCTCACCTAAAGTTTCACATGAGCCTTCCGATATGATTCTCCACTTCAGCCCAATGAACATGGACAAGATGTTGAATTAACGTGGATGTCCCCAAGCTTTGTAACAGCTTGTGACAAGATCTCCTCTGCAAAATCCTACCACATACATTGCACATGACCTCCTTGATCCCTTTTTTGCTGTGTTGGTCCTGTACATGGAAAAAGTGCCAACTGTCAGCTATGTTGTTTTGTGCACATTGCTTCTTCCGTGGCAGTAAAGCTGAAGCTACCCACATCACCTCAACATCACTGCTAATCGTAGTCATTTTCAAAAGCAGGACTGTGGAGGAAAAATAAAAACTGTAAAAATGCAAAACACAAAAAGGGCTCTTCCACTTATTGTCAAAAAACCTTAAGAAAATAACAAACTAAAATGACAAAAACTGACAAACTGCAAAGCACAAGACAAAGGACACAGGTATAGGAAGAAGAAAAGTAAAAAGGAATGGATTAAAGGAGATTTGGGCCTCATTATAAGTTTGGCGGTAGCCTTGCAGGTAAAACTGTCAGGCTGCCGCCAAACTTGCAAATTTTTCCGGCCCCTGGCAATGGGGAAATACAGGGCCATTACAACCCTGGCGGACCCTTTATTTCCCCATTTCCAGGGGCCGGAAACTTTAACTCCCCATTCCCATTTGAGCCCTTTGGGGCTCAATGGGAATGGGGAGGCCGGATGCACCAGCACCATTCAGAATTGTGTTGGTGCATCCAACATGCTCTGCTCGTGGGTGCCGGTACGCCCAGCAGGTCCAACTTGGTGGGTGAAAAGGCACCTGCGAGCAGAACTCGTAGTTTGCCATTCCGGTAACTACAGTACCGGCAAGCTTATGGGTACCGTAGTTACCATACCGGCACACTTGTAATGAGGTCCACTGATTTTGAAATGTTGCAGAAGGCTCACAATGAAGTTCAGCAACCAAGAGACAAAAAGCAATGACAGAAAACAGAAAAGAGGTGCTTGGGAGAGGGATATAACTGCAGTGACATGATACAGGCAACCGGGATGTGTTTTCCGCATGCGCGGGTAAGTCAAAGCACAATGACATGTTTGCACCTAAATTATTGACCAGTTCCCTCAGTGAATGAGGAGACATGCCTGCACGTAGCCATAGGTGCATCAAGGGAAGGCCCAATCACTTTGAAAGGTGCGTTCATGTGGCTACGCTACCTTGCGCCTGTTCATGACAGCCAATCGGATCACGGGCTGCGCTCACCCGCCTAGCCGCGACAACAAAGAACCGAATCACATGCTGCAGTATATTGACGCAGCCATGCCCACGTCGTATGATGAAATCAATGTTTGCAAAATGTCCCAGTCAGACATTGTGCCGAGTTGACGCATCTATGCATCTTCGCGCTTCATTTAGCAGCCAATCAGAATGCACACTGTGGTTAGGCACCTCGCATGACTCTTAGCCTTGTCAATGATCAGACCAATTGCATGCTGCAGTGTCTCTGCACAGCTTTGCCCACACTGTATGATGAAATACACGCATGCAAAATGGCCCAATCAGACATTGTGCCTTGTCGAAATATGTACGTGTCTTCGCACCTCCTGCGGCAGCCAATCAGAATGTGTGCTGTGGTTACGTGCCTGCACATGACTCGTAGCCTCGTCAATGAATTGACCAATCGTCCTCTGCTGTGCCTCAATGTGACTATGCTCATGCCGTATGAAAAATTATGCACATGTGAAATGGTCCAATCGGTCATTGTGCCTTATTGATGCATCTACGCATCTTCGCACGTCATGAGGCAGCCAATCAGAATGCACGCTGTGTGTCTAGATGTGATTCCTGTGCCCGTCAAGGAATGGTCCAATCATGCATTGCAGTGTATTGATGCGGCAACACCCATGCACTATGACAAAATCCATGCGTGTGAAAGTAACCAATAAGGGTGCGCGGTAATGAGTAGCTTTGAAATATCACCACACACACACACAAAAAAATTGTATATTGATCATTGGTAATAGTGCTTGTTAGTGAAAGGTTTTCCAAGTAACTGCAAAAACCTTTTGCACTTTAACCCTTTTCCTCCTTTTTACAACGTTTTTACTGAATCCTCTTTTCCCTTGTCATGTCATTTGTTCAGTTTGCGTATTTGTTTGTTTGTTTGTTTGTTTGTTTGTTTTATTATTTATAATGCGCGAGCGTACCCGGGGGTATCAGGGCGCAGACTTTACAAGAATTTTCGAAGCTTGGTTACAGTACACGAGGAATATACATAATACAAAAATAGGTGCACAAATGTTATATACAGTATATACAAATCATCAGTAAGGCCAGCAGGCGGTAATGTAATATACAGGTAAGCAAGAGGCACACGTGGTTACGATGTGTGCGTGTAGCGCTGGACACTACCTAGTCTTAGTGGGTCTCCAGTTTCAGCCAGGAGATTAACTTGGAGCGGAAGTTCTGATAGGGCAAGTCTACTCTAAGGTTTGGAGGCAGGGAGTTCCATAGCTTGGCAGCTTTTACCGGGAAGCTGTTGCCTCCTATGGTGGCCCGTTTGTAGTGGGGGACAGATAGGCAATCTTTGTATGCGGTTCTGATGGGTCTTGAGGAGGATTGTTTGTGGAACCTGTTGATCAGGTAGGTTGGGGCTGCGTTGTTGAGAGACTTGTGGGTGAGAGATGCCGTTTTTAAGAGAATTTTATCTCTGGTGGAGAGCCAATTGTTCTGTTGGCTGAAACCTGTAATGTGTTCTCTTCTGGAAATGCCCAGAGCTGCTCTGAGAGCGTTGTTCTGAAGGGTTTGCAGTTTATTGGTGGTGGCCTTGGTGGATCCTAGGTAGAGGGCATTACAATAGTCGAGGCGAGACAGTATGAGGGCTCTGGCGAGTGTCAGACAGCTAGTGTCAGACAGGAAAGGTTTGGCTGCACGGATTAATTTGCACGTGTAAGCCGTGGAGGATGCAAGGGAGTTCACTTGTCTTTTGAGGGAAAAATTGGAATCTAGATAGAATCCCAATGTTTTGACCTCTTGTCCGACTTTGATGTTGTTCCCGTCAATCATGAAGGAGTTATAGGCCGGGCCAAGTTTCTTTATACTGATTGTGGTGCCTAAGATGATGAGTTCTGTTTTATCATCATTCAGGCATAGTCCATGAGTAGCCATCCATGCCTGGATGATGATGTACACCCTATTTAGCAAGGCCAAATCCTTTCCATAATCTCCTGAAAGCGGAAGGAGGATCTGAGTATCATCTGCATAGTTAGTGTAGGTGATACCGAGATGATCCAAATCATCGAAAAGGGGCTTGGTAAATATGTTGTATAATGTGGGGGAGACACAGGAGCCCTGAGGTACACCACATGTGATGGGTATAGGGTCTGCTGCCGCCGTGGGAGAGAAGACCCTCATAGTCCTGCCGTTGAGGAAGGATGTGATCCAGGTGATGGCCTCACTGGAGAAGTGAGCCGAAGTGTGGAGGTGTGAGCAAAGGACAGAATGATCGACCAGATCGAAGGCTGCAGAAAGGTCGAGGAGGAGGAGTAGGGCGGCTTGCCCGTTGTCTCTGAGCGAATCGATCTGCGCTTTCAAGTCAATAAGGGCGGTTTCAGTCCCGTGTTGGGGACGGAATCCAGATTGTCTAGAGCCTAAGAGGTTGTGTTCTTCCAGGTGCTTCTGTATTTGTACATAGGCAACCTTGTCCAGAATTTTTAGTAGAAAGGGAACAGTAGTTATGGGACGGTAGTTTGTGGGTATGGCTGGGTCAAGTGTGGGTTTTTTCAGTAGAGGTAGTACCCAGGATTGTTTTAGGTTAGTAGGGATGGAGCCAGTGGCAAAGGAGGCATTGATCAATTTTGTAATGAAAGGGGAGAGGTCGCGGGCAGCATCTTTAATGAGCTGTGCAGGGCATAGATCTCCCTGGCAATTAGACGGTTTCAGGGACAGGATAATTTTTTCGACTTCCAGTATGTTGACTTTGGCGAATTGGAAGCGGGCTAGGTCAGTGGGCATGGGCTTGTCCGGAATTTTTGAGTTGAGGGTGTCATTCAGGGATGCTCTTTTGCTGGTGATTTTACTTTGAAGAGTCACAATCTTGTTTGCTAGGGCTCTTTGAATTTCTGAGCACCAGTTTTTATCTTTGGTGCACTTGTCAATGGGTGCTATGGGGGTTTCTATTTCTTTAAGGATGGAGAAAAGTTCTTTCATGTTAGATTTAGCTTGGGATATACGAGAGTCAAAGGAGGCTCGTTTGGCCAGGTAGATTTCTTTTTTGTAGAGTGCAGCTAGTTTGGAGAGTTTTAGTTTGTTAGAGACTGAAGGGGATTTTTTCCAGATGGCCTCGCAGTTTCTTTTTTGCTGTCTTAGTTTTTTGAGGAATGGTGTGTACCATTTGTTAAGGTGCGTTTTCGGTTTACTGGATCTCAGTTTAAGGGGGGCGATGCGGTCCAGTGAGGTGGCCATAATCTTGTTATATTCTTCAACTAAGGACTCAGGGTCCAGGTTATCAGGAAGTGAGTTGAGAGTGGGGAGTAGGTCAGGGATAAGTCTTTATACTGTCATGTTCTTCTTGTTTCTAGTGAGAGTGGGTGGGGCCTTAATGGTGGGCGGGGGTGAGGGTCTGTCGGTGGAGAGCATAAATGATACCAGATGGTGGTCAGTCCAGGCTTGGGGTGAGATATTTGTAATGTTCACTAGGCAGTTGTGGTCGGCCACCCAGTCAAGTGTTCTACCTTTCGTATGCGTGGGTGTCATACATCTTTGCACAAAGCCTAATTCAGTAAGAGTATTAGCTATGGTACTAGCGGAATGGTCTTCTAGGTCATTGTAGCCCAAGTTAAAGTCTCCTAAGGTGAGAGCTTGAGTGGAGCTTTTGAGGTTGCTGGATAGGATGGAGTTAAGGTCTTCATCGAAGGTGCCAATGGGGCCTGGCGGACGGTAGATCAAGTAGATGTTAAGAGTTTGGGAGTTAGTGAGTGGTATTTTGACTGCTAGTGATTCGCAAGAGAGGGCGTCGGTCGAGGTGGCTAGTCTCATGGTGAGACTGCACTTATGGATAAAGGCGACACCGCCTCCTCTAGAATTAGGGCGGTCTTGTCTCAGGATGGAATAGTTATCTGGGACTGCCAACATAAGCATAGGGCCTGCTGCTGGGTGTAGCCAGGTCTCAGTGATGGCGAGGAAGTCAAGGTCTTCGGTGAGTATTAAGTCTGCAATTTCTGTAGCATGAGCTACTAGCGACCTGGCATTGATCAAGGCTCCCTTGATATTGGGGCTAGCTTTGTTTTTAGAGATAGTGGCTATGTTTTTTGAAGTAGTAGTAGTATGGCGCTTGTCTTGTGTAAGTTTAGGGGTACTCTGGTTGCGGGAGTTCTGAAGGGTTTGTAATGGGTTACTGGATTGTGTGGAGGTGTTTGGTCGCGGTGGCAGCGATCTAGAGTTTTGTGTAGTGGGCAGTGAGCGGGCAAGTGGTTCATGGATTTTGGCTAGTCTGGCTCTAAGTCCTAAGTTCCTTTCTGTGGTGGTGCGAGGGTGACTGGAAGGTAGCAGTGTCTGAGAGTCGTTTAAATCTAGGTAAGGTACTTGGTTGTTGTGTCTGGGTAGGGCTGGCATGTTAGGTAGGTGTGGAGCCATCTTGGTCGGAAATGTGTTATTGAGGCTGATCATGAAGTAGGCAAGCAAGATGGAGGTGAGTAGATACATGCTAAATGGTGGGGTCGAGAGTGTTATGGAGCGCTAAATAATACCTGAATTGGGGTGGCAGCACGTGGATGGGATGGTCTATGTAGCCCCTAGATAAGGGTAGTTGATGAGGCTGTGATGCCGGGGGTCTGGCAGACGGTAGACACTGGCACGTAACAGGCATGAAACAGGCACTAGCCTTTTTTCAATAGTGTGGTCTAAGTACGACCATAGGGCACAACACAGTAGTGTGGTCTAAATACGACCATAAGGCACAACACAGTAGTGTGGTCTAAATACGACCATAAGGCACAACACAGTAGTGTGGTCTAAATACGACCATAAGGCACAACACAGTAGTGTGGTCTAAATACGACCATAAGGCACAACACAGTAGTGTGGTCTAAATACGACCATAAGGCACAACACAGTAGTGTGGTCTAAATAGGACCATAAGGCACAACACAGTAGTGTGGTCACTATGCAACCAAAGGGTATGTGACTAGTAGTAGAGACCATAGACCCATCTGAGTGGGGGTGGCTAAGAGTCCGTGCATGCAGTAATGTCCCGGTACTTGCAGGTACTTACAGTGCGTTCTCCTTATGCGAGAGGGTTCTGGTTTACTTTTCTTTTTCTGTTTTTAAAAAAGTTATAATTTTTTGTGGCACTGTCTTTTTAGTGTTGTCATTTTTGTGATTTTACATTTTCCTCTCCATTTGGACATTTCAACATGTCTAACCATGAGAACAGAATCAGCAGCGATGACACTGTCATCTGTTTCCCCAATCCATTACCACTCAGGAAGAAAGCCACACAAATAAAAAGCCCTGGAGACAGTTGGAGATACTTTAAGGTCAAAGAACAGTGCTCTAAAGTGGAGGTCGGAGAATGTACAGTGCACATTGTGCATGAAGACTCAAAGACGTGGACCAACAAATGTGCCGTCACAAAGCCTTGGAACATCTGTGATGATAAATCATCTAATGAGAGTGTATTGGGATGATGTGGATGACACATATCGTAAATCACACAAACTTCACAAATCTAAAATGCATGGCAATGCAATTTCCTAGCTCTGAATCGTAGTAAGATAGAGTTGTTGGTAGTAGGTAGCACAAAGGGGCTTAATAACCTAAATCAAGCCTATAGTGCCTTTAAACTGGGTGATGACATTATCTCTCCTTTACCCAAAACAAAAATACTAGGAGTAACATTGGACCCGACATTAAGTATGAAGGCACATGTTTCAACAGTGGTGGTGGGGGTATTATATTACGTCAAACTGCTGGTCCATTTGAGGCCCATGATCCCCCATGAAAGTGCTGAGACAATTGCTAGGGCAATAATCGGTGCTAAATTGGATTACTGCTGCAGCCTTCTGTTGGGCATCAGTCAACGAGAATTGCACAGACTACAGGTTGCACAGAATTGGGCAGTCAGAGTAGTACTTAGACTCCCCAGGCATAGCCATGTAACCAAGGCTAGACGTTCCCTTCACGGGCTTCCCATTGAATCCCGGATTAACTTCACAGTGCTAGTTATTGTTTTTAAATGCAGGCTACAAATAATGCTGGCTTACCTAGAAGAGCACATAAAAGAGAATTGTAAACAAAGAACTCTTAGATCAGGATCCCTAAACTTGATTTTACAGCCAAGATGTAAGACATCAAAGGCGGAAAACAGAGCATTCAATGTGAAGGCCCCTTCCCTTTGGAACAAACTTCCTGTAGGACTGAAGAGTCACAATTCTCTTCAAGCTTTTAAGAAGGAATTGAAGACCCTCCTATTCACCTGATATTTTTGTGCCACGGACGCTTCCAACTGCACCCGTATTTGTCTGGGAATCCAGTAAATCTTTTTTAAAGGCTTTTGACCTTCCTTTCTCTTTTGCCCTTTCTGTTCGGTATTGTCTGTCCTTTTTGTAGTCTGCGCCTTTATGCCTGAGGGCCAATAGTGTGTATAGCAAATGTAATGTAATGTAATGTAATGGGGCTTGTGCCTTACGTGCACGGAAATCAGCACCATGTCCAGCATCTGATTCCACCAGTACATCACCAACACTCAATTGACCCTCGACTTCAGCAGCAGTGTCATCTCAACATGTTCCAATTTTGCCAGCTCCCGATGTCTCAGTTATGAGAGTCCTGTGTGATCTATGCCACGAAAGGGTAGCTGTGGGAGGTGCCACAACTAAGAATTGGGAAAAAAGTTAATCGCTGTACACCAGATTGATTGTAATCCTTAGTTGTTTTTTTAAGCATCATATCCCCCCTTTTTCAGATTGTTTCTTTTAAAAAAAATAAAAATAATAATACAGTTTCCATTCCCTTTATTATATGCTTCATTCTTATGTGTTTTCCTTCCCTGTTCCACCCCCCCATTTCCTTTTCCCAAAACAGCCATTTAAATGTCCACTGTCTAAGTTACAAATCTAAAACAGATATAATTAAACACAGAATGCAAACATATTACAATATCTATTGTAATTTAGTTTGTGCAGTTTGATTGCCAACCCCCCTCCAAAATGTTTAATTTTAGCCAGGATTACAATGTTGCGGGTAAGCTGGTAAGCAGGTGTTCACGGGCAGAATCAGCCCAGTCATTGCTCACCTTATCCAAGCCAACAAATCCCTGCATCTCATTGGTTGGTGCTTCAGTCATGACTAAATATATATATAAAACCCATTTACAAATCTTTCTGTAGGTATATGTGGATTGTACATATATATTATATTTAAAACTGGCTTACCCCATACCTTTTGTATATTGTCACCTTTTATGTTTAATAAAAATAATTCTGAAACAGAATTAAATGTATTTTAAAATGAAATAGAAAGGCAAATCTTGATTTTTCATAATTGTACTAAGTGAATACTAAGCATTCCTAGTACAGAACCTATAAAGGTGTATAAAGGTTGTATTTATTAATCATGCTATAGAGGAAAATACTGTCTCATTGGAGCATTGGAGAGGAAAGAAAATCTCTTTTACATATGTAAAATATATAACTCTTAACAATTGTTTAAATAACCATTATGTCAAAAAAAGCTTAAAACAATAAGTTTCAAAGAGGAGTGGTATCAATTGTCTACTATAGATAAAAGAAAAACGTTTTGATTATCATAACTACACTAACCAATTAGACTACTACGAACTTGGTTTTGTATCAGCAAATTATAAATAGAATTGACCAAAATGTTAATAGTTTGTGCACCTACCTCATTTTACTACACTGAATCTGTGTTTCAATTCTGAACACAAATTATTAAATATTAAATGATGAAAGATTTGCAGACTAATTTATGCAAACTTAACCAGGAAACCAAAACATATAACCTAAGTATGTCTTCAGTTTTAAAAATAAATGTATGAAGAAAATCGTAACATTATTTTGAGTATAATTTTTTTAAAGTCTAGTCATACCACTATTTCAAATAATAGGTAGAAAATAAAAAGGTTGTGTGTGTGGAAATGTGTCAAAGGCATGGTCTAGTAAAAAATGTTATTGTCCTTACGGGTCGGCCATGTTTTTTCAAGCCTAAGTGGCTCGATTTTAGAAAACTTTCCTATAGACCTTACCCGAGTTTTCATCCATTAAACGCACGTAAAAACAGGCACCAGGGAACCGCCATTTTGTGATAACCCTATCACTTGCCGCATCGCCCTGGCTGACCTGCTTCTGCAGCACTAAATCAATTCCCCCGCCCCTGAGCCTGTCATCAGCAGACTCGTACTGCCCATTTCCCAACGCCAAAGCATGTCTTGTGTCAACATTCGCTGCGCTTCAGCTAATGACGTGTCGCCATGGAAATGGCAGGACGCCTCTTTCCTCAATAAGTATAAACAGACCGTTTCACAACACACAGCAGCAGATTTTCGATTCCATTCCTCTCTGTGTGTTACTTAGAGTATTTTGTGACTCGTTTCTGTGCTCTTGTCAGCTACCTTCGCCGCTTGTAGCCCGTGTGAACACCTGTACCATCTCGGTAAATTATTTTACTTTGTTTACCACACAATGGCTACAATAATGCCCTACATGTACGAGCCCGAGTATACCGAGGAGAAACTACTGGAAAGGGAAGCACGCGAAAACTATGGGGATTCGGACGGCAGTTGGCAGGACGAATCAACAGATGAAGAGCCTGGGCCTAGTCGCATGGACGGTGTCTCCACCTGGTGCACGTGCAATCGGTGCGAGCTAATGCCAACCGAGGAGGAGAACTGCTGCTGCTGAGAAAACCCGGGATGCCTGGCCTACATTTCGGAAGGCAAGCCACGACCGCAATGCATCACCGAGCTGCCAGACTTCAGGGCAGCCTGCCTCACACGGGGCGTGTTGAGAATAATGATGGTGCGTATGCACGAACTTCGCGCAACTGTTCGTCCTCGTAATCCGAGTAACGAGTAAGTATACTCTGCTTGTCATGCCACTCCTATTTCATGTTCTTCTACTATATCCAAAATTACATCTACATATCATTGTAACGCATGTAAGTCGTTCAATAGTGTGCATTGTCTAGATAGCATTTGTCCGTGCAGAATGCCATTAGTTACAAGAATTGTCATTGACAACAAACGTTTATTAAACTTATCTTGGTCATTTAAAAACAGTTTGTTTCATTCCTTTTCACAGGTGGTACAGGCTGGTGGCCTATCGTTCCTTTACATGGTGGCTCCACGGGAGGCTTGGACACCGCGTTCGAAAGAGTGATACCCGCCTGTGCGTTTGTGCCATAAGAGAAATGTTCCCGAGTGACAGCAGTCAGTACAGGGGATTTTCTCTCGCTGTGCTGCAACCTGACCTGTATAATCTTTAAAGTCTTGTATTTTTGTGTCATGAAAATAAGATACAAAATAAAACACCACATATATTTTAACAACGGTTGTTTCGATTTTTTTAAATGAATCAAGTGTGTCTCCATTCAAGGATGGACGTCAGACATCTGTGCTCCGAATGGGTGAAGGTCTGGTCGCTGTGAAGCAGGGTAAAGTCACTATCTAAGCTAACATAAAATATTCTCGATAATGCATGCACTAAATAACACTTGTTCAAAGTCTTTCAGTAGGTTATGTCTCTATAAAAGTCACACATATATATATCTATACTAACAATTAACATTGGATTATACAGGCCTTAGGTTAAGGGTCTTGACCACTGTAATACACTGGTTGAAGTGTGGGTCTGTGCTCACAAGAATCCCTGGTATGTGGCATTTGTTATTGATAAGCAACAATATATTGCAGTAGGGGTCTAATGTTAATTGGGGATCTGCGAGGTGGGCATCATGTCGTGGTCAGTGGTCTGGCACTTGAAGAGAATACCTTGCAGGTACACAGGGTCACAATGGCAGTAAGTTTCCACTGGCGAGGGTGTGTGGGCAAGGACACGTTTATGGAGATGAACGAGCGATGTGCTTAGTTCAGGCTGGTTCACATGCAGGACAGTGATCTCAGAGGAAGAGTCATGCTCAGTGGTCCCATCTACGCGATTGTCAACCAAAGTTATCACATAAGGGCATTGGGTGAACCCACTACTGGAGGCACTTGGTCCGAGTTTCTACTGAGAAGTAAAGCATGAGAGGGGCCATCGAGAGGGGCCTGATGGCCCCTCATTCCCACACACTTATCTGCACACCCACCGGCCCATCCATCCACCCCCCCCTATCAAAGGCAGTTCGCACCCGGGGATGAGCGCTGGCATGTGGGGCTATCTTGGGCGCGAACGGCTAAGGTGCCAAACAACATGTACACTTCAAAAGGTATCTTACGCCCAGGGGCCATCGTTCACATGGTCTCCTCAGACCCCGTGTCTCCATGCATGCCTCCCCTGAGGCAGGCCGCCCCCTTGCAATCCACATAAGTGTGTCTCCATTCAGCAGTCTTCCTGTGCCTTATCTGCACGCCCCAGGCCCATCCAGCCCACCCCCCTCTATCAAAGGCGGTTCGCGCCAGTGGAGGCGCGCTGTCAGGGGCGCGAAAGGCCAAGGTGACAAACTACATGTACACTTCAAAAGGTATCCCACGCCAAGGGCCATCGTTCACATGGTCTCCTCAGACCCCGTGTCTCCAGGCAGGCCTCCCCCGAGGTAGGCCGCCCCCCTGCAATCCACATAAGTGTGTCTCCATTCAGCAGTCTTCCTGTGCATTATCTGCACGCCCCAGGCCCATCCAGCCCACCCCCCTCTATCAAAGGCGGTTCGCGCCAGTGGATGCGCTCTGTCAGGGGCGCGAAAGGCCAAAGTGCCAAACAACATGTACACTTCAAAAGGTATCTTACGCCCAGGGGCCATCGTTCACATGGTCTCCTCAGACCCTGTGTCTCCATGCATGCCTCACCTGATGCAGGCCGTCCCCCTGCAATCCACATAAGTGTGTCTCCATTCAGCAGTCTTCCTGTGCCTTATCTGTACGCCCCAGGCCCATCCAGCCCACCCCCCTCTATCAAAGGCGGTTCGCGCCAGTGGATGCGCGCTGTCAGGGGTGCGAAAGGCCAAGGTGACAAACTACATGTATACTTCAAAAGGTATCCCACGCCAAGGGGCCATCGTTCACATGGTCTCCTCAGACCCCATGTCTCCAGGCAGGCCTCCCCCGAGGTAGGCCGCCCCCCTGCAATCCACATAAGTGTGTCTCCATTCAGCAGTCTTCCTGTGCCTTATCTGCACGCCCCAGGCCCATCCAGCCCACCCCACTCTATCAAAGGCGGTTCACGCCAGTGGATGCGCGCTGTCAGGGGCGCGAAAGGCCAAGGTGCCAAACTACATGTACACTTCAAAAGGTATCCCACACCAAGGGGCCATCGGTCACATGGCCTCCTCAGACCCCGTGTCTCCAGCCAGGCCTCCCCTTGAAGCAGGCCGCCCCCCTAATACCACGACATACATACGTCATTCATTCACAAACACACCCCTGTTTCTAATACTTTATAAACCACTTGATATGTCTCATGAGAACATCTTTGGGCTTTGCAAGTCAACTCCTGAACGTGCTACCTGGCAACCACTGAGATCTACGCTAATCTACTCGTCGTTGTGCTATCCGTGAACTTCTGTGACCGCTTAGAGCAAACCCATCAGTGTGCTACCTGTGGCCACCCACCTATTCTCCTGCAACATACTGCTCTGCTTGCTGAATCCAACTGTTTGTTGGTCAAGGTAAGGCCATGTATCCTAGTCATATTTCGCAGATTTTTAAATTTCTATCTATTTGCGAGTAGAGTACACAATAGTGCTATGTTCATTGGTCTCATTGCTATTGACTTGAGTTTCCATTGCTATGCTATCAATAGATCTATTTATTTTCATCTTTGTCTACTGTCATCGAATTGCATCCTTCGGGGGTCCAGTCTATAATGTAAGCATGTTTCCTTCTCGTGCAAGACAGAACATCCAAGGGACGAGTCACATGTTCAGATTTTAGTCACATCATTTATACATTTCTGCAACTTATGCAAATACTTAGCCGCACATAATGAACTGGTATAGTTCCTGCAACCAAAACAAACCTTGCATTGATCATTGTATGATTCATTTACTTTTGTATCAAATCTTTATTCATGAAGATTGTATAATAATGTCGATATTTACTTTTCAGATTTATCAACAATGCCTGCCTGTTCGATTAGCGGTTGCCCTTCGAAGACCCATGCGAAATCTGAAGGCACTACAATGCATGTATTCCCAAAAACTGTTGATCGAATAAGAGAATGGGTCAGACATTGCGGATATCCACTGGATGAGCTGGAAAGTAGAGTCCAACAAGTCTTACAGGACAAGAGGGGTGATCGATACCGCATCTGCAGCCGGCACTTTTCCTTGGACATGTACACAACATCTTGGGTAACAAAGAAGAATAAACGGCGAACGACACGGAAATTGATCTAAAACGCTATTCCCACTCTATTTGTCCACATTCCGCCACTGGTGAGTCAAGTGTCCGGATTTAGCTTTAGGCTTTGCGGTAGTGTGTAGGTAGCCGAATGGATTAATTGATATTGTAGGTGTTCTATCCCTTGTAGTAATTTCGATATTGATATGAGTGTATAGTTTTTTGAATAATGACATTTATCATATATTCTTTTTCGATTTCATAACCCACAAACGCAATGTATATATATATATGGGAACAGGGAACTGTGCTGTATTGAGCATTTTTCAAGTATTCTGTCGCCTTACATGGCTATTTTTAATATTGGCATTTCATTATCAATCATTAATTTACCTTTACAACTTCTTGATTATCCCTTGAATCTGAAGCAAGAACATTCTACATCCTTGACATGGTCGCAGTTATCAACCACTTCTAGCGCGTATCAGGTAATCTTACTAGGCTAATCCGCTACATACTTGTTTTATGCATGTCAAGTAATAGTTTTATTCTATCGTGTAATTATTTTACCGAATGTTTGGTTAGTGCTTTCCAATTGATATACACCTTAGTTATCGTCCACTGGTGTTTGTTTTCAGTTATAATTAGTGTTATCCATACTAATGCAAGTACTGTCTTTCAGGGAGATGCTGAAGCGTCCGCCACATCTACAACATTTCTAGATGTTCTTCACCAGCAGGAGGTATGGATACTGACAGCTCCATCGAGCGTCATCATCAGAGCTGGAATTCTTGTTGTTTGATTGTTCTACACAATGTTTCATTCGTGGTTAGCCATTGATATGTACCTGGGCTGTCCACCCCAGGTGTGTGTTATGTTTTCACTATTGTAACCCTCACTAATGCAAGTACTATGTTTCAGGCAGTTGATGGAGTGTCAACCCCTGCACTTGATGCAGAGCCTGACATTCAAGTAATTCCAGGGGAAGTGGAAGCGGGACCATGCGTATACGAATCGGCGCAACAGCTTTCGGAAGTGCGCACTACATTTGCAACATCCATAGATATTCTTCAGCAGCACGAGGTATAGATACTGACAGCTCCAACATGCATGATCATATAACGTGATTCCATTTGCTATACTTTCTTCCCTATTAACGCAAGTGCTGTGTTTCAGGGAGACGGCGAAGCTTCCACTACAATCACAACATCCAATTTAGATGATGCAGATGTAAATAAATCGGAGAAATAAGTCGATGAAATGTGATCATATTTAGATTTTCCTTGATTCTTTTAGACAATGCATCATTTGTGGTTATCTCTTTATATGTACCTGTGCGTTCGACCCCAAGTGCGTGTTATGTTTCCAATATTGAAAATCATAATAATGCAAGTACTGTGTTTCAGGGAGATGACGGAGCTTCCACTACAATCACAACATCCCATTTTGATGATGCAGATGTAAAGGAATCGGAGAAATAAGTCGATGAAACCTGCATACTTATATTTTCCTTGATTGTTTTAGACAATGCATCATTTGTGGTTATCTCTTTATTTGTACCTGTGCCGTCGACCCCAAGTGTGTGTTATGTTTCCAATATTGAAAACCATACTAATGCAAGTACTGTGTTTCAGGGAGATGCGGATGCCTCCTCTCCAATACAAGCATTCATGGCAGTCCATGCAGAGCCGGAGGTATGGATACTGACAGCTCCATCGAAATAGATCATCACTGGTCGAATACTTGTCGTTTGATTGTTGCACACAATGTTTAAATCGTGTTTGGCTATTGAAATGTACCTGTGTGTTCGTCCTCACGTGTGTTTTATGCTAACAATATTTTGATACATAGTAATGAAAGAACTATGTTTCAGGGAGACGATGGAGCCTCATTCCGTGCTGTCTATGCGGATACAGAAAATATAGTCGTTGCAGCGCAAGAGGAAGGGAGGACATGCGGAAACGAATCAGAGCTACAGCGTGCAGATGTTGAAGGTCGAGTCAAAAAAGTTGCAAAGAAAAAAAAACAAAAAAAGGTTAGTTACAAACAGTTCATAATTTTAAAAAAATGTGTGTGCTGGGGACTATTTTATGTTTTTTTTTCAGTCAATTGGACTACACTTTATCTTGTGTTTAACCTGAACATCCCTTTTCCGATCTCTCCTCCACTTACCCGTGGGTGTCAGAACTATACATACACAGACAGTGAAGCGAATGAGAGATGTTGCTTGCCAGACCATGTACACTATGGAGGAACTATTAATTGAGGCGAGGCGTGTTCAGGCTCAAGATTCTCATGTCCAATGGCCAGAACATGAATTAACTGTGTTTGGAGACTACAGCAAAGTTACATTGGACCATTGCTACATTGCGACCGCACCACCACAAGAAGATGTTATTGAATGTATTGAAGATAGCTCTGAAGTAGTTTCAGATCAATTCACACAATCTACACCCGCCAAAAATTTGCCGCCCAAAAACCTGTCGACATTGTTGTGTTCTCCCATCAATGTTGAAGTAATAGATGTCGAAATGACAGAGAATGAACCAGCCGCAGCATCCATAGACGCATCAGAACTTGATATCAGCGATATTACTTTCCAATGTGTTGAAATCTCCACAACGTCACAGGCCGAAACAACGTTGACGCAGGATGACAGTCTAATGAAAGAGAGCAAATACATTGTATTCGACAGTTGTTTGATGGAAATTATAAGTATGCTGAAATGTGTGCATTCCATTAGAGGGAAAGTATGTGGGAAGCCATTGATTAATGTGACTCGTCAAATAAAAGGCAGTAACGTCAAAATAAATGCCGCCTGTAGATTAAATCATAGGTCCTCATGGTCTGCACAACCGATGCTGGGGAAACTGCCAGCAGGCAATCTACTGTGTGCAGCTGCATCACTTTTTAGTGGCTCCAGTTTTAGAATGTTAGAGGCTTTCTTTCAGTTTGTGGGACTCCATTTCATTTCTAAAGCGCTGTACTACATATACCAACGTGATTATCTGTTTCCGGCCATTAGTGATGCTTGGACAATTGAACAATTGTCTCTAGCAAGTACATTCAAAGGCAAACGATTCAGGCTAGCCGGCGATGGACAGTGCGACAGCCCTGGATTTTCTGCCAAGTACTGCACCTACCACTTTCAGGACATGGGTAGTAAGAAAATTGTGAGTTCGGTGGTCGTGCAGGTAACACAATGTACATCGTCAGTGGCCATGGAGAAACTAGGATTTATAAAATCAGTGGAATATCTACAATTAAGGGGAATGCACATCGACCTCATAGCCACGGACAGACACGCTTCAATTGCCAAGAGAATGAGAGAGCAGTTCCCACATATTAATCATCAATTTGACGTATGGCATCTTGCTAAATCAATCAGTAAGAAAATCTCGGCTGCAGGAAAAAAAAAGGTTTTGAAAGTATTCTGCAGTGGTCCCATTCTATCACCAACCATCTTTGGTGGAGCTCAAAAACTTGTGAAGGGTCAGTGGAAATACTACTTGAAAAATGGCAGTCACTGATGCACCACTGTACCAATGTTCACCGCTGGACAGCAAATCAACATTTCCATCAATGTGAACATGGCCCTTGTGTCTCCCCAGAGGAGGCACGGAAGAAGAAGTGGTTGATTCCATCTTCACCGACACACAAAGCCATTGAGAAGATTGTTTTCGACAAAACTCTATCAAGAGATTTGGGAGGACTGACAGAATTCTGTCACACAGGAGATTTGGAGGTGTTCCACAATATGTGCCTAAAGTACAGGCCAAAGCGCTTGCATTTTAGCTTTCGGGGCATGAAACATCGCACTCTACTAGCGGTCTTGGCCCATAACAGCTATGTCGGAGGTGAACAATCTAGGACTAGGGGTAAAGTAAGGACGCCTCGCTACACTAAGGTGTTTTCAAAACAAAGTAAGCAATGGGTGATCAAACCAGTCTACGATGAAATGCAGTTCGACTTTGTGAAAGGCCTTATTGTTGCTGTGTTAGAGAAGCACAGATATGGAATTTTGGACGTTTCTGTGCAGAGCAGTGATCCATTGCCACCGAACATTGCGACTGTGCCATGCCCACCCGAAGCACAGCTGGTTGTGAAGTACAAATCCCGGTTTAAATAATTGCAATACGATTGTCTTTTTGTAAATAAATGTTATTGTACAGTGTACCTGTAACCCTAACCCCTACCTTCACCATCATGGGTGGCGAACAAGCTGGGTGTCATCTTTGAATTCTCTCTATTCACCTCATATATGTGTACGTATATATTTTTCTCATGTCTCATCTCATGTAAATGTAAATGCTGCGCACTGTTGCGCACTGTTAACGGAGGGGAGGCTTGCGTATTGCAAATAATAAAACAAACAAACAAACAATAAATCTCACTTTTAACTCAACTCCTGTGGTACTTTATACTTTCCCTGACCTTCCGCCAAAAATTAAATGTCTCAATTTGGGCTGCAAAGCTCGCAGACAACGGGGCCAAAATTGGGGCACTTAGAACGCGCCAAGGGGGGGGCGTGGCATTTGGGAGAGAAGCCAGTTCGCATTTACACATTGAGGCGCACTACATAGAGGGATTCTAAACTTCAAGTTCTCACAGATGCCTATACTACGTGATGTTGCAAATAAAGAATGCGAAGGACAGCGGCTTTGATTTTCAGCTCGCGCCCAGATGAGGCCTACAAGTCGCACTGGAATTATAAGGGTATATTGTTTTTTGACCTTGAGACAGGGACCATGCCGAAAGAACCACATTTGAAGGGGGTGCGCAATAACGTAAGAGACGATAAGGCAGAAAATTCAGAAACTAGACCGAGTTTCATTTTAGTTCAGTGTACGAAAAATCGTTGTCAAGAGCACGGTCCGTTTTACAGACTGCATTACGAAGAGACACAATGGAAATTTCAAATATAATGTAAGTAAATCTTTACACGCTTTTATACCGGAATGAAGATTTAATGAATGGATGCATGAATAAATGAATGAATGAAGAGCTAGGAAAAGCAAGGAAAACGTGTTCGTAGTGGGCACATGGGCATGCAGGTCCACTGGTCTCACCGATCTCGGTCCTTGGCCCAGCCTCTTTTCCCTGCACTGCCTACTTGCACTACGGGACTGTCTCTGTATCCTTCAGCCCCTTCTCCCGGCATTTACCTTGCTCTTGCCACCAGATGGCCCTATTATTTAATTTGTATTCAACTAACCATGTAGAGCACCCTCCCCCCTTCCCCATGCGCGATCAGAAAGACACCTGGCCTAGTAGGATCGTTGTCTGTCTGCCCTTGTTCCCCACCTGCCTCGTCGCGCCTTGAAACACTTGAGTATAGGCGCGTTACAAATGCCATATCATATATCATATCATTCCTCACACATGTAGACTAACTGTCATTTATCATTGTGTGTTGGCCTCGATTTATTTTGTTACTTTTCGCATTGATTTTAGAGCCAAACATACTCCATTTAACTATCCTTGCAAGCAAATATGTTCTGATCGGCTGTAATAAATAAAATGAGTAATATTAATGAAGATCGGCTGGACGAGACTAATTATAATTTTTTTGTTTTTATAACAGGTATTTGCTCCCCTTCTGCTACTGCCATCGGTTTGAGACACCAGCAGACGGTTTCTTCGTGAGACACTTGCAGCTTCGTGTGAACAACTGGAGCACACTGACAATTTTATGGGACAATCGCCAAGGGCCCACATGCCCTTACGCTGTACTAGTGGCTAGAAGCAACATATCAACCTTTACGATGGACTAGTGCCTAGTTGATGGAACAGCCTTGCAGTTCACTGTGCTTCCAAAGTGCTTCTTTTAATGAAAAGCAACACCCTGTGTACCATTGCGGATACAGATAAAAGAAAATAAATGGCTTTCAGAGTTCATATGGCAATTGCTGAATATTCTCTAAACATTTAATGTCAAATAAATGTACTTTACCAAATGTACCGTGTTGCTGTTTGATTTTAAAGTACAGTTTCATATTCCGAATTGTGGCGCGCTGTGTTGTGAGATGGTCTGTGCTGGTTTCCGGGTTCTGTGTGAAGTCGCGTAGAAGACGACTGGGCGCGTTTGCCTACGCAGCACAGTAATGTCACGGAGAGAGGCGGGGAATATGAATGTTTTGATAATGTCAGGCTTAGGGGTGGGGGAATTGATTTAGTGCCGCAAAAGCAGGTCAGCCAGGGCGATGCGGCAAGTGATAGGATTATCACAAAATGGCGGCTCCCTGGTGCCTGTTTTCGCGTGCGTTTAATGGACGAAAACTCGGGTAAGGTCCATAGAATAGTTTTCTAAAATCGAGCCACTTAGGCTTAAAAAAACATGGCCGACCCGTAGGGACAATAAAAAAATTTACTAGACCATGCCTTTAATGCTTAACAAAAGCTACACTAAGAACCTAACAAATATAATTTCCATACTTCTTGTGAAATCTGTGTGCATCCTCTGTTTGGCCACATCCACAAATAAGAAGTTAATAATGATATGTTAAAAAATCTAAAGATCATATTTATTTTCACAGGCACTTTTGTGCAGTGTGGAAAACATTTTTTATGAAATCAAAATTCATTTTTAAATATAATCATTATCATTATAATACTTCTTTTAAAATTGTTGTGCAGCCCTTTTTTGGCCAACTACACATTTAAAAAGCTAATGGGCCTCATTACGACCCAGGCGGTAAGTTACCGCCTGTGTCGTACCTTTACCACCATGGCGTAAACTACGTTTACACCATGGTGGTTGGCGGACTTACCGCCCCATTCCGAGGTGAGTGGGGCTGTAAGTCCCCATTAACCCATTTACCCTTCCCCATTCCCATTTTTGCCCCATAGGGCATAATGGGAGTGGGGAAGGCATTATTACGCCACCGTAAATTACGGTGGCGTAATTAACAACAAGGTCCCTTAGCGCCATGGATTTTAACACCTGCTAAAAGCAGGTGTTAAAACCTCCATGGCGCTAAGGGACCTCGGAATCAGGCGTTAAGGGTCGGCGCCGTTTACGGCGCCGTTAACCCCTTAACGCCTGATTCGTAATGAGGCCCAATGACAATGCTGTATAAAGTACTATAAAGAAATGTCCATGGTGTAATGACACAATTCAGTGCACAACTTTTCCGAAAGTGTCCACACTGCAAATTGCAGATCTTTGAACATTGAACAAACTAACACTTAAACTAGGCTATTTTAGTTTTTTAATTGAATTGGAATACTTTCTCAAAATGATGTGTGCATCCTTATTCTGGCCACCTACACACAAAACAAGTAACAGTATATTGAAATCCTTCCTTGAAACTCTTATTAGCAGTTAGATATCATTTATTTTAGAAACATTGGGCCTCATTACGACCCAGGCGCTAATGGGTTAACGTCGCCGTAAAAGGCTGCGGCGCCGTTAACCTATTAGCGCCTAATTACGAGGTCCCTTTGCGGGACCCGACCTTAACGGCTGGTGTAGACCAGCCGTTAAAGTAGGGACCCGCAAAGGGACCTTGGTGCTAATTACGGTGCCGCAATTTGCGGCACCGTATTTATCGCCTTCCACATTCCCATTGAGCCCTTTGGGGCAAAAACAGGAATGGGGAAGGGCCATGGAGGAAGGGGGAATTACCGCCCCGCCAACCTTGTAATGGGGTGCTAATTCCCCCTTTCTCCATGGCGGAGTCGAAAACTTACCGGCATGGACCATGGTGCTAGTAGCACCATGGTCTTCCTCCAGGGTCGTAATGAGGCCCATTGTACTTTACGTTTTTTGTATACAAATCCTACTGATTACTTGTTTCCCATGTAAACAGTCAAGACCTTCTACACACCCTAACAGTCAAAATAATGTACATGCAACCACTTATGTAACTTAGTACCTATAGTGAGCATTATTACATATTGCAATATACACTGTTTTACACAATAAAGAAGATGACAGAATGCTGTTTTCTCTTCTAATTTATGTAATCTTCAGAATATTATCTCTACACTTATTTCATAGTAATTTTAAAATGCATCCTAGCAACAATGTATCTTCTACTTTACATAAAACACGTATTTGTTAATTCTTGAATTTCAAACTTTAATTTTGCATGTTTATATTCCCACATAAATATAAAACATATGTTTTCAATCTTTGGTTCTAACAACATTAAGTAAATATTCTTTAAACCCTTTTTCAATCTAGCTTGGTGTGTGACTATAGAGTCATTACAGAAAAGCAAATCTGTACACACCCATGTTGTGAAATTTTCACAGTGAATGGACGCCATCTCATGAAAAATAATTGCACATGTCTGAAAAGTTTTTTTACTGATAGAAACTTGACTATTTACAAAATTCAATATTGATGTGGAATTTTCCTACCATCTATACTGTATATTTGAAACATAATTAATGCATATTTATTAAAACTGGATTTTTCTGTGCAGAATGTAAATTACAACCACAGTCACTGCATTCCATATCATGGAAGGCTTTTAGTTAGAAGATCAGCCAAATGCAGACTTCTCTAATCAGGGATAGCAATATATAAAACATCTTTCAGAAATATCATGAGTAGTGGCATCTTTCTCACATTGTGGACACATATGATACCACTCGTAACACATTCCTACACACCTATCTACACTAAAAGTTGCCTGCACTAATACATTGAAGACAATCATTTCAGATTGACATTGCAGAATGTGTACTGTATGGTTTTTCATCTACAGATATTTTAAGAAATGAAAGTTCCACACATAGCTGCTTGTCTGCTATGAAAGCTACTTCTTGCATCAAAGGCATCATTTGACACAACCTACACAAAGCTGTATTAGAATAACATTCACCTCTTGTTTGATTACTAAATCTACAACGAAAGTAGTCATAGTTGAATGACTTTGCAACTCTGGTAGATTGTCCAGTTTTTTAGACTTGCTTGTAGTTTCACCTAATCATTATGTTTCCTGCCTAACTGCTTAGCAGTTACAGGTATAAAGTTCAGGTGAAGAGCATATAGTACATGTAACCTATTATATTGTTCAAAGCAAGAAATGCGAGCTGTTACTTTTTTCTTCAAAATTTATGAAAAAGAAACCTTCAATATTGTTCACACGTGACAGAGCTACAGATGACATTCCTTCTTTGAACACTGTATGACCAATGTCAAAAACCCTTGTGATTTATGAATAGTAATTGCATATGGTGCTCTTTTTACAAAGGTATACTTAAAAAGCATAAAACGTGCAGAGTTCCGAAAATGGAAATTACTTCCTTCTACACAATCAAACGTCTCATCGCTCCATTGACTATGCCAATTTCTACATTCATGTTCTCTTTGACATAACCCATGCATTGATGCACCGTTTTAAAGATATTTTAAGAAATGAAAGTTCCACACATAGCTGCTTGTCTGCTGTGGAAGCTATTTCTTGCATCAATGGTGTTATTTGATACAACCTACACAAAGCTGCAATTAGAATACCATTCAACTCCTGTTTGAATACTAAATCTACAACAGAAGTATGTCATAGTTGAATGACTTTGCAACTCTGGTAGATTGTACAGTATTTTAGACTTAAATGTAGTTTCACCTAATCTTTATGTTTCCTGCCTAATTGCTTAGCAGTTACAGATATAAGGTTCAGGTGAGGAGCATATAGTACATGTAACCTATTATATTGTTCAAAGCAAGAAATGTGAGCTGTTACTATTTTCTTCACATTTTTATGAAAAATAAACCTTCAATGTTGTTCACACATGACAGAGCTACATATGACATTCCTTCTTAGAACACTATATGACCAATGTCAATAAGTGTTGCTTCTAAAGTCAACCCTTGTGATGTATGAATAGTAATTGCATATGGTTCTCTTTTCACAAAGGTATACTTAAAAAGCATAAAATGTGCAGAGGCCCGAAAATTCAAATGACAATCAAACTTAACTTCAACAACATGTTCAATAGTTGTAATGTGAGGAAAAGGGTGAAATGCAATCACTCTTCCCATCGCTCCATTGACTAGGCCAATTTCTACATTAAAGTTCCTCTTTGACATAACCCATGCATCGATGCACAGTTTTAAAACTGCTTCTAGACCTGCTATTTTAGAAATTGAAATCTCTAATTGAACTAATTGAGTAGTGGGACTTTCATCCAACTCTTATGGAATAACATGACCTTTTAAAACATCACATGATTTTATCTCCACAATATTTTGCTTCTCTGACAGCAGCATTGTAGAGTTGAACTGATTGCACTCAGTTAGTGTACACATCAAAGCAACACAAGAAATCCTTCTTTTCTGAGGAGTCAACATGACATCAGATACAGTGCAATCCTCATTAAACATGTAGGAAATCAGTTTTACCTTTAAGACTGCTTTCACGTTTTCATCAAGAACATCTATACAGATCTTATTAACAATTTCTGCATACTTTCAGCCAGCAGATTGTCTCATATTAATAGTAAGTTCCTGGAGTCAAAAACAATTACAAAGGTTAAAATGACCAATACTCCCTATAGTTTTTCTGACTATCCTTAGATTGTAGCATCTTGAAAACTGGTTGACCTTTCACAGGAGTTAATTGTAGCAAGTTCCCAAAACAAGTAGATGTTTACCACCAAAAAATGTCATAGTCATTCTCCAAAACCTCTTGCATTCGCAAGTGAATGAACGCTAGCATTAAGTTAGACACCATGCTTACTTAATCTACAATCAAGGCATTCAATATTCTTAGAACTGTTCCTACTGCTTGAGCTGCACTTGACACAAGTTGTTGATATTATAGTTTGTTGTCATACTCCACTGGTAGCATCAGCAGTTGATGTAAAGTAACACCTCCTACATCAAATGCTGTTAAACTTGTTGGAACAGTTACAATACATGACTAAGAACAATCAGTTACATTTTGTATAATAGCTCTTTTTGCAAGAATTAAAAAAGATGTACCTGTTCCTGCTTGTCCAGTATCAAACATCAACAGAGGTTTGTATTGGATACAAGAACATTCATGCTTGTCATGCAGTTAACCATGTAAGAACCTATCTTTGACTTTAAAATAAACATATTGTTGCTCTATATTAAGCCTTCTAGTTATTTCATCATAATTTGCATCTGCAACTTTAGTTTGTTGCATGTCACCTTCTACTTCTCCCATAGCAAGCTCAACCTCAGTTTGAATAATTGACTCACCAAGTACATTTTGACTTCCTGGTGCAGAATCTTGACTGCCGTCAGCAGTCTCTTTTGCCAATTCAGCTGCCAAACATTCTTTTTGATGTTGTTCTTTCTCCATTAACTCTGAGTACTGATCCAATGTTGGATCTGTAATAAGGCTTTTATTTTAGCAAAAAATGATTTATCAAAAGTTTCAAAAATGCCAAACAATCACTCTCTGCACTCCATGGGAGGAACAACTGCAAAAGACAAAAATAAAACAACTCCTTTTTCTATGACGTTTGGCAAGACAGTTTTATGTGGTTGATGAGACTTGTCTTCTCATGTCTCACTAGACAAACAGTACATCCATGTATTTAAACCTTCATCAGTCACTGTTTGCTTCAATATTCTGATGTGAGTAGCGTTCTGCTACTTCATATAAAAAAAGATCCTCCAACTCTGCAGATTTATTTGGATAGTATTATCAATCAATTTGGTTTTTCAGAATCTCTGAACTGTCAGGAAATATTTCAGCTACTGCTGGATTTCACTCAAAGGCTTCAATACGCGATTTTTAGTACTAGCTGGGCCAAGACATAACCAAAGAACATTAATGCTATGTCCATACAGAGGAAAACGAGTTAGCCGATCTGCAACTTTGTAGCTACTACACTATATGTGAGAGCATCTTCAGACCAAAGATTTGAAGTTTCTGACTAAGACTTTTATCTGCTGATAAGTCAGCCCATACTTCAGCTCCTTTGCTCTTTTCAGCTTTTGTCATGTATGCTGTAACATAACAAGCAACAGCTATTGTATCATCAGTAATAAACTGTACATCAGTATTTGCATTCCAAAGCCGAACAATGACCGGATTGTAATCATTAATGAATTGGTATTCCTTATCTCTGTTTGAATAATAGGTATTTCTCAGTGACTTACCAGTAACATGGCGTTGAACAGAAGACATCAAGCTATTCACTCGACCAACTGGTGTCACAGGCCTTGGAAAGACAAATCTGCACTGAGTGTAGTACTTGTATTTACTTACGTTTTTTCTCTGACAGTACTTACCACATGAGTGCCTTTGAAATCTTGTTCTGTAGATCAGCTGTTCACCATCCTCAAGGAACTAGAGTCACCAATCCCCATTCCGGATATATGCACCAAAGACAAAATCTGGTGCTCTGACATTCAACAAGCCTTATCAAATAAAATGTCCTTACTCCAAACGAAAATAGCCAAAAAGAAAGCCTCCCTTACACAACCATCTAAGACCAACAACTCCATTATAGACCTTGCCCCAAAGCCTCAGGACGCAGCTATACAGTTCATGTTCTCCAAAACCTCTATTCTTGAGGTGGAGAAAGTCATCCTCTCTCTTAAGCCTTCAAACTGCCAGGGTGATTCCTGCCCTGCCCAGTTTATAAAAGATGCTGCTAGGGATCTCTCCCCATTTATTGCCAAACTTGTCAACTCCTCATTCATGTCCGGCATGGTGCCCACCAATCTAAAACAATCCTGGGTACTACCACTGCTCAAAAAGCAAACGCTAGACCCACTTATACCCACGAACTACCGCCCCATTATGACAGTCCCCTTCCTGCTTAAAATCTTGGATAAGATTGCCTATAATCAAATCCAAAGTTTTCTGGAACAACATAAACTCTTAGGAGAGCGCCAATCAGGATTCCATCCCCAACATGGCACAGAGATCGCCCTCATTGACCTAAAGGCACAAATAGATGAACTAAGAGATAAAGGAAAAATGTCTCTCCTCTTGCTGCTGGACCTCTCGGCAGCATTCAACCTCGTGGACCATGGGGTACTTTGCAGTCACTTAGACTCTGCCGCACATTTCTCTAGAGAGGCCATAACCTGAATTGAATCCTTTCTTAGTGACAGGACCATGAGGGTGTTCTCCCCATTGGCAGCGGCTGACCCAATTCCCATCCGGTGCGGAGTTCCTCAGGGCTCGTGTGTCTCCCCGACTCTCTACAACATATTCACTAAGCCCCTTTTTGATGATCTGGACCATCTTGGTATCACCTACACTAACCATGCAGATGACACCCAGATTCTCCTCCCACTTTCCGGGGATTACAACAAGGATTTGGCCTTGGTGAATAGGGTGTATATCATCGTCCAGGCATGGATGACAACCCACGGTCTATGCCTGGATGATGACAAAACAGAGTTGATCATCATAGGGACACATTCTAACATTAAAAAACTCAGCCAGGACTACACCTCATTTGAAATTGACGGGAATATCATCAAGGAATCTAAAGACGTGAAGACACTTGGCTTCTATCTGGATGCCACCCTCTCTTTCGACAAGGAGGTGAAGTCATTAGCCTCGGCCACCGCCTACACTTGCAAGCTCATTAGAGCAGGCAAGTACTTTCTCTCTGACAACAACTGCTTTATCCTAGCGAGAGCATTAATCCTCTCGAGGCTCGACTACTGTAATGTAATGCCCTAATCTAAGGAGGGGGGTAGCAGCTTCCAGGTTCAAGCGGCCCAATTATGGAACTCACTGCCAAACCCTCTACGTGAGGAGCAGCCCTTGCCAAAATTCAGAACTAACCACATTAATCTGCTGAGGTCTGCCAATGATTAGCCTATTGGCGCCCACTTACCTTCACACAACCCTAGCATATACACATCATTATCCTATTCTCCTTTGATCCTATGGACCTCCTCACTCGGCCCACCTGGCCGATGAGCCAACGCCCACCTAGTGCCTGTATATATACTGTCTTTATTGTATTTTGTATGTATTTTGTGTGTAAATTGCAATTGCGGCCTACCTGTGATATATTGTATTTTCTTTTTGTGCACTGTATGCAACCCATGACCCTGCCCTGTAACTTAAGCTTCGCATTTTCTGTACTGTTGCACCCGGCTACCTTCAGGTCTGGTGCGCATTATAAGTGAATAAAACAAACAAACAAACAAACAAACATGCTGAGCAGGAATGGAACAAGTAACCTATTTTTCTATAAGCTCCCATCACACAGCCATATTTATGTAATAGGTAGTCCTTAAAAGGACTGTGTTGTGGTACACTGAATTTAGTATTTCAGCACATTCAGGGTACTAATTTCATGGTATACTTTTTTATCCAGGAAGTGATGTCACGTAGGTGCATGGTCAAATAACATCACAGGAAGTGGCCTCATAAAGCATTATCCCTCAGTACACTAAGAAAAATATGGTTACAATATCAGTGGCCCTCATTACGACCCAGGCGTTCGACCATGGTGCTGTTAACTTACCGACTCCGCCATGGCGGAATGGGGAATTACCGCCCCATTCCGAGGTTGGCGGGGCGGTAATTCCCCATGCCGCCATGGCCCTTCCCCATTACCATTTTTGCCCCATAGGGCTCAATGGGAATGGGGAAGGCGCTAAGTACGGTGCCGCAAATTGGGGCACCATACTTAGAACCAAGGTCCCTTTGCGGGTTGGTTTTTTAACGCCTGCTAAAAGCAGGCGTTAAAGTGCCACCCGCAAAGGGACCTCGTAATAAGGCGTTACGGGTCTAACGGCGCCGCCACCTTTCACAGCGCCGTTAACCCCTTAACGCCTGGGTTGTAATGAGGGCCAGTGTATTGTGATATTTCATACAAGGATGGATCATCATATGTAGCAGTGTCAAGGTCCATGTTGCCACGGGAAGTGTATGAACCCAAATCCCCTCTTTATGTGGATCCGTCCTGTTATTTCAACAACACTACAGAACAAAATCACATTCTGGGGGGAAAGGGGCGGATAGGCGGGCATGGGGATAGGGGAAAGCCAGGATAAAAGGGGATAGGGAGAATATTTCACCAGAGAATATGTATTCTTCTAGTCAATGGCTCTGATTTTGGCACTTACACCATGTTCTTGTGAATCTACAAGTTACCTTCGGTATTGTGTTGTTTCATGGAATTCATTACTCCTGCACCAAACAGCCAGACGTCTCTGATTTGCATCTCCTTCAGTACCTAGAGCTAAGTTTAAAATGGTTTGATTAGTGCGTTGGTAAATACTGCTACCTGATCATCTTCCTGTATCTCTTCAAAGTACTTGCATAAATCAAGAGGAGAAAACAGTTCAAGTTCTTAATTCTATACATTACTACCATCGCACTCACTTTCAAAACAAGTATAATTTGTTTGTTTCAGGTACAAACACATACTACCATACAAGGTCTGCAGAAGTTTGGTGCATTACAAAACCTGATTACCAACATTGACACCTGTTATTCCACTTATGCAGTGCTTCTGCATTGCCATTCTAGTGCTGCATCCTTACTCAAAATCTGAAAAGGAGAGTACTTGGAGTACTTTGCGTGCAAACCTGCCATGTCCATCACACATTTGAAGGATGGGTAAGTATTACACTCACATCCAGAAAACAGATCAAGACTCCATCTTCCTCCTTGTACTCTCGTGAGGCTTCTGGAGCAACATTTCTTCTTCTGTTATTTTGACTGCCGAAAGATTAGTTCAAAATGTGTTCAAGGCATACAGTGCATTACAGAGTGATGCCAACTTCAGTACCAAAAGCCTCATAAGTCCTGTCCCCATATTTTAGGGGGGAACACATCTGGTCTGCATTTTGCATTACTGCCACACTCACCAACACTCTTTAAATGCTTAGGTTTCTGTTCCTACATGTTCATTGTCCTCTACACCCCGCACCTCTCCATAATGGTACACATTACAACAATTAGTACTATTGTATAGATTTTGTGATAATGCCCAACAGTTGCTCTTCCTTCACTTTGATCATAAGACTTAAAATATAGTTTCTTACCAGATTGAGCAGAACAATGGCTTGACAGACGTGTCCGGTGCTGCTGTTTCAATGGCAAAAGAGTTGGGCTGCGGAACAAATGATGCATGCTTTTCCTCATGTAAGGCGAAGATTCTGACTCAAAGGCAGGTTGTTGCTTGGGTGACCGGAAACCAGAGAGGAGGGCTGTGAGTTTTCAGTGGCAACAGATCAAGACACAGAACTCTGGTAGTGGAGCTGCAGCTGTTTGGCAGAGAAGAGGCTGAAAGTATGGCAGGTGCTGTTTTGATGGCGCAGAAAACTGGCTGTGATGCGGATGGTGCCTGGTTGGTTTTAACAGAAGACACTGTCTGGGTATGTCTGATCATTGCTTGGTTGACTACAAATTAAGGATACGGTGCTGGCATTGTGAAGACAGAACTGTAGCTGTGGGGCAGCTGGTGACTGGCTTAAAGGAAGATGCTGCTTAGATGGTTCATCATTGCTTCATTGACTGGAAATGAAGAAGAGCCAGGCAGGATAGCACATGTTTTCATGGCACAAAACTGCAGCTGGGCTGCAGCTTCTGGCTGACTTGTCAAGAAGATGCTGATGGAGGCTACTCAAATTCTAAGAGACTGGCGGTTGGCAGATGCTTGTGGCTGTGATACTAGTAGTGCCTGTCTGGCTTCACAGTAAAATACTAATTGAATGTCTTGCTGACTCTTAGACTGAAAATATGTAGGATGCCGGCAGTGTGGCAGATGCTGCCATTTTGAAGGCACACATGATGTTTCTGATGTAATGGTCCATTGTTGCTTAGCTCACTGGTAAACAATAGGATGCTGACAAAACTCAACAGCATACCATGCAGTGTTTTGAAGGTAAGACAAACTGGTTGTAGTGCATGAGCGATGTATCATGGCTGACTTCATGAGGAGAAGAGGCTGGTAGTGTAGGAGAGTAGCAGATGGTTTTGAAGACTGTATGTTGTGCTGATTAGGTCAGCATGACTTGAAAAGAAGGACCTAATTGGACAATTGAGCTATAACCTAGCAGTGTCAAAGAATAGAATACAAAACAAAGGGGGGGTCTCAGAGTCTCTCTACCAGCACGAACACGGCCGAATGACCTATTATTGGGTGGATGGCCCCTGGGAGAGTCTCAACCAAGTCTTTGCTCACTGTCCCTTTCACAGAGAAGAAATATCCCTGCATATCAGTCTTTGTCCTGCCCAGGAGCCGTCCAGCACGAAATGCTAGGCAATTCTCCTCTGAACATGAGTACCAACAGCAACCCCATACACGTATTTCAGCCTTGTTGGGCATCATCAGTGAGGTGGAGCTGTGCCTCTCTGAGAACTGTGAGCAAGAGGTCCACGTCTGGATTCCCCTGGTAACTTAAGGTAAGACCCAAAGTTACTAAATATGCAAAACAAAGGGGGGTCTGGGAGTATACCTACCTGCACGAACACGTCCCAATGACCTGTACTTGGGTGGATGGCCCCTGGGAGGGTCTCAACCAAGTCTTTAGCTCACTGTCTCTTTCACAGAGAAGAAATATTCCTGCATATCAGTCTTTGTTCTGCCCAAAGGCAGCCCAGCACCAAAATGCTAGGCAATTCTCCTCTGAACAAGAGTACCAACAGCAACCCCATACACGCGTTTCAGCCTTGTTGGGCATCATCAGTGAGGTGGAGCTGTGCCTCTCTGAGAACAGTGAGCAAGGGGTCTTCGTATGGATTCCCCTGGTAACTTAGGGTAAGACCACAAGTTACTAAATATGAAAAACAAAGGAGTGTCTGGGAGTCTCTCTACCAGCACGAACATGGCTCAATGGCCTGTTCTTGGGTGGATGGCCCCTGGCAGAGTCTCAACCAAGTCTTTTCTCACTGTCCCTTTCACAGAGAAGAAATATCCCTGCATATCAGTTTTTGTCCTGCCCAGGGGCAGTCCAGCACCGAAATGCTAGGCAAGTCTCCTCTGAACAAGAGAAACAACAGCAACCCCATACGTGTGTTTCAGCCTTTTTGGGCATCATCAGAGAGGTGGAGCTGTGCCTCTCTGAGAACAGTGAGCAAGGGGTCCACGTCTGGATTCCCCTGGTAACTTAGGGTAAGACCCAAAGTTACTAAATATGCAAAACAAAGGTAGGGTCTGGGAGTCTCTCTACCAGCACGAACATGGCCCAATGACCTGTTCTTGGGTGAATGGCCCTGGGAGGGTCTCAACCAAGTCTTAAGCTCACTGTCCCTTTCACAGCGAAGAAAAAACCCAAAGTTACTAAATATGCAAAACAAAGGGGGTTCTGGGAGTCTCTCTACCAGCACGAACATGGCCCAATGACCTGTTCTTGGGTGAATGGCCCTGGGAGGGTCTCAACCAAGTCTTTAGCTCACTGTCTCTTTCACAGAAAAGAAATATCCCTGCATATTAGTCTTTGTCCTGCCCAAATATTTAAATACTTTATCTTTGAGAACTGAATACTCCACCCAAGGATATGCTTTGTAGTCTCCATTAAACTTATGGGAACCAGTTACAGGGTATGTAGGAAGTTTTGGCTGTACAGGGTCACTGTATTGATTTGGTGACAGATCAGTCACCACACTGTCATCTAAATTGGGAGCTGGAGATCTTCTTGGAATTCCCTGCTCAGCTTTACGCTCTGCATAGTCTCATTGCTCTGCAATCAAGAGCTGCTTGTGCTCTCCCCGAGGAGTGAAATGTTGGGAGAACAAGCAACAGTGGGGGGATCATCAAACATGCCAACACGGGAAGAACAATCCACAATACCAGGATTGAAAGAACATTCAGCGCTATCCAGGAAAGTTGAAGTATTGCTTAGGTCAGCATCATGTGAAACCATCACAGCAATGTCTGCATGTGAACAAGAGCCTCCAGTGGCCACTACAAATAAAGGAGATGCTATGTCAGCCAAGGAAGGAGGAGCTGTAGACAAAGTGTCAGCATGTGAAGATATCGAACCAATGTCAGCACATGCAGATGCACTGTCTGCACCTGAAGAAGCAGCTCCACTGCCAGCAAGAGCTGATGTGCTGGCTGATGGTTGGACAACATGTACAGCTGTGCTTGCACTGCCATTTGAGGTATTATCAGACATTTTGTGCTTGCTTGAATCAGAGCCTGGAGCTCGGCCAGCTCCTCTTGGTGTTGTAGAAAAAATATCAAGGATTGACCTCTGTTTTGGATCCTTGGGTTTTCCTGTAGGTGTAGACATGTTCGTTCTTTTAGTACTGCTAAATCAGAAGCTATTATTCAAGGAAATGATGGATTCCTGGGTGTCCTCCGACTTAGTTTTGTTCTTCACTCTTCTTTGGGGGACTGCTTCTGCTGCATACCAAAGAGGAAACAAATCTGAAATGCATTGCTTTGGCTTACAACTTTATCACTGTACTCCCTGAAAATAAGCTAATACTCACCAAAAAGAAAAAAAGGAGATTACAAATACTCCCAACAAAAAATAGGAAACAAACACCATGGACCCTGAGCCCTTACTTTCACACACACAGCTTCATGGATGTTTAGAGAGGTAGTGCACGTAGTTCCAAAAGAAAAAGTACTATTATCACTGCCCGGTCGGTAGACATGCACATGGGGCCTCATTACGACCCTGGCGGAGTGGGTTTACGCCAGCGGTATTCGCGGCGGACCCGTCCGCCCTACTACGAGTTCCCGTAGCGCCATGGAGCGTTTTCCGCCTGGTTTTTCCGGGCGGAGAAATCCATGGCGCTACGGGACCTTGTTGTTAATTACGCCACCGTATTTTACGGTGGCGTAATTAACGCCTTCCCCACTCCCATTATACCCTATGGGGCAAAAATGGGAATGGGGAAGGGTAAAATGGGGAATGGGGATTTACCGCCATGGCGCTATCGGCAGCTTTCCGCCGTGCTCCATGGTGCATTTGGCGCCACGATTTCCGCCAGGGTCGTAATGAGGCCCATGATCTTTTAAATGTGCATGAGTAACTTGGGGCAACATAATTATTAGAAAAAACTTTCAGTTTTTCAGTTAAAGCATTTTTACTTGCTTACAAAATACTGCCACAGGGAACTGGATTTACATTTTTACTCCCTAAAAATCATTTTACTTCCAGGTTTACAAAATAGGGAATAAAATAGTCCCACTTCAAAATCTTATCTGGAGCACTGAGTACATACTTATGCAGTGATTTCAAGTATTTATTTTCGTAGCTTGCCTTTAGGCCAGTCCTATCTGCCAGGGTTATAGATTTGAGAGATTAACAGTTGCAACCTGTTCAAACTCTGCCCCTAAAAAAAGGAAACCCCTGGGTTCTGAAAAACTGAAGTGAAGCATGCAATCAGTGTCATGCAGTTTGAAGTTCATTTTGTGGTATTTACTGATTCAATGGAAGAGAGACAGCAATCTTTATTGTTGGAACAACTAGGACAAGGCTGCAATGCATAAATAGATATGGACTAACAGATCAGATCATTAACATATGCTGTCCATTTTCAATATGTTGCTTCATGTTCATTTACCTCCCACAGCGGTCACTGAAAGACTGGATGTCAGCTGCTCAATGGTGGCACTGTTTGCTGGCGTTGAGAACACAGAAAGGAAGGAACTCCAACACGAAGATGCAGGTCTGAAAATAATAACAAAATATCAGAAAGATTAATTTGCGCAACACCACACCATATTAATTTATAATAGAATTTTAGAGTTCTGGGGTGCACGCATCATGCAAAGGCAAACTGGACCACAGAGGCTTTGCACATGACGGACCTAGAGACGGACTTCGTCCCGGCAACAACTCATCATTAACCTCTATGACTTGGAGGGACGCATGTTATGCACCATTGCCCAAGGATCTCTAGGAACTAGCTCTGTAGGCCGCAGCAGGTCCAGGCTGAGTATGTGTCTCGGGCAAGGAGCAGTTTAAATAATGTTGTGTCCCAATGTGAAATCCAAGTTAAATGCATTGCAAAATGTATAGGCTGCAGGCCACAATTGACTTGGATTACATCTGCCTGTGGTTAATTTAAGTAGTTTAATTTGCATAAGCTGTTGGATAATTATTGTTCAACCCAAAGATTTAAGTGGCACCAACATATGGGGGAATGGGGGTGGACACAAACAAGCTGACGGAGGGCACAGGCGTTTGTCAGGGCAACAAACAGAGGGGAAAACATCAGTCGCTGCAACTTCTTGGTCGAAAATACTAATAAACCTGCAGAATGATGTTAGGGTAGTCTCAGGGTCTCCTCTAGATAAACCTTTACATTCATGTGATGGCCTAATCCAGCCCTCCAATCACACAACGGAGCACATGATCACAGACTCAGGTTGGCCCCCAAAACTGGTAACCATTCAGAGCCACCCACACATGATATGTAATAGCCTGGCTAGAGACAGGGACTGGTCTGAACCAGTTCACACTAGTGTGTGCATGGCTGGACTCAGAGTGAGTCTGTTTCCCAGGAGAAAGGAATGGAAGGGATGGCTGGGAGTAGGACTTGATAAAATACATTAGTATGATATGATATATGATATGATATGATATTTTATTTATATCGCGCCCATACACAGGTGTTTCAGAGCGCGACCAGGCAAAGGGAGGGGGAGCAGGGGAGAAAAACAAAAACAAACGATCTTACTAGGCCCAGTGACATTGAGAACGTGCAAGTGCATGGGAAAGGGAAAAGGGGGAAAGTGCAACAGAAAGAGGGAGGGGGGGCAAAGTGCAAGGCATAGGATAATAATAAGTTAGTGAATATAAGTGAATAAATAAGGTGATAAGAGCAGTGTTAAGGGCAGCCAGTGAAGGGTGCAGTGCAGGTCAAGTCAGATTCGATAGCATCTGATACGTGCAAGAAAGGAGTGGGGGTGACCTGTGAGGGTACAGATAACAGGCCCCAGTGCAGGGGTGGCCGGGAGGCAGTGCCGGAGGATAGGTGATTGGGCGAAGAGGGCCCCGTTGGTAGGTGAGGCAGTGCTGGGAGGAGAAAGCAGATCAGCAGGGGAGGAGAGTGTCAAAGGCAGATGCGAAGAGGAAGGTCTTAAGGAGCTTCCGGAATCGTAGATGGTTTTCCTTCAGTTTCAGGGTGGCAGGGAGGCCGTTCCGAAGGGAGGATCCGGCCGAGGACAGAGATCTGCCCCCTGCACGTTTCTTAGAAAAGCGGCTGACCCTGAGGGAGTTTGAGGTAGAGGAGCGAAGAGCCCAAGAAGGGAGGTATTTACGTAGGGATAGTTGAAGGTATTTTGGACCCAGGTCCCAGAAAGCCTTGTGGACAATGCAGAGGTTTTTAAATTTAATCTTTGCATCCACTGGGAGCCAATGGAGGGATTTCAGTGCTGGAGAGATACGATCCCAGGGCTTGAGGCCAAGGACAAGTCTCACAGTTCTGTTCTGGATTAGCTGTAGAGGGCAGAGAGTTGAGGCGGGTAGCTTTAGAAAGAGGCTGTTACAGTAGTCCAGCTTAGAGAGAATCAGAGCTTGGGAGACAGTGAGCTTCTGTGGGAAGGAGAGGAAGGGAAGGTACCTCTGAGCAGGTGTAGTAAGAAGTTAGATTTTTTTGAGACTTCAGAGATGTGTGAGGAGAAGGACAGTGTGGAATCAAAGATGACCCCAAGGTTCTTTGCTTCACTGGTAGGTGCAGGAGGAGGAGGGCCGAGAGCGGCAGGCCAGAGAGTAAGGGGGAAGGAAGGAGAGGGTGTGCCGATGAGGAGGATCTCAGTTTTATTTAAATGTAGACAGAGATCATTGGCGGTACACCAATTTTGAATGGCGATTAGACAGTCAGAGATGAGGGAGGGAGAGGAGGTGGCGGAGGGAAGCCTGAAAATGAGTTGTGTGTCGTCAGCATAGCATTGGAAGTTGGAGCAGAAGATAGAAATGCAGTAGGCAAGGGTTGCCAAGTATGGATTGAATAGCCAGGGCGAGAGATTAGACCCCTGAGGAACACCACAGGTAGAGAGGGAGATAGTGGAGAGGAAAGAACCAAGTTGTCCCTGGGAGGGTCGATCAGAGAGAAAGGAGGTAAACCAAGCCAGAGCCTGATCAATGATGAAAAAGTTGTCATGGAGACAATTGAGCAGGATGGTGCAGTTAACCGTATCGAAGGCGGAGGAGAGATCAAGTAGGATAAGGACAGAAGGGATGTTAGAGTCAAGGTTGGAGGGCAGATCTTCATGGATGTTCAGAAGAGCAGTTTCCGTACTTCTGGAAGCTCTGAAGCCTGATTGGTGGTCATGGAGTGAGCTGATAGAGTCAGAATGAAGGTTGAGATGAGAGATTGCAAGCTTTTCCAGGAGCTTACCCAGAAAGGGGGTGATGGAAATGGGGCAATAGTTAGCTGGACAGGAGGGATCAGCTGAGGGTTTCTTGAGTAGAGGATGTACAATAGAGTGCTTCAGGGGGGAGGGGACAGAACCAGAGGCAAAGGAGAGGTTGCAGAGATCTGCAAGGGCAGGTGCAAGGGTGTCAATGTGGTCCTTAATGGTTTTGGACGAACAGGGATGAACCTGTTTTGATGAGGCTTTCATAGATTGGACTTGTCTGGCAACCTCATTGGGGGAGAAAAAAGGAAAGGCGGAGAAAGAGGGGGGAGGGGGATCAGAGGGAGGATCAGCAGGCAGAGGTGGGGAGAGGAGGGGAGGAGGAGAGGAGGAGAGTGTGGACAGGATGTCCTTAGTTTTACAGATAAAGTGTGAGGCAATGTCATTGCAAAGGGCCTGAGAGGCGAGAGGAGAGGTGGATACTGCGGCAGGGTTGGCCACCTCGGTGCAAATTTTAAAGAGTTCGGCCGAGTTGTTAGATGCTGCAGAAACACGGGCTTGAATATGAGCTTCTTTCTTGGTTCGTACAGAGAGGCGATATTGCCTTTGGAGCAGGCGACAGGCCAGTTTGTCAGGGGATGAGCAAGAGGCCCTCCATTTCCTCTCAGCCACCCTACACTTACGTTTAAGTGAAGATAGGTCAGAGTCAAACCAAGTGTTACACTTAGCTTTGGGCTTAAGGCGGATCCTCATGACAGGGGCAATAGCAGCAAGGGTAGCAGTAATAGAGGAGTAAAGTAGGGAAAGGGCTGAGTCAGGGTGAGAGTCAGCCTGAAGTGGAGGAGGGGGAGAGAAGGAGGCAGCAAAAGCATCGACTGACACATGCTTCATGGGTCGGATGTCAGAGAAGGTGGGTGGCAGTCTTGGGGAAGGCTTGGCTGGAGGGGAGGAGATGGGAAGAAAAGAGGAAAGAAGGGAGTGATTGCTCCAGAAGAGAGGAGTGATGAGGGGGGGTAGAAAGAGGGAGGCCAGAGGAGATCAAGACATCAAGTGTATGGCCGGCAGAGTGAGTAGGGCCGGAGGGAAGGATAGAGAGGGAGAGTGAATTGCAGAGGTCGGAAAAGAGTGTAGATGGAGAAAGGGGAGAATCAAGATGGAAGTTGAGGTCCTCAAGGAGGACGAGTTGAGAGGTAGAGGCCAAGAGGCCTGTGGAAAGGTCCGCCCACTCAGAGAGAAAAGAGGTGACTTGGCCAGGGGGCCGATAGAGCATGGCAATAGTAAGTGAGTGGCTGGGGGAGAGAGAGACCCTACAGACGAGGCATTTGAAAGAGGAATAGGTCTGAGTGGGAATGATAGAAGTAGCAATCCACTCAGGGAAGATCAGAGCAACACCTCCTCCGGGCCAGGAGGATCTGGGTGCTGAGAGGATCTTGTAACTGTCGGGGAGGAGAGAGTCAAAACTCGTGACAGAGCTGGTGAGGGGCTGGTGAGGGGCAGTACCACAAAGTCTACCAATAAGGTACACTGGGTCTGGGTTAAATAGCCCTGCAGGGCCTAAACTTTGGATTCCATGCAATGTCTGCACCTGTGACCAGGAATTGGTGACGGGGCTGTGATACGCTGTCCCTAATTGACTCACCAGAGCCTGTGCTAAGATTTAGAGGTCAGACCAAGCATTTATTTGGCCTGTCCACCATTTTGAAAATTACTTTTCCTCTCCTGTTGCTGTAGACCACTGACTTTGAAGGGCACAGCTCTCCTGCCTGCTCATGAATTGGATAACAATGTGGGCCTTTCTGTTCTTCTGAGGACCACCATCATTGCCTTTATGCATGCAAGTTTCAAAGGTGACCACATGCATCTTAGTAAGAATTAAATAAACATTTTTGAATGGATGCAACAGCAGAACCGGTGAACCCATCCCCTTCCTTTGCCAACCCAACACTCTGCTCCGTAGTTCCCCTTGCCCATGGCAGACATCAGCCTTCTTCCCTGTACTCCACCCACCGGTCCTACCCATGTCCGTGACACCAGTGACAACCCTCAACCTTAATGCCATGTATCTCACCCCAAGCTCCTCCCTTTGACCCCTGAATCTATTTTCAGCTGTCAACCCTCCCCCCCTGCCAAGTGTTCCTTTATACAGATCAGGCAACTCTTTGCTTTTAATGTGCACTTTAAAATACTATGCTGCACTTAGGTTTTCGCTCCAAAAATAAAACATTTGACAACAGTTCTATTATGTAATTATTTATAGCACTATATTTATGGGCCCGTTGTCACAATATAAAAACTGAGTAGCAGAACATAATGGTTTGAGCATTCAGAAGGGGGCATTACAGTCTACTTACATATTGGCTGTGGCCACGTTGCACTGTTACACAACAGGAAACACCTTCCTATTGTGATTTATTGCTTTTGTGCACGTTCCTTGGGTGAGGACCTGTCCACACTAGCGAGGGGCAGGGGGTACATGGACACAGTGGCGAGGGGCAGCGGGGCACATGGACACACTGTCGAGGGGCAAGGGGGCACATGGACATGCTGGTGAGGGGCAAGGAGGCACATGGACACACTGGCGAGGGGCAAGGGGGCACATGGACACACTTGCGAGGGGTAATGGGGCACATGGACACACTGGCTGGGGTCGGGGGCACATGGACACAGTGGCGAGGGGCAAGGAGGCACATGGACACACTGGCGAGGGGTAAGGGGGCACATGGACACACTGGCTGGGGCAAGGGGGCACATGGACGCACTGGCGAGGGGCAAGGGGGCACATGGACACAGTGGTGGAGGCGGGGGCACATGGACACGCTGACGAGGGGCAAGGAGGCACATGGACACACTGGCGAGGGGCAAGGGGGCACATGGACACACTGGCTGGGGGCAAGGGGGAACATGGACACACTGGTGAGGGGGCACATGGACACACCTGCTGGGGTCAGGGGCACATGGACACAGTGGCAGGGTTCAGGGGCACATGGACATAGTGGCAAGGGAAAGTGGGGCACATGGACACACTGGCGAGGGGCAAGTGGGCACATGGACACAATGGCTGGGGTCGGGGACACTTGAATACAATGGCAGGGGTCAAGGGCACATGGACACACTGGGTGGGTGCAAGGGGGCACATGGACACACTGGCAGGGTCAGGAGGCACATGGATATAATGGCAGGTCAAGAGGCACATGGATATACTGGCGGGGCTCAGGGGCACATGGAAACAGTGGTGGGGTCGGGGTTACCTGGACATAGTGGCGGGGGTCGGGGGCACATGGAAACAGTGGCTTGGTTGGGGGCACATGGACACACTGGTGAGGGGCAAGGGGGCAGATGGAAACACTGGTGGGGGTCAGGGGCACATGGACACACTTGTGAGGGTCAGTGGGGCACAAGGACATAGTGGTGGGGGTCAGGGGCATATGGACACACTGGTGAGGGGCAAGGGGGCACATGGACACACTGGCTGCGGTCAGGGGCACATGGACATGCTGGCGAGGGGCAAGGGGCACATGGACACACTGGCTGGGGGCCAAGGGCACATGGACACCTTGGCGGGGGTCAGGGGCACATGGACACACTGGCGAGGGTCAATGGGGCCATGGACACAGTGGCGGGGGTCAGGGACACATGGGCACACTGGCGAGGGGCAAAGGGGCACATGGACATAGTGGCGGGGGTCGGGGCACATGGACACAGTGGCGAGGGGCAAAGGGACACATGGACCCAGCGCAGACTTGTCAGATGTTAATTGGGGACCTGAGATTGAACTGCAGGGGGTTGCATGCCCATGAAGTACACTACAATGCACACACCCTGGTGCTGGCACAGTTTGAACAATTCCCACGTCCATTCTGAAAATATCAGTCAGCACTGTTGCACCGCTGCGCACCATGCCCGCTAACCCTATAATTGAAAAGACACTGCTTAAATTTGTATGCACATTGGATGGAGGTTGGTCTGAAAGGTACACACATTTAAAGGTGGTGCTGCAGCACATGTATTACACTCAGCTCTTTCCCGCTATGATAAATCACAAATGATACAACATAGGGCCGCTGCATTAACATTAGAAAGTTCTTAAGCATATCTTTATCCTTTATTCTGCCCTCTTACAGCAGGAAGTAAAAATGCCTTCATCCCTCCCCGACATGATTTATCAAAATGTAATAAAATAGTTGATTATAAATCACTCCCTTCGTCCCAGAAGGCCCGGGTTCACATTTGCTCTGATCCTGACAACACAGGTCCCAGACTTTTCTCATGGAGCGGGGAAAAAATGGATGCTGTAATGGTGCAGTGTGGCGACTCCACAGAGACACAGACACAGTAGAGGGGGAAAGCGCAAATATTGGGACGTGTATTATTCGGTGACAATCAATATTGTAATTGTAATTGATTATTTATAACGTACTTAATACCCAAAGATTTCAAAGCGCGGACCCAGGGATCGAACCTTTGTTGCTTGCACCGCATCATCGTGCTTCTAAAGTACGTTGCCCCTGAGTTATCCTCCTCAGACAGAACTACGTGACTGGTGACAATTGAATATAATCAATTGCTAAGAGAGGGGACATTTGCTTTCATTAAATCACATGCATTTTCAAATAGGAGGAAAAGGGAAATCAACGCAGGAGATGGAGAGTATGAGCAGAACTGTCCCGGTACCGCGGCCACAGGCGCAGGCATGGGCACGGCCACCATGGCACCACCGACCATGCACACACGCCAGAGCTGCAGGCTCAATTTACCCACTCAGCACAGCAACAGCGCACCTCATGCTGCAGCACACACACACGCCTCAAGCCCCACCAGTCACACTACACAGCTACTGCCATGGTGCTACTTATGGTTTAGAAGAAGCTGGCCACCTTCTGGACACAGGAGGAGAGGAGCGCGCATCCAGCGGTCTTCTGAAAAGTTTTACACATGCAAAATGGAGGACCTCGAGCGTCACAGCACAGCACTCATAGTGTTGACCACGCCCATCCTCCTCTGATTGGACAAATGCCATAGGTCACAAGAGATTGACAGAGGTCACTGGCCAATCAACAGCAGTCGCTCTTGCGACCTCTGGCAACCCCTAAATGACATCCATGTTAGTATACATCTTTAGGAGAGGTCAAAATGACAACATAAAGGACGAATAGCCTTGAGTTCCCACGTCTTGCAACTTTCTATGATTTGGTCTCCAGTGTTCTACAGCTCGAGTTCAGGGTGCCCAAGCGCAGAAATGAAAAAAGAATGTACAAAGGGGTAACTCCCAATCCACGTTCGTTGACACCTACCCCACCTGAATAGACATCTTCTATGGAAGAACTTATGCAGATATGTAGGACCCGTGGTCCACTGTCTTCCAATAAGAAGAAAAGGAGAAGAGACTAAGGTCTTTGTTTGTATTGCGGATCCAAATACCAACTTTGTAAGGATTGTCCAGAGGTATCACCAAGAAGGCAGGGAACTAACAGACACCGATGCTAGACATGATGGTGATACAGTGTTGTTCTTATAGTCCATATGAAACATGTCAGAAGACCTCTGAATCGTTAGAATCCAGACTCATGGTTCTCTGAGTCAAGATAAGGATCAAAGGGAACTCACCTCTTGAAATCCTGACCCTTCTTGGCTGTGGAGCTGCGTGAGTATTCATGGATACACTCTGGGCTGCAAAGGAAAACATACCCAGAAGAGACAAGGAAGATTAACAACCTGTAGAAGGGGTCAGTGATAGGCCTCTTAGCTCTGGACCAATCACTCAACATCCATCAGATATCAATGGACATTAACAATCATCACAAGACCCTGATGTTCGATCTCATCCTTGCTGCACACTTCTCTAAAATTCGGAGATTCCATGGCTCTGCAAGCATAATCCCTAGATTGATAAGACTAACAATATTGTGAAATTTACATCTGAGAATTGCATAAAGCATTGCTTCCAAGAAACATCTTGAGAACAACATAATGTGGCAGTTGTCTGTGAGCCTGGCTACTTTGTATGCATCCATTGCATACCCCTGAGATGTGCGGAGTTCCAGGATGTCTTTGAAGACAAGATGCCCAAGGAACTACCTCCCCATCGACCAGAAGACTGTGTCATAGATCTTCTGTCAGACAGCATTGTTCCTTTTAGGTCACATGTACACCATGTCCATCCCAGAGAAACAGGCTCACAGAGATTAGCCAGACAACAATCTTCAGAACTGACTCATAAGAGAGTCTAAATCCTCCACTGGGGCTTCACGTTATTTCATACCAAAGAGGAACACTAAAGAACTTAGACTCTGCATAGATTTTTGAGGACTAAACAGAATCACTGCTAGCAATAGATACCCTATGCTGTTGATCAACAACATTTTAAGGGGCCGCTAACTCAAACAAACTTGACCTTCGGAAGCCTACTATCTTTTGTGCATCCATGAGGGAGATGAGTGGAAGACAGCATTTAGAACACAACATTTGGGCACTTCGAATATCAGGTGATGTCCTTCAGATAAGTGAACACTCCAATGGTCTTCCAGAGGTTTATTGATAGGACATTTTCTGATTTGCTCTTCCACTCAGTCATTGTCTTACTATTCAGTCAACCAAGACCTACATCAACAACATCTCAAGGAATTTCTTCTCTTTACATATGCATAAACTATTTGCTAAACCAGAAAACATTTTCTTCGAAGTGCAGTCAGTGCCTTATCCTGGCTTTATCTTATCCTGCAGTGGTTTGGACATTGATCCACACAAAACCACTGCTGTTTTCCAATGGCTCTTTCTTCTGTTAAAGATGTGTAGCATTTTCTCAGTCTATCAAATTTCCACCAGCGGCTCATAAGATATGTTTTGGCTATTTTTCATCCTATCACAAACCTACTCAAGATGGATGTGCGATTTAATTGGTGTGAAGAAGCTGACATCTGTCTTTTGTCACCTCACATCCATATTATGCTCAGCTCTCATTCCTATACAACCCAATCAGTTGCTTCCATTCATTGTAGAGACAAATTCCTCTCTTAACGCTATTGGAGCAGAACTGAAACTAATCGGTACAGATGAGAAGGAACACCCGGAAACGTACTACTCTAGGAGCCTGCCCTCCAGTGAATGATAGAAAAGGATTACTTCGCCTCTGACAAGCTTGTACCGAGTGGTCACATCTTTTACTAGGGGAAGTTCAGACCGATGATAGAAACCTCAAGGTCCTTCAAAATATTGAATGCCATAACAGTCATCAAGCCTGACTTCTTCATCATGTATTTACCTAGAAGCCAAAACATCATAGTAGATAGCCTATCTGGAAGTTTGAATTGCAACATTGATTCCATTCCTTAAGGAGAAAGAATCCTTATGGATAAGAAGTTTGTGTTCTGTATGAGTTGTTTTTTACCAGCTATTCGGTAGGAGACTGTTGACTTCAAAATCCCTCCCATGAAAATAAGAGGAGATCAAGGATGTCGGTGGATTTATGTATTTCAGTGATTTGAAATTGTTCCATAGTGTTCTTTGCAAAAGGAAATCATTTCCTGGTTTCATGATTTCAATACCGCAGGCCATTAGCGCATTGCTGCTACTCTTGATTTGATCACCCGTACTTTTTGGTGGCCTATGATTAATAGAGTATGTGTTGATCTGCCTGTCTGTTCTCAGAGCAAGTATTCCACCTGCAGACATTTGGAAGCTCTCCAAAAGATTTCCACCCCACAGGACCGTGGTTACTTGTTTCTACTGATTTCAGGTGGAAACACATTCATCCTATTTTTCACACATCACTCCTTGAACACTACCAACCTGACAGGCTTTCTAGGAAAAGGAGAAGACATGCTTTTACACCTTCAGAGATACGTGAGGACTATGAGGTTTCAAGGATATGTGATTCCCATTACTACTGAGGCGTCTTACAATACCTAGTACACTGGAAGGGTTACTGATGTGCCAAACTGTCTTGGGAAACATATTCCAATATCCATTCTCCACTCCTGCTTTGTCATTTTCATCTGGCTCATCCCTGTAAATCCAGCTCCCCTGGACTAAGAGGGGACATACTGTCATGTCACACTGGCGGTCCTTGTGGCATGAGTGGAAACACATTAATTTCAGTGTGCCAACATGTCTTCATGGTGAACGTCATCCAATAGTCTAGTCTTCCTCCATCATGGCACCCGCATGTCCTTCTTAACAACACTCTTTGTGCGGATCTGGTGTGTTGCAATCCTTCCTGTTCCCTATGTCTTCATGGACCATCAGTCAGCACAACGTAAAAAAGACCTCAACTAGAACCTCCACCTGAAGATCATCTTCAAGAAAAAGGTGAGAGTCTAGTTGACCATTGTGAGAGGATGTTAGAAGAGATCAATAGTCTCAGTGAGAGAATTGATGCAAACATATTCACGAGCAATGCTCTATTCAGAGGTAATGAGTATGGATCTTTGAAGATACTCTCAAAGAGAATTATCAAAGACTCTGATTCATTTTCCTAGGAGTTACAACTCAGCTTGATATGGTCCTTGTTAAAGGAGGACCCTGTAAGTGGCTAATTGGCTGAATTTCATCTGGTGGCATTGAAGTGAGAGACATACTTTATTTATTTATTTAATTATTTTTTTACATTTGTAGAGCGCACTGCAGTGCTGCGGTGGCGAGATGGTTGCAAAGGGTCTTATACCTGGAATTAACAACAGCCACTGTATATGGGAGGATGGTGGGCTAGTAAAAGTACCAACAAGATTTGTCCTCTTTCTTAACATTTCGAAAAAAGCATCTTAGGATCAACTACTAAATCTAATGGTACCAGGAGGACTTCCAGGGGAGTGTCAAAGTCATTTATCACAATACTGAGAACTTCTACTACTTGAGTCTCAGGAGAGGCTGGTACTGCAAAGTAAGCCAGAATGGAAGTGTTCCCAATGTGGGATTTAGTAGCTGTACCCTCCTTACTTATTTGTTTTTTCTTTTTCCTGAGGTTGCTGTGCCAGGGTTAGATCTGGGTGTTTTCCATTGTTGCGCCAAAGTTGAATCTGGGTGGTGTCTACAGCTGTCAGGGTTGATTCTACATGGTTTCTTCATTGTTGTGCTAGGGTTGAACATGAGTGTTTCCCATTGCTCTCCCAATGGTTGATTCTGGGTGATTTTCCATCGCTGTGCCTTGGTTGGTCTGGGTGAGTCTGGCTTTCACTCCTCACCCTGTCATGCCGGTCCCAAGTATGCCACACCCTACCCAACTCCCTTCCTTTCTCTCCCCCCCTCCAATTGTCTCCCCTCTCTCAGTGCCCCACACATTGCAGCTGACATTTCACTATTGGAAGGGCAATTTGGAAGGCTCACTGGTGCGCCAGTAACTTTGGGTCTCAACCTAAGTTACTAGGGGAATCCAGACGTGGACCCCTTGCTCACTATTCTTAGAAATGAACAGTCCCACCCTACTGATGAGGTCCAACCATACTGAAACACGTGTCTGGGGTTGCTGTTGGTACTCTTGTTCAGAGGATACTTGCCTAGCATTTCGGTGCTGGACTGCCCCATTTTGGATATTTCTCCTCTGTGAAAGATAGTGAGCTATAGACTCTGGGTAATGCTCTCATAACAAGAACTAATGTCTGGCAGAGGGACTCCCAGGACCCCCCTGTTATTTCCCCCTCAGTGCTCACCAGCCTGCACCTCACACAAATCACGCCACCCATCTGACTTCACCCCCAGCCCTTCCTGCCCACTCCCTGCACCCCCACTGGAGAGGGGCAGCTCAGGCAGCTCAGCAGCATGCGGCCCACCCATGCCCTATCTTTGCACCCCAGCATACATCTCTCACTTTTGGCCTTAATCTGCTGGGTACATATAACGCAACACTCCGGTGGACACTAGCCGCAGACATGGCTACCCACACACATCAATTTACAGCAAGGACTATGACAAAATGTGGTCATGCTGGTCACATCATTTTCCACCTACTTAAATCAGACTATGCCTCAACACTCTGACATCAGTATGCAGGAAAAACCTATCAAAAATATGGGCACGCTGAACACATAGCGAGTCTCTAGCACTCATGCCATCTCCTGACTCCTCTCAGCACCCATCCTATGCCTGACCTCATGGGTTCCTCTCTACAGGAGCCTGGCCAGTCCTGCTAAACCTTATTTGACCAAATGCACACACGCATTCCAATCTTACTCCGTGACCTCCAACACTCTGGACTTCAGTCCCTGAGGGTGTTCCCACCACCAGCATATGGACACTGTAACAATGGTAAAAGGCGATATGTAAATGCAAAGTAGAATACAATACAATGTTTACTTGTGCTAATGCCATGTTCGTCTGGAGGAGGATGCAACACTTGACAGTTTGTTTTATCCCATTTCTGCTGCACTGATTGCTAGCAGGTTATGTGTCGATACCCTGAAATATTTGATGCTACTATTTCTGCAGTCAACTGCCGGTTTATAGAGGACATTTCCAACTGTGTTACATACTTTTTCTGTTGGGATTACAGGAACTGTACGTTTAGTTTAGTTTAGTTTCTTATATAACACATCTAACTCATGGGTATCTGGGCGCTTAAGTGACAGATCAGCATTGATTCCTTACAATATTACTCATGTGTCCTTTCATGATTGTTGAAAACATGCTGATGATATTGTGGCAGACGTGTTGGAAATCATTTTTTACAACACACACTAAATGATCACCAATGAGTGTTGTTTGGAGTGGAGAAAAATGCAAATCGCAATGGGTGATGACTTCCAATTGGAAATCCAAATGTATGAAGTCATGATCACTATATGGTGTCGTGGAGTTATTTTTCCTTTACATTGCAGACGAAAATATTTTATTTTAGGTTTTGCATTGTAGCCTAACTAAAGTTGTCTATTAATTAATAGACTTCAACAGTGTATATAGGCTAGTATAACATGATTTAACACAGTTGTTTAAATATACATGTGAATAAAACAATGTTTGCAATCAATGTCACTCCATTGACACATTTCATGCAGTAACAATTAAAATCGATATGTCTGCGATTGTTAGTGCATAGTATTCTGCTTACATTCCAAATCATTTGGTGGCTTTGGGAGAATTCTATCGCTAATCATATGGCACCATTTGACGAAGATAAATATGCTTATAAGAAGGGGGGTTTGTGTTCAGCTATAAATCACTACAAACTGCAATTCACAACATTCATAATAACTAAAGGCGAATACATTAATCTCAGTACAAAGTAACATTTGCAAACAATTTCACTGCAGAGACTATCTAATAAAAATGTATGTTTAGTATTAAAGTCATTTATAAAAGGGAAGCCATATTTGATTAATTAAACACACTGTAAATGTCAATTTTGCTCATCTATCTGCAGAATTTCAAGCAGGAAAGTGCAGCGAGATTAAATTTGTGTTTTATTGCTTGCATTCTAGCAAGTAATATCAGACTCAAGTAACGGTGTGTCAACAATGGCAGTAGATATGGAGTGTTCTTCCAACAATTGTCTTTTATGAATAATGATTTCTGTGGAAAGTTCAAGAGAACGTATAATTTATTTTGTTAATGTTGATGTTTATGTGGTTAAAAAATGCACTTGAGTTATCTACTTTAAGTAAAACATACATGCCCCAATCCTCTTGAATTAATGAAATATATGTATTTGACTGTGCACAATCTAGAGGAAGCGTTTTTAGTATCTCTGGGGGTTGTGTGGAAAGGCTAAGCAACTTTCTGTTTCACTGATCTTGTGGGAGGGACTGAATATCATGTTTGGAGGTCAGTGGTCTCACAAGATCTTGCAGGACATTTGAGCAGCCCAAAATCACACTCGGATTTGCGTAAAAGAGATTCAGTAGGTGGCTGTGAGATTTGATGGACTTTTCACATTCCTACAATCTCTGAGGAGGTCAGGTGCCCTGATGCAAGGCCCAATTCACTTTGTTTTCTTTGGGTTGTCTTGGTTGTAGGAAGAAGGAACATGGCTGATACAAGAAACACGCAGGCCCTGTGGTGCTCAAAGTAAATCAAGCAATACAATCAAAGCATTACAAAGTGTATACATCACTCTAAAGTCCTGTGTCATTTTAGAAATGTTTTGACGGTGTTGTGAAAGCAAGGGATTGAATCAGTTTCCTACTCATGCTTCTCACTTTGCCTGCAAAATCTCTTTGTTTCACACTGCTCAAGATTTCCATGCAGACACACAGCAACTTGATTACTATGGTGTTTGCCTGTGATTAGCACTTGCCGAAAGCAGGCAGATTTCAAAGTAATCCACTGTCTGCAAAGTGTGTTTTGCAACTGGACCATTGACCACAGATCATCTTTGACAAAACATACAATAAAATTAAAGATGAATGCGATTATGCCAGTGATTGCTCTTTACTTTTGCTTTCCACTTTACAAAAGTAGTACATTGCATGTATTGTATTTTGTATAGCAAAACAGAAAGGTGATGGCTGGAAGGTTATGAATTAATCATAACCACGGGCAAAGCTCTGGGCAACCCTCCAGACCATCGTTTTTCAGCCTGCCAAGCCATTACAGAAGGGGAAACACCATATGCAAATCAGGCTTGGTCCTACCCGAAAAGGGGCAGTCCAGCCCGAACTGCTAGGTCACATCCCTTCTGCACGAGACCACAAGCATCCCCAGGCATGTTTCAGCCTTGTTGGGCATCCTCAGTGAGAAGTAGCTGGGTCTCTATGCCCAGCAGACTTGGGACCCACGTCTGGGCATACCGTCCCACTCGGGGTGACTTTAGCAAAACAGAAAGGTGATGGCTGGAAGGTTTTGAATTAATCACACCCACGGGCAAAGCTCTGGGCAACCCTCCAGACCATCTTTTTTCAGCCTGCCAAGCCATTACAGAAGGGGAAAAACCATATGCAAATCAGGCTTGGTCCTACCCCAAAAGGGGCAGTCCAGCCCGAACTGCTAGGTCACATCCCTTCTGCACGAGACCACAAGCATCCCCAGACTTGTTTCAGCCTTGTTGGGCATCATCAGTAAGGAGTAGCTTGGGTCTCTAGGCCCGGCAGACTCGGGACCCACGTCTGGGCATACCCGTCCCACTCGGGGGACCTTAGCAAAACAGAAAGGTGATGGCTGGAATGTTTTGAATTAATCATACCCACGGACAAAGCTCTGGACAACCCTCCAGACCATCGTTTTTCAGCCTGCCAAGCCATTACAGAAGGGGAATGGCTTGGCAGGTGAAGAACGATGGTCTGGAGGGTTGCCCAGAGCAATGCCAGGGGTTAAGATTCCTTCTAAACCTTCCAGCCATCACATCTTTGTTTTTGATTTGTCACACCGAGTGGGACGGGTATGCCCAGACGTGAGTCCTGTGCCTGCTGGGACTAGAGACCCAAGCTACTCCTCACTGATGAGGCCCAAAAGGCTGAAACATGTCTGGGGATGCTTGTGGTCTTGTGCAGAAGGGATGTGGCCTACCCCTTTTGGGGTGGGACTAAGCCTGATTTGCATATGGTCTTTCCCCTTCTGTAATGGCTTGGCAGGCGAAGAACGATGGTCTGGAGGGTTGCCCAGAGCAATGCCAGTGGTTAAGATTCATTCTAAACCTTCCAGCCATCACCTCTTTGTTTTTGCTTTGTCACCCAGAGTGGGACAGTTGTGCCCAGACGTGGGTCCTGTGCCTGCTGGGACTAGAGACCCAAGCTACTCTTCACTGATGAGGCCCAAAAGGCTGAAAAATGTCTGGGGATGCTTGTGGTCTCGTGCAGAAGGGTTGTGGCCTAGCAGTTCGGGCTGGACGGCCCCTTTTGGGGTGGGTCTAAGCCTGATTTGCATATGGTCTTTCCCCTTCTGTAATCGCTTGGCAGGCAAAGAAACAATGGTCTAGAGGGTTGCCCAGAGCAATGCCAGTGGTTAAGATTCATTCTAAACCTTCCAGCCATCACCTCTTTGTTTTTGCTTTGTATTTTGTATACAGCACTGCAAATAAGAACAAAGAAACAGTACAGATAATGGAGTCAATATTTAAAACACAACGGGCCTCATTCCGAGTATGGCGGTAAGGGATAGCGGCCACCGCTAACGAGAGCGGTGGCGGTAATCCCTTACCGCCATACTCCGAGTTCCCTTTGCGCCATGGAGGTTTTAACACCTGCTTTTAGCAGGTGTTAAAAACCATGGCGCTAAGGGACCTTGATGTTAATTACGCCACCGTAATTTACGGTGGCGTAATTAACGCCTTCCCCACTCCCATTATGCCCTATGGGGCAAGAATGGGAATGGGGAAGGGTAAATGGGGATTGGGGAATTACCGCCCCGCCAACCTTGGAATGGGGCGGTAATTCCGCCATCCACCAAGGCGCTGCCGGTCCGGGTACGGCGTCAACCAAGGCGTTAATAGCGCCATTGGTTAGCGCCGTACTCGGAATGAGGCCCAACGTATTACAGCAATTGCAAAAAATCCTCATTAACCAGATAAAAGAAGATGGGATCGTAGAGAGACCAGAAAGGATGAATAGACAGTAATGGAATGGAGAGAGAGAGGGAAAGCATTCCAATGTAAAGGTGCTAGGACATAAAAAGACCAAATACGAGATTAAGCACAATGAGGAAAGGGAACTACAAGACGTTAGTGAGAAGCAAACCTAAGGGAATGAGAGGGAAGATACAAAGAGACAACTGAAGAAAGATAAAGAGGGGCAAGACCGTAGAGAGCAAAATGTAAACTTTAAACAGTGATGAAAAGAAAGCCATCCAAGTTGACCCAAAGAACACGAAATAGTCACGAGGAGCCAGTTAGCAAAGAACACTAATAGAAGCGTGAAAAGCAGAGCTAAATGAGATATAGAAAGTCCACAGAGTGCAGAAGAACAGTAAACAAGTTGTGAAAAGAGTAGGGAAGGCACCAGTAGCTTTGTGGCTTTGGAAGTCATAAACAAACAGGCTTTCCGGATGTTGTACAGATGAAATCTGTAGACGACAGAACAGAATGCAAGAGCTATTATTGACAGTCCATTGCATGCAATTAACATATTTAAAAAAATGAGCTAGTGAGTATATTTGTGACTTTTTCAAATTGAATTCTGTCAGTGTATTCATATTTTGCAATGTGCTTGCATTGTGGGGCTGATCCCCTTTTCAAAAATCTTTGTGATTGATTGACTATTTTTGAAATCCCTCCCTCTCCTCCTTTCAAACCAAAAAGAAAAGAAAAAAAAAACTTCTGTTTGTGAGACATGCATTCTACAGAGAGCCTTATCTTTTCAGATCTACACACATCAACATTGTATAAGCAAATTTGTTCAGCTCCTCCCTGAAACTAAATTATCCTCTTATCCTACCTCCTGATGTTCCTGAAGCTCCTAAAAACCCTGAAAATAGCAGAAGACATGTTGTACAAGATTCCATAACATATCATAACAAGGCATAGCAAATAGTATACCATATTCTCATTTGGGATACAGCTGTGAATGTCTCAAGTAATAACAGTGACTAGCAGCAGGGGCAGAAATTCATGTTGGTTCTTACACAGTACCCGCCCAGGCCATGCTGCTGTCTTTTGGGGCCTTTCAGTTGGAAATATCCTAACCATTATGCATAAAAAAGGGTTTACAGACAACAAAGGAAATGTGTTTGTTGTCCTTAAAATGTGCTGGCTGCAGCCCCAGACTATGCTGCGCGTGTGTCTCTCAGCCAGTCATGATGTGGGGAAATGGGGAGTGCTTGCTCATGGGCCATTGCTGATTCTTAATTTGTCTCGCTTTTCGTGAACCTTTAAACTAAATGTAAGCACTTTAAAATGAAAATGAACTTGTGTTAGAAGTACCGATGATTTGTATTCCATTTCTACCCCTGCAGATAGGACAAGAACAAACATTTCAGTTTCAAAGCATTGCCGTGCATCTTGCCCAAAATATCCCCAATCTGGAAACTCCCGTTATATCCAGCACAAATGGATTTTGAGTAGCTTAATATGTGGCAAATAGCCCAATCTGACAATCCTGCATGGACATCCGCATTCATTTCCTGATTCATCCTTTGCACAGACACCCCGCATCAGGGACCCATCCCCACATACTCTGCAGTCATATGCCGCACCATGTTCATGTTCCATTTTCCCATCATGAACACCCCCCACACCCCCCCCTATCCCCAAATGAGAGGCAGGACCAGTTGACTGAGTGGAAGTGAAATTGGACAGCAAAATGTAGTAAACATACATAAAGTCAGGAGTTATTTTACAGGTGTTCCGTTTCTCCACCACGCCTCAGGATTCTGTGCTGAGCCTGGCATCCTAAACCCCACCCCTAAGGTCCCTTCGGAACCGTCATGGACCCGTTCCTCCCTAGCCGTACCTCTCTACCCCTGGACAATTTTACTTTACATATCACAATAGTCTACCCACCAAGAGGCTTAGGTGACAACATCCTAGCAGGAGGCAGGCTGCTGTGAAACCAGACTAGTGACCAGATTGTGGATGACAGTGCTGATTGCCCTTGCTTGAATTTGTGATGGCTGAAGTGAAGGAGCATCTGGCAAATGCGAGGTGGACCCCATTTCTCCTCTCAGCAGCTGCCTAAACAGATCGTGACAGGAATGCCCCACGTGCTTGGAAATGTGGGTAGAGAAATGCAGGTTTTGGGTAGGCAATAATGCAGTGAAATGAAAGCAAGAGTCTTACCCTCCCGTTCTTGGGTCTTTTTATAAAAGCGTGAATTATGGTAACAGGCGCGTGTTTGGGTGCCTATCACTCTGGCTGTCTGGCTTCCTGTTGGCCCTTGATCATATTGCATCCACAGCTACTGGGTCCCTGGGTTCAAACCTTTCACCTTGGCTGGCTGTCACTTTTCACCTATCACAAGTGCTTGGTGAGACTTTTCAGAGGACGTGGCTGGCTCGAGCCACGGAGGGACAGTGAATAAGCAGCAGGCAGGCCTCCACTTAGGTACCAGCAAAGCCTTCTCCCCATAATGAGGTGAAGTCAGTCTTGCTATGTCCTACGGCCAGGGGGGGATACCTGCAGGCGGTAAAAGAGTGGAACTGCAGAGCCATCCACCTAAACCCTGGGTATTTTCTGATCTCAGTGATGTGACCTTGCAGCTGGGAGATGCAGAAGGCAGAGCTACTTCATTTCTCTCTCATCAACACCTTATCTGGAGTACTTAATTGGAAAGTATATTAGTGTCAGGACCCAGATGTTTTTAGAAAGCCTCTGTCATTTCAGGTGTGCAACTCACTGCACACTGCTGTCCCTGCCCACTGCTTTCCCACATTGTCAAAATAAGTTTGGTTGCAGCTACAGCGCCCACACTCTCAATGGGGATTATGATGGATGGCTGATGCTATGGACAGTGTGACAAACGACCCCCCAAATAGGCCACAGTGAAAACATATAGCATAGAGTCCAGCCATCAATAAGGAGGGTGCAAGCGGGGCGTGCAGGCCACGAAAAAAGAAAGGGAGAGCAATGGAGACAGCGGGCGGAGGGTTGGGGTGGGCAGGGTGGGGAGAATCTGTTGGGATTGACCAGGCAGATTCAAGAGGGCGGGTAGGGCCAGGGAGAGGGAGCTCCAAATAGGGTGTGAGTGGGCAGGCGCAGGGGGCTGATGCACATAGTGATGGTGATGGTGGATTGGGAGATAAGCCGCCATGCAGAAAGAAAATGTGTATTCATGACCCTGTGGCTAAATGGGCAATTTGTATACATATAACTGGCAGATGTGCAATTCAGAAATATCCATTAGAATAAGATGACATAATAGTTGGGTCTTGAAAGGAGACACCCAATGTATGATTGCTATTTTTAGTAAAGTGAGGATACATGCAGACAAAATCATCAATGAACTGAAAAAACGTGCCTTTCAAACATGGCAGCAAGGTTGTTTTCCACAGGTCGGCCCTCAGCACTGGCAGGACTACTTGGCCATTACCTTTCACCGGACCATACCCCTTTTATGGAGGAGCTGATTGCTTACTGTGCTGTTGTCTTCCATTTGCCAAGTGCCCCTTGGCCCAACTTTTGGCACTGGCAGCTTTATGGCACTGATCAGTCATGTGCCAATGTGTATTTAACTCTCTGTGAGGTGCCGGTCTGGCAAGCTCCTGGGAATTGATGCACCCAAGCTAGCAGCATAACAGAAGAAGGGGAGGTGCCCAACTTAACAAGGCCCTGTAAGTGTCCACTGGATGACTCCACCTGCAGAGGTGTAGAACATATATCATACTAACACAGGATGAGCTGAAGGCTCTACGAGCAAAAAAACGGCATTCTGAGGAAAAATAGAGGAAAACCTATTCAGCTGGCACTGTTAGCTTTTTGTTCCATAACTAGCATTTACCATCCGGCTATTCAATCAGCCAAACGTACCTATTATACTGGTAAAATTGAGAATGCCCTTAATCAACCTCAGGGAATTATTCTTTGTTGTCCATTCTCTCTCCTCCCCCCTGACTCTGCCCCACAGGCTGAACCTTCCGAGGCCTTCTGTGATGACCTGGCCACTTTCTCTATTGATAAAGTCAAAGGCACACGAGATAAGATTTGTTCATCTGCTTTTCCTGTCCCTGTGCAACAAACTTTGCTGGGGGTCTTGGTTCACACTTAGTTGACTGTTCCCATCTTTTCAGTCGAGGAGGTGGAGCGTGCAGTTAGTAGACTTAAATCTGCTTCCCACTCTGATGCCATTCCCTTGACGATTCTGAAAGATATCTCCCGCTTATAACTATATGGCTGAGAGAGGCGGTTATCAACTCCTGCCGATCCGGCTCTATTGTGGCAGAGCTTAAACAGGCGGTTGTTATTCCACTCTTGAAGAAGCCCTTACTAGATCCCTATCTCTGGTAAATTTCAAGCCCATTTCTTTACTCCCTTTCTGCATGAAATTAATGTAATCTCCTGTATCTCCTTTGCTTACTTCTTTTCTTGAGTCCTCCTCTTTTCTCAATCCCTTTCTGTCAGGATTTCGTCCGGGTCACGGGACAGAGAGCGTTCTGTTCTCTGTGTACGATGACCTCTGTCGACTGGCCAATGAGGGCGGAACAGACGCCCTTATCTTATTGGACTTATCAGCCGCATTTGATACTGTCGACCACCAGGTGCTATTGGATCGTTTGGCCACGGCCAGTCTGTCTGGCCAGGTTCTGGCATGGTTTGCTTCCTTCTTGGCCAACCGCAGTCATATTCAGACTTTTGGCTCCTTCTTTTCAGCTGCTACAATTTTGCTCTGTGGGGTCCCCCAGGGATCGGCCTTGTCCCTGGCTTTGTTTAATATCTATATTCAGCCTCTTATTCTGCACATCCGCTCCTTCAGCTTCAGGTGCTACTCCTATGCTGATGATACCCAGATCATCATCCAGCTGGATTCTTCCCACTGGACCTCGCATCTCATCTTAGGAATTGCCTTGCGGCCGTGGGTATGTGGATGGGCAGCAATTGGCTGAAATTGAATGGGGACATGACCAAGGTCATGGTGGTGTAGACCATGTGTGTCTCCTGGGGCACTGTCACAGAGCCTGACCTGTCCTGGTCTCCATCCCTCTGGCACACTGAGCTGGCGACATGGCCCCCTCCAGTCCTTGAGGTGAAAAATCTTGGAGTCATCCTTTCCACATCACTGTCGCTGAATGCCCGAGTTGGGGCTATTTATAAGGCAGTTTTTTTTTCAACTCTGCGTTCTTCGTAGGGTCCTGCCACTTCTTCCAACTCATCTCAGTCCCTTAGTTACAGCCTTGCTAGTAATAATCATTTGGCTTTCTGAAAACTCACCGGTTCTAACTTTACCTTCTCTCTCTTTGTTGATAGTTCCTTTCTCTGGTCTCTGACAGCACCAAGATGCCTCGGCGAGCGTGTGCTTAATAAAATAAATTAACAAATTAACATGGGCACTTCACATATGTGTACACACATTCTGACTGATCTGGTGAGGCGCACCTGGTACTGGGACTTCCTGACTGTTAGCCGCATGGCACCCCTAGCCACCCACCCTGCTGTTATGTTATGTTAGTGAATCTTGTAAAGCGTGAAAGTTCATCCACAGGCATCTTGGCACTAACTACCAGAGACAAGAGCAGGTTAACAGCATGATTTATTGAAGAGCAAAGTTTTCAGCAAGCGTCAGAAAGAAAAGTGGTCAGCAGTAGCCTGGAGTGGCAGAGGGTGTGAATTTCAAAGCTTGTCTGCCACTACAGAATAGGCCCGTGCATCCTGCTGTTGCAGTGCTGCCAGTTATTATAATAGTACACTGACTAGAGAAATGTAACAACTTGGCCAGTGTCCAGTGCCATCATGTTCCAGCTCATTTTAATTAGGCCATATGACCCGAGGAGCGGGGCCATTAACGGGTGGGGAATGTCTCTGGGGCCATAGTTAGAAGCCTACGCGAAGAAAGGGCTTTACCGAGTCCTAGGGGCATTACCCGACCAGTAATGGCCCCCCTTTGAGGATCATGTTGCCATTAGTACCCCGGCACGTCGTACCGGGCTACTAATTGCAATTTTTTTCGAGTTGAGAAACGGTGCTGCGACCGTTTCTTGACTCAAGAAAAAAAAGCAAAACAAATGGCTACTGGGGATCGGGGGAAGGGACTACATGGCGGCCATTCAGGAGAATGGGAAAAAAGTTAACCAAATAAGTGGTCGTCATGGAATAGGCCTTTCCATGGCGACCAGTCACAGAAGGAACCCAGGAGCTGCTGCACTGAAGCAGCGGCTTCAGAGCGTTCTCGGCGAGGTAAGGCCCGGGCGAGGGCAAATGAACTTGCTTGTAACAAGGTCATTGACTCTCGCCGGGTACTAATTCATGAAACTGGATAAATAGCACAGCAGTGGTGGTGTGGCTCACCCTGTTGTTGCTTGTTGCGTGACTATGACTCATACTCCAAAAAGTAAATTTGCCAAAACACTACGTTATAATGGTAATGGCTCAGCCCAGGCAAACACCCCCACACATTAAGCACTGCCTTTCTGTAACTCTTAAATGAAGAATATAACTACTAAATGATTGGACCTATGCAATCCTAATGTCACAGCATACCCAGAAGTCCATTTGGTATTACACCTGCCGAATCATGAGGGAATTACAGAACACTGCCGTGTCACTAACTACCGTGACCAGAACACTCTTGTGCAAATTGCTGTGCGAAAAGGACCAAACAATCAGGGCTTTGTGTGTCAAGGGGAGTCCCCATGGCAACATATGGAACTGACACCCAATCATGCAAACACAGAACGTAGAGAGAAGGCTGATGTGGAGGCCAGCTGCATAGCCAGGATCCCTGCAAACCTACGTACGTTTCTCACTTGAAGGCAGCAAGGACAAAGCAGGAATGCCCTGTAGAACCAAAGCTGAAGACCTATGAGGAGCAATGCATAATTCACACAAAGACTGACATGTTTGCTCCTCTTAAAAAGACTGCAGAGTTATTTACTAGTTTGAGATCGCAGAGATCCACAGAGGGAGGAGCGACATGTAACCATGTGAAAACACAATACAAAATATATATATATATATATATATATATTGGAAAAGTAAACACATATGATGGAATGAAAATGAACAGGAAATTAGCAGGCAAGGCCTGTAAAGGTCCAGGTGAGAAGCAGGTGGGAGAGGTTCCGTATATGCCGCACAATCCAGAGGAACATTGGGATGTGATCAATCACAAATAGGAGGATGCAGTCATACCAGAAGCTGGTGGATCAGCTGTTTTTAGAGCCTACAGCAAAAAGCAAAATAATGACCCAGAGACGTGGAGCACTAGAGGGTGCCCTGATACATCATCAAAGTTCCAGAAGAAGCAAAGTCTTGTGAGCCCTGAGTCCCCTGGGGAGACTGTCTCACCTCTTGTTGCAAAGGATGAAACGATGCTCTAGGAGCTGGATAGGATTAGCTGTCTAATGAGGACTGGTTTGCTTGCTAGATGGAGGTGCTCTGTATCGCTTAATAGTGAGAAACAACATGTTATCCCTTATTAAGGGAAGGAGAATGATATCCCTTAAGGGTAAGAAGCGCACTACATCTCCCAGAATTAAGAGCGTGAAAATATTCAGCATTTTTGTAAATGGCCACATAACCCTTAGGGTGAAATGTCATACTAACACCCCAGATCAGAAATAAGAGACACTACTCTTCTGACTGGTTTGCAGTTAGTAAACTGGACAGTATATCCCTTTGAAGATGACCTGTGTAAAAGCTTTGGAAAAGAAGTGGCTCAGAACTAAACCACTGTAACTCTACCATGAGTAAAGGAGCTGATTTGCACTTTATATCTGTAACTGTGAGTTTGAAAGCATCTTGTCATGTTAGTATTTACACATTATGGCACTGTTAGCTAGAATCATTCATAGAGAGGAATTTCCCGTTGTCCTTTACAAAAGACACTACAGCCTATACGTGTTTATCTCAATCACTGCATATTTATGAAAACAATAAGACTGCATTCGTATGCCTTGTGCCCATATTTTGCCTATCCATTACAAGGATAAACAGGAAGTGAGGGGCGGAGTACAAGCATCATTCTCACAGTGGCTAGATCCACAGTCACCCCTCCTCCCCCCGTCTGCATGGGATGCAGTTAGAAAGCACTATTTCTGGTATCCGATTGGATTGCCCGGTGAAGCCGATGTGCTGTTGATTTCAACATTGCAGTAATGCTAGTGTTCTCCGTTGGGATGTCAGGAGTTTCTGAGATAATTTTACTGAATGCTTGTGTACTGTGACTGGTGACTTAAGGGTTAAAGGGCGGCTGATGTTGATGCCCTCGCTAATGTTCTCAAACACATACTTGATGCTACCTCATATGGGCCACAGTGATTAAGTACTCAAATTGGGCACGTCCTTCTTGTGGCACACAACCTTCTTAAACAGAGTGCAGTTTGCTACTTTTCAAATGTGCTTATACATTGTGAGGTAATTCCACTCAGTGGATTTATGTTGTAGGGTGAGTGAACTCTTGGCTCAGAATGTACACTTCCTCTCTGTATACTGTGCACTGTAGGAAGGTCAGACAATGGTACATGTGACACAAGCTATATATTGTTTCACAAACATTGGTTTATTTCGATTCAACTCAGAGCAAGGGTTGCACAAAGGCCCTGGAGGAACTAAGGGAAGCTCCACACATGATAAGAAATGTCCCAATGAAATACGTTTCAGGGGGAATAAAACAAAGTTGCCATAATCCTTGGGTAGCTAACACCTCCAATGACATCTTTCCAAGTCATAAAGTAGACTTAAGTGCCAGGCTATTATGCAAGTCTATGCAAAAAGGACGAGTACGAGCATACTCGTCCTTGGCACTAAAGGGGTTAAGACATAGTCTTAAAGAGCCAGGTGCCACCAGAAATGCCCTATTGTACAAAACAATGGCTAAATAGGTGGCCAAGACAATGAACCAAAACCTGGTCTTTTCAGATTCTTAGTCTTGTGGCTAACCATCAGATCAAAAATGTTTCCAGTCTTAGCCACGAGAAGAGTTCACAAAATCCTATCCAGAAAAGTCCACCACTTTACTATAACACAAAAAAGGTGTTTCTCTTGGAAATGTTCAATCAGGGGTTACCTAGAGTCTGAACCCTTCATCAGTATTCCAGATTTCATGCTGCACATCTGTCATCCAATGTTCCGTGATCCAATGTTCCGTGATTATCAGTCTCTTCGTGCAGGCTTCTCCTATGGCTCTTCGTTTGACAGCTTGTACAACTGGATGTTCCTTTTGAGCTAGTCACTGTACTGCTGGGTTTCTTCTCAACATCTGGTACTGCACACTACCAGCAAGTTCTCCTCCAAATCGCTCCCAGGCCTCGAGTTCTTCAGTATTGACCCCTGGTTGTTCACATCTCTCATAGACCTTGGATTTCTCATCAGTCACTTGCTCTTGCTGCTCATAGATGACTGCTTTCTCAGTATTCACCTGGTCAGAAGGTCAATAGATCTGGATTTGCTCAGCATTCCTAGGCTCAGATCTCAACATTCGGATAGTCAGGTCTCATATCGAACGGGACTATCTGAGAAGTCACTTGTTCTGCTCTCTAATAGTAAATTCTTCTTGCTTCTTGTAGACCTCAGCTTTCTCAGTGTTCGCTTTTTCATGTCTCTCATAGACTTTAGCTTTCTCAACATTAATGTTCTCATGTCTCCTATAGACTTGGGCTTTCTCGACAGTCACTTGTTCAGGTTTCTCAGAGACCTCAGCTTTGTCAGTAGTCATTTGTGAAGTCACTTGTTGAGGTCTCTCATGGACCTTGTCTATCTCAGATTACATTTGTTCAGTTCAGTCATAGACCTTAGCTTTCTCAGCATTCACTTTGTCCAATCTCTCATAGATCTCCATTTTCTTAGCATTCAGATTATTCAGGTCTGTCTTAGGCCTTGGCTTTTTATCAGTTATTTCTCTCATGGCTTTCTCAGTAGCCACTTGTACAAATAGACAGTCGTTTTCTCAGCATTCCTTTTCTCAGGTCTACCATACACCTCAACGTTCTCAGCATTGATTCGTTCAGTTCTCTCAGAGCTCTTGGCTTTCTCAGAATTAACTAGTTTAAATCTCTCTTAGACCTCAACATTCACTTTTTCAGGTGACTCCTATACCTTTGGCAGGTGTCATGACTTTGTATCAGTGTCCAGTTAGCAAGTTGGGACTCTAGCAAAGTGCCCACTTTGTACCAAGTGGCGCTCTCCCACTGTTGCCAGAAAGAAGCAAGGAAAACTCCCATCAACCCCCCCCCCCCTGCTGCCTCTTGTATAGTGTGTGATAATTTCATGTATTTGATCACCCCTTGAGATTGTGCAGGGCTATTGGGGTTTATGGTGTGGGTTGGGTTTGGGCCTCTCTTCTGCTTTCTTCTAATGGTCCCATAAATGTGAAAAAGGAGCTCCCTGCACTGGTTAATAATTGCACTCGTCTCACATGGTGGTTTCTGTGGTTTTATAGGAATTTGTATCTTCCTTAATACTGAGAGTGGACTCTTGCAGTATTGCAGCTCAATCACGCCTTTCGTAGTTGCTGTATTTCCTGGATTTTATCAGCAGGTAGATTCATAGACCTTTTCTATTAGAGCCCACAGACTCAGCAGGTCCAGGAATGAACACAGAACACTTTGTAGTAGTCCTCCATTCCATTATGCGAACTGTATCAACGTGCCTGCTGAGTTCTGAAAGGTAGATTTCACATTGGCATATGAGGACTAGAATATCCCTGGTGGGGGCAGTACTGGGTCTTGGTAGGGGGTGGTGGTGAGCCTCTGGGATCAAATCCATCCACTCTCTGGAGGGCACATCAGGTAGTGGCCCGAGCAACCACATTTGTTGCAGATTACCCTCCTCACATTTTAGAACGGGGAGTTCTGTCAAGTCAATGGATCACATGTTGTTTCGGATTTAGGCATGGCGTTGTTGCTGCCAGATGCTGATAACTTGCCATAACCCTATAGGATTTATGAGGCTATTTTTCTAACAGACTGTAGGCAGAATGTGGATGCCTTGTTAGCACTTAATGCAATGGTACTCTACCTGCATCAGCCTCTTCCATAGATTTAACTTCCTCTTTGCATGTGGTCTGCGCCATTGCCCTTAATATCAGTGGCCAATCCCTGTTTTGATCATCATAATGGTGTGACTCGTAGCAGTTTGCAGATTTGGACTATTTAATAACTGGCTTAACTCCATGTTGCATTGTTTCTCTGTCCTAAACATGATTATCGAGCACTTGCTTTTTCTCAGCATGAGTCCCACTATAAATGAGCAGATCCTTATCTGAGATCCCACTCTTGTCACCTGATCCTGCCGTGATAGCCATGCATGTACAATCATATGTTGTACCACAACTGAGTCACCTGTAGCAGACCATGCTGTAACTTGTAAAGATCTGCAACTTCTGAAAGACAAAAAGTGGCCATAAAGTGTAATGCAAAATACGGGTGTCTACGATGAATTCAGCAGCATCACTTGATGGTAAAAAATTCATCTGCACTCCTCTTGCCCTTGACTTTGGGACAGTCTAGTGCTCCAGATAACATTTTGTAGTATATAACACAATACTAGCATGTGTGTGATTTCTCCTCGCATGCTCCCTGAAAATAATTGGAAAATGTTAGACATATGTTTCGCAGGAAATACAGCATGTGGTAATTACGATTACGGCATGTGGTATTTTTTGGAAAAATCTCTATGAGCAGACCATCTGGCTAATGGTAATGGAGGCATATTTCATGAAATATTACAAACAAATATTCTGGAAATCCACGTGCAATATTATTGTATGTTTTTTTTGTTCATGTATCTGTCAATTTTTTGGGAGAATTAGTAGCGTACAGAAGCAGTTCTGTATACTGTATAAAGAATGCTAATGAACACAGTGATCATTCCTGTCCCTTGTGTACTTTGCGTGGCAAAGGTGGTAAGTAGAGGGCCATCAGAGATGTCATCTTCTAACTGCTTTTGGATGTATCGTGGGTGGAGTTATGTTTGCTGCAGTGAATTTAAGACCCTTACCTTCCTTTTACTGCGAGAAAAAGAAAAAAAAATAACTACTGGGGTAGTTTTACAATATTTACCTTGACCATAGTTGGAATATACCAAGTCTGTGTACGATAACCTTTGTATGTCCACTGTCTGTAGGCTGTACTTTATTTTAGAGTAAGTAATATGTTCAATAACTAAATGTTATGTACTAAGCATTCGTACCTTAACTTTTGTTTTGTCCCGTATTTAGTAAAAAAGATTGTGCTAAAAGGACCTTAACTCTTTTTTAAAGATCATTTAATTTTTTATCAGAGTAGAGCATCTAGCATATGAGTTTTTATTGTATTAAATGGTGTATATTATAAAAGGTAAACGTGTATCTAAGTGTATGGCATAAAAGCACGTGGCATAAGACCAAGTGGCTTATACGTGCATTATTATGTGTGTTCTTACTTTATTCCTCTGTGTCTTATTTTTTTTAAAAAGGCAGTTAGGGTGTCCGCGGACAGTGCGGGTGTCCAGGATGTCTGCAATTAACCAAAATGGGGGTGTCCTGAGGACACTATACCTGTTCGTGCTGTCTGCAATCAAAATGGAGGTGTTCTTAGAACACACTTGATGTCCGGGATGTCCGCAATTAACCAAAATGGGGGTGTCCTAAGGACACTATACCTGTTCCTACTGTCTGTAATCAAAATGTAGGTGTTCTTAGAACACACTCGATGTCCGGGATGCCCACAATTAACCAAAATAGGGGTGTCCTAAGGACACTATACCTGTTCGTACAGTCTGCAATCAAAATGGGGGTGTTCTTAGAACACACGCAATGTCCGGGATGTCCGCAATTGACAAAAATGTGGGTGTCCTAAGGACACTATACCTGTTTGTACTTTCAGCAATCAAAATGGATGTGTTCTTAGAACACACTCGATGTCGGGGATGTCCGCAATTAACCAAATTGGGCATGTCCTAAGGACACTATACCTGTTTGTACTGTCCGCAATCAAAATGGAGGTGTTCTTAGAGCACACTCTATGTCTGGGATGTCTGTAATTAACCTTAATGGGGGTGTCCTAAGGACACTATACCTGTTCTTACTGTTCGTAATTAAAATGGGAGAGTCCGCAGGACACAACATCCTTTTGCATGTCCGTAAATATTTAAATGAAAGTGTCCTAAGAACATGCCCCTGTTCTCAATGTCTGCAACCAGAATGGATATGTCTGTAGAACACTTATCCCGTCGGCCTGTCTGCAAAGTTATGACGCATATTTATTTTATTCAGGGATTTCGACACTGTCCGTAGAACACCTGTGCACATGGGCACCACCCCCATGGGTCCTACGAACATCGCGGCTGTCCATAACTGTCCGCCGCACTTGTGTCGCACTTTTAATTAGTTTGGGGACTAGAACACTGTCCTAGAACATTTGCATGCATGCGCACAACTGACCTTGCGCATTTGGTCTCCTACGGACAGCTGTCCCATTCGCGAACGTGTCCACGACATCATCATGTGACCGCACCCGCGCTGAGCGTGTGTTCTTATTTGTGGACACTGTCCGGGCCGCCGAACATTTAAAAAGTGCTTTTTTGGGCAATCCAAGGTATTTTACAGTAAAAGTGCACCATTGCACATGTCCCATACAATGTCCCTGGTAATCTACATACATTTTGGAACTTTTTGAGCCCTTTTTTGTTGTTCAACATGTCTGCGGACAGTGTGGGTGTCCGCAAATCACGCACCTGCACCCCTATAAAAGGCCACATCCCAGAGCTCATCCTCATTGTGCTTCTGACTACCTGACAGCATTGCTTCTGACCTGCATTGACTGCATTGCTGGTGACTTCTGCCTGCTGTTATCCAGATGGCAACATTGGCTGCTTCAGCTTCATCACCACCTCCCCCCCCTCCACCACCAACACCTCCGCAAGGGCCTGCAGAGGGGAACAGGCATGAGGATGCAGAGGAGAGGGATGAAGAGGATGAGGTAGTGGAAGTCCCTACTACCAGCACTCATCGTGAGTCTTGGGTGGGGTGGTTATTTACCACTATTGATGGAGTGGCAAAAGCGTGTGCGAATAAGGTGATCTGCACTCAGTGTCATGGTGCTGAGTCGTGGAAAGCCTGGTTTGTATAGCTTTGCTACGACATCAATGAAGTGACACCTGAGGTAATTCCATGGTGGGGCTATTCGTAAGGTTGTACCTTGCGATAAACGTAGTAGGGTGAGTTCCTCTGCAGCATCCTCCATTTCTGCCACCACAACAGACACTCATGTGGGAGAGCGCATCCCTCCAGCTGCCTCGCAAGCCACTCATGATGCTGTTGACCCTTATCTTTCGAGGGTCACAATATTGTGCATGTACTGTGATGCAGTACTCTGCAGGGGGGAGAACCTTCGGAGTGCTTTTGAGACTGCGGTGAAGGAGCATGAGAAGAACTGCCCACTACCTGAATAAGGCCCACCCTACATCTTCCTCTCTCAACATGCCCTTTCTTATCTCCATGGTTGGTGTCCCTTCCTTACCCTCCTTTCTCCTGCTTTACTTGTGTGTCGTGTTTAAAAAACCCAAAAAAATATAAAACAACAAAAAACAAAAAAAGGATCTTTTCAGAGCCGCCTTTCACAGTTTAAAAATAGAAGTGACAAATAAATAGTGCAGGGCTCTGTGCATTTTTTTTTAGAAGTCCGCGGACAGTCCACAGACATTAACATTTTTGAGGGGCTGCCCTATTAGAACTATTGCACTTTTCACTGGGTGGAAGTGGCGGCTCTGAAAAGAGCCTTTTGGTGGTGTTTCTTTGTGTTTCAAAAACTTCAAATGATTAACACCTACTGCAAAATGTATTAATGTAATTCCAAAAAAGGCTGCATTGCATTTTGTATATTTCGCAGAAAAATCTGATTGCCAGCATAAGTAAGATGTCCTCCATCTCTGCGAGAAATGTATGTGCTACAAAACATAATATTTTCATTGTGAAAAGAGGACATGCCAACATCTCTCAAAAAGGCACAAACAGCCTTATTGACATTGCGTCTCGCTTTCTCCATTTGTGGAGCAAATGAAGAAGAATGCAGCCACATTTGTCTCTGTGCAATACGGGAAAAAATGACTTGAGAATTTGTAAACATGTTCATGACCTTCCCAAGTCCTTCTTTCATTGCAAATTGCAAAGAAATTCCAGACACATGTCCTAAACTGTTCCCTCCACAATGAATAATAATAATGTCTGGATGATGCTGTGTCACCAAAGTAGCACAAAGAGGTACCAAATCCAGCCACTTCATTCCACGCACTCCACGCCAGTGCACTTCCACATGAGGGAATCCAAGATGTGCAGCCACTCCACAGCGATCTGCATGCACCACCAACCAATTTATCCATGAGTCTCCCAAAATCCAGATAATCTGCTTACTGAAACACAAAGCCATAGATATCTGCTGTCCTATCAGAAAAAATACTTTCTGACAAAGTCTCTCGTTACACATCAAACCCAGTAAACCTTATTGACCAATCTCTTGCTCAGCTCAGTCTCATTTGCATGCCTCTCAACACCAAGATCCCTGTATGTAATACGCGCTGTTCATAGACAACCGTGGTGTCCGCGGACAAATCAAAAAATCTGAGCGTGGGGAATGAAAGTTAAATAGTGTGCCCCAATTCCCCTTTGAGGTTGGCTCTGAAAACCAGCAGATGCTTGAGAGACACCTTTTATTTGGTATTAATTGTTCTTATTTTACTCCAAAAATCTTCACATTAGCTTCTCCAAAACAACCCTTATGTCCCAAAACAGCATGGCATTTCCCATAAAAGATAAAGACATGCCATCTTCTTTAAAATAAACAATATTACCAGAATCAATGTTCTCATTATTACAAAAGAACATACCAGCTCTAAGCATGGAAGCAAATATGCCTCGGTTGATTGCATACCTAGCAATATTTTGCTGAGGACAAAAAACAACTTTTGGCCCATATTGCCCTAGGTACTAAACCAGTTAAAATGACCTTGGCATTTGGAAGGACTTTCATTACTGCTTGAACTAAGTGTTCCACATCTGCCAACAAAGTAAGGGCACTGACAAAGCCCAAATGCAAAGCACCACAGTGCAAAACGACCACATGGGGACTGTTCACTGCACATTGAAACCAGGCACAGTGCCCCACACCACCTCCACTCCTTTAACATCAAAATTGTCTGCCACATTCCTGCATTTAGAATACTGCTCCAAACCATAAACAAACATATCTCCAACCACCAACACCCTGACTTCCTCCATCTCTGCCATCTTCACTAAACACAGCCTCTTTCAACACAGCCCACAACCTCAACACCGGATTGGCTAATCCTGACAGTCCTATTTCCATGCCAAATATGTTCAGAAGTCCTGTATGTGACACGCCCTGTCCGTGGACAGCTGCAGTGTCAATGGAGTGCGTAACACTTGGGCAGCCCTTCTACCCTTTCCACTTCACTCTCTGCACCAGTCCCTCATTGGCTACTGTTAAGCAGTCACAAAACCATCCACCAATCACATCCTAGAACTCAACATCTAACTCCATCATCATACTTCAGCACTTCAGATGTACTGTTGATCACTCTGAGTACAAGTCTCATGTCATTGGAAAGCACCTACTACAAAAACTACTGTACAACTCTCCAAGATTTCTGCTTGCAGCTTCATGCATAAACCACATGCATGAACACAAACTACAGGTACACGTGCAGCTCTTTTATAAATGCATATAAACAGGGTAACTGACACTTAACCTATATAACCTATAAAATTAACTTACTGTCATTTCTCCCATCTGCTATAATCAACTGTCACTTGCAAACCTGTCTGCTCTCCAAATTTTGTTTTACACACACAGCTATCTAAAAAAGTGTAATTTCATATTAAAAGATGGGAGAAATAATATTATAATTTTTTAAAAATACATTGTAGTGTATTATAAAATTACACTCAGCCAGGATGAGTTCATGCATCTTTATTCATTCACACAGATAGACACTATCATTAGAAAGGCTTCCAGCTGAAACAACACCACTGCCTCTACATCAAATCTTTCTGCTTTATTACCCACACCTTCACAAATGCATACATGCCATGCTTTTCTATACAGTTCCTGCCATTTACCCTATAAAAATAGCAAAATAAGTTTATGATTATTCGTCTATGTCCTAACATCCAATAACACAGCCTTAAGAAGCCAAGTGAGCTTTATACGCTTACTAATATACTCATTTGTAAAGCATGTTGAACTAATAGATTCTAAGTAAAATATACAGGCTGCACATAGGCAAAGTAAACTGCATGTACACACTATGTTCAGTTATCAAAAAACGCTACTACTACAAAAACAAACACATCAATGTTCAAATTAATAACAGTGCTATAAACACACACATTTACTAACTTCTTTCTTTTACAATTGCAGTGAAGACCACTCTCCTGAAAAGCAGCCGCATCTGAAGTACGAACAAGAACTCAGAAGAAACCTATTCTTTCCATACAAAATAGTAAGTTCAATACTACCATAATGTTCTAACTGTTACTCAAACACACTAGAATGTTAGTATTACAGAACAAACAACTGTTTTAATTCTATACCATTAGATTTAGTATTAGTGCTTCCCCTCACCACTAGCATACTTTCTCTTGTCATCTGACCCCAGTATAGTAACACACAAATACAAGAATAGCCTTCCCAACTTGTTGTAGCTGGCCATTGCACAATCACACATATCCACATACATCCTTACCATCATACTCAGACACTCATGCACAAAGCACACATACATTGCACAACAGCCTAACCCACATTTTCTTTTTTTCTCCAACAGACCGCAAAGAATGCCTACCAAAAAGCAACTCTTTAGAAAGCAAAGCAGAAGTAGAGCAATTCAAAATAAAAGTGTCCAAAATAAGCATCCATCTCTAGCAGAATGTGTACAAAAAGTTGAAACAAAACAGTTAATACAGTCATTAAGAGAAACAAAACAAGCTTCCAGCACAGAAACATTGCCTCCTCTTTCAAAAGGTAATGTGAAACAGAAAGTGATTAACATGAATTATGCTAGCACTACTGCTAACACTCTACCTATAAATCTTGATCTAGTGGCAAGTAACCATACCAAAAGAATTATTTTACAAAAAATGTTCCAACACAAAATCCTTCAGAACTTTTTAAAAATAGGAGAGAAATCATGCCCAATCCTTAAAACCTACTGTACAAAATTAATCTTAGAAGCTCTCATAGACAGTGCAATCCTTCTCAAAAGGAAGTTATTTATTTTAGTTTTAAACAGAATGATACCACTAATGAAACTAATTACTAAACTACAAAAAAGACTTCTCAATAAACGGAATGCCAACAAAAATAACTTCTTAAATATCTGTGGAGGTGAATGGACTCACACCACAAGCACAGAACCATATCTTAATGAAGAAGCATACAAACAAAAGCAAACAAACACAATTGCCATACATAGCAGTGAACGAGGATATGGAAAACTTGACATGGAAAATGTCCCTAGAAAACTCATTATCACCTCTCCATTCCACTGAACCAAAATGTCCAGTGTACAAATGGCCGTGCACGTAACATTGCCAAAACATCTTTCAAATCTTTACACCAGTTCCTCAATCAGTATGTAAAAAGCAAAGACAACTTCAAAGTGAAACTACTACAAAATATTGATATTCCTTAGCCTGCATATCAGGACCTATTTGCAAAGCACCTTCCATCATATCAAAATGATATCAACACATTATTAAACTATAAGAAATCGGGTCCATAAACTGTACTATGCTAAAAGTCCTGCTTTAGCACTAGCCAATTTAAATAACAATCTACTACATGGTACAGCCAAATAAATAGTCGAAGAAATAGAGCATATCCAGAGAAAATGTTTTGGAAGTGAAAGCCACTTACAAAATGCAATAGCTTTACAACAGACTAGCAACATCTGTACAGATGGCAAACTTCTACTACACGCAATCTAATGCAATGTTTTGAATTAGCTCTCTACCTTATAGCAGAAAACAAATACTAACTTATTGACCCCTTAATACTTTGCAGTTACTGCACTGCAAAACTTGACAACAACCAAACTCCTTCACGTGCTATCACAAATTACTTGGAATTATTCCCACTAACAAAACCCCTGCAACAACTCAATTTATATGAGAGCGTCATAATTCAAACAGTGCACCCATTTCAAGCAATAATACGCCTTCAATCAAAAACAGCAAAATTACCTCCCACTTAATTAGTGAAAGGCATTCGTGGCAAAGTAGTTTATTTACCATTAGACCTGAAAGAAAATGTACACACTTTGGGAGTGCAACGTCCAATAGATCAATCTTTAATTGTCTTAGTAAATGGCGTACCTACAAAAGACAACAAATTTGGAAACACCTCGTGGACTTAGATAAAGTTAGACAAGCCTTGCAATATCTAAAAGACAACAATGAATACTACAAAGAAATTAATATTGAAGAAAACCTGAGAGAAACCATTGAAATAATTCAAGAATCACCAGAAACTGGTCAATTTCAACTTCTAGATCCTGCTACAGTATCCAAAATGTTAGATCATTATACAATTCATCCATTACACTCTAAAGACACCATAGATAATGCACTGGAAACGTACCAAATGCGACAAGCCAAAGGATCAGCAATCAGCATATTGGAAAAAAGTATAGAAGCATGTGCCTTTCCTCTACACTTTCCTACTGGAAAAGGAGGAAGTTACGATGATAGACCCACACAAATAACAGCATCAGAATACCGCTCTTTACAAATGTATTCTAAAGATCCCAGATTTAGACAAAACGTGGAATACATATTCCACCTTCTCTTTGAAAGTGAACTATCAACTCTATGCCATGGAGTTGCACACACATTGAAATCAGGTACCCAATTTCAAAATATGTCAGCTACGCAATTACTACAAAAAGTTCACGAAAAAGATGAAGTTCTACAGTCAAGAATTACAAATCTTTTAGCAAACATGCGTGGTACAAAAGAATACTGGTTCCGACGTCACAGAGATGTACGCTGGATGATAAGAAACCTTGGTCCAGCCACTTGGTTTGTTACAGTGGGCCTCATTACGACCCAGGCGGTAAGTTACCGCCTGGGTCGTACCTTTACCACCATGGCGTGAACTACATTTACGCCATGGTGGTTGGCGGATTTACAGCCCCATTCCGAGGTTGGCGGGGCGGTAAGTCCCCATTAACCCATTTACCCTTCCCCATTCCCATTTTTGCCCCATAGGGCATAATGGGAGTGGGGAAGGCGTTAATTACGCCACCGTAAATTGCGGTGGCGTAATTAACAACAAGGTCCCTTAGCGCCATGGATTTTAACACCTGCTAAAAGCAGGTGTTAAATCCTCCATGGCGCTAAGGGACCTCGGAATCATGCGGTAAGGGTCGGCGCTGTTTACGCCGCCGTAAACCCCTTACCGCCTGGGTCCTAATGAGGCCCATTAAGTTTTGCAGAATATGCATGGGAAGGTTTACATGATTTCCAACGCATAGCAAACAAAAACGAAACAAACATAGATATACTAACACCTGGAGAACTGTGCTCACTAGATCCTGTTAATGTTTCAAGATATTTCCATCATCGCTTCATTGCTATGCTACTCTTTATTTGTAATAAAACTGCTCCCCCCCTCAGAGAAGTACAACACTTCTTTTGGAGAAAAGAATACCAAGCCAGAGGAGTACCACATATCCACATGCTTTTATGGATGAAAGATGCGCCTAAATTGGGTCAAGACAGTGATGCCACTGTTTTGCAGTTTATCAAAACATATGTCACTTGTGAAATTCCTTCACAAACAACACATAGTGACCTTCATGCACACATTTTACAATTTCAAAGACACACATTTGGGAAATATTGTCATCGCAAATATAAAAACAAAGGGAAATACTATAGCAAATGCACCTTTGGTTTCCCTAGACCAGTTACAACAACAGGTCAAGAAAACAACTTCATGTCTTCAGTTAGACATAGGGCCTCATTCCGAGTTGGGCGGTAAGGGTTTAGCGGCACTGGTAAGGATGCCGGTGCCAGTAAACACTTACCGCCCGATTCCGAGGTCCCTTAGAGGGACCCGCAAAGGACGTGTGGTCTGACCAAAATGTCCTTTGCGGGTCCCGCTAAGGGACCAGGGTGCTAATTATGGGCCCGCTATTTGCGGGTCCATAATTAGCGCCTTCCCCATTCCCAGAGGGCTCAAATGGGAATGGGGAATGGTTTACTGAATGGGGACTTACCGTGTCGTCCAAGGTCGGAATGGCCCGGTAAGTGCTCATTCAGCCAGACCAGACCCGGACCCGAAATTGGAGGCAGCCATGGTGCTAAAAGCACCATGGCTGCCTCCAAACTCGGAATGAGGCCCATAGTGTCAAACGTAAATCACCTAAGAACACATATTACATAAAAAGGACAGAAGAAGCAACATATATCAATGATTACAATGCAATCATTGCCCTCTTATGGAATGCAAACATAGATGTGCAGTACTTTGCAGACAATTCCACTGCAGTTGCACGATATGTCACAGCCTACTTAACCAAAGCAGAAAAAACAGAGCTTCAAGACCTCTGGGATGACTTATCATCTGACAAAACACTGTCAAAGAAAGTGTACAGCTTAGGCATAAAAATGCTCTCTCATAGAGAATGTGGCTGCTATGAAGCTGCAGACCGTTTAACCGGTACTGCAGTGTATGTAACATCTGAAAATATAGTATGGCTAAGTCTTGGTCCTCTTAAATCTATACAAAGAGTTCTCAAATTATATGAGGACATAGAAACAATAGACACAAATGTTCCCAACAGCCAAGACATTTTGAAAAACAATTTACTAGACACATACTACCCAAACAGGAGTACCACTTTGGAAACCATGTGTCTATACCACATAGCCCAAAACTTCACATACAAAAATAATATAAAACTAGATGAAAAGAAAGGTAGATACAGAGTGGCAAATTGTGAAGGCAGCTTAGTTAAACTAACCAAATGACGCTCAATTAATCATATCAAATTGTCATTAAAAACTCCTCAAAATAAAGATCCATATTACATGTCCCTGCTACAACTTTTTAAACAATGGAGAAAAGAAGAAGAGTTACTAGATACCTATGACTCCTATGAAGACGTTTTCAAAGCAAATGAAAGTACTATAACAGATATAAACTTTACACAGTACAAAACAATGTTGCACCATGAACAGCAACACGAAGAAGAACTCCAGGCCCAACTAGATAAGGGCACTCCCTACAGTAGTCAACCTTCTGTAACAGGAAGCCAAGAACCACTAGGACAGCCACTAATAGCAAATGAGGCAGAATTATCTATGACAGAAGTAGAAAACACCATTTCTCACTATGAAGAAGATACAGAAGACTTAACTGTACTGCAATCAAAACTGAACTATGAGCAGCGTAGCATTTTCCAAGAGGAAACAAAACAAATTGAACATGGTGTACAACATGAAAATTAAAACTGTACCTGCCAAATCTGCAAACCTATACTGCTATATGTCAGTGGTCAAGCTGGTTCAGGCATAACATTCTTAATCAAATTCATCAGCAAGTTCCTTCAACAATTAACAAACTGTCAGCTCTTGTAACTGCCCCCACAGGTTTAGCTGCCTACAACATAGGCTGTGTCACTTTACACCGATTACTACTCCCTCCATTAGAACACCAAAACAAATAAGATTATTACAAACTTTCTACAGAAACTGCAATGGAACTACATAGAGTTTTGAAAAAAATGAAAATGCTACTAATAGATAAGGTGAGCATGGTCTCCAACCTAATATTAGCTTTGATTCACCTCAGATTACCAGAGGTACTCAAAACAGACTACGAAGAGCTCTTTGGAGGAAAACACATTATTGTTTTCAGAGATCTTCTTCAATTAACACCAGTGAAAGGTGAACCTATTATTAAAACCTTAGGGCACAAACTCTGCCGTAAAACTCTTGGCAACATAGGAAATGTCAACCTTTGGCAACATTTCCAATACAGAGAATTTACTGAAATCATGCGCCAGTCTGCAGACCACATATATGCCAACATTTTAAAAAGTATTAGAGTTGGTGTACTAGCTCAAGAAGCACAATCGATATTAAAACCAGGCACATCCATGCCCTCTATGGCCATAACTCATGTGCTAATGATGTCATGCAACAATTACCACACAAAAATGTCAATTGTATGTCCTTGATGCCACCTATTGCAAGCTGTTCCAAATTCAATGAAACAATGTTAAAAAAAGAAATGCAAACAATAATTGAAATTTGCTCCACAGATAAACTGGACGTACATGGTATGACACTACCCATGTGTCAACAAGCCACAACAAGACTAAATACCCTAGAAAACCCTATCTCCAACTCAGCTGGTTTGGAGAAAATATTAAAATTATCTTTAAACTGTAGAGTAATGCTTAAACATAACTTTCACGTGGAGCAAGGACTAGTTAATGGAGCACTTGGTAAAGTTGTTGGCTTTCAAACATACTCATGTGACAACAGCATTCAGTTTGTCAATATTCTCTTTGACAAAATATCAGAAGTTAAAAGGATTGGACACTCAATATCCCGCTTCCTTCTTTTCAAAGACATGTATTTATGCAGAGAACAATTTTCTCTAACTCTAGCATACGCAGTCAACATTCACAAATCACAAGGTCTTACCCTAGATAAAGCATTGATAGATATTGGGAGCACAGTCTTTAAAGAAGGCATGAGCTATATAGCACTATCACGATTACATACACTTGGTAGACTATTTCTAATCAACTTTGATGCAAGTAAAGTAAATGCTGATTTTCCTTGCATTCTAGAATACAATAGACTACGTTCACTGTACACCCCCATCTAAAAACCTATCCTGTTCCACAAAAAGAAAAACGCTGTAAAATAAAACTACTTCAAACAGAAACGATACAGGATCTCACTGTAATTCCTCCAAAGAAAGTAAAAGAAGCTAATACTTCATCAAGTACCACAACCAAAGAAGAATCTACTGCTCAAATTAACTAAAGTACTTCTTCAAAGAAGCAAAACACACTCCGAACAAATGACTTGGACACAGAACTGTCAGTTCCATTCAAATTTTCAAATACAACTGGTGTAAATTGCTACGCAAATGTAGCAATGCATATTCTATTCCAATTGTCAATTATTGACAACATTTACTTACACAATACAGACCAATTGTGTTTGCAAATGTTAGTCCTTCATAGAAATGCAACCAACAATCCTGACAACACCTACAGTGTTTCTGGAATAAGGCAAGAATTAGTCTACTGTGCTGGAATGGTAAAATTCACTATAAACTCACAAGAAGATCCATAAGAATTTCTAATGTACTTTCTACAAGTACTGGAAAACAAAAATATACCTATAAATGAAATATTCCAGATTTCATACATGTGGAAACATACATGCACTCCCTGCAGCCATGTGGCACAGGAACAAATCCCTAATGAATGCTTTGTTTATGTATCCATACCTAACTGTGAATCCATTTCATTTCAGCAACTTGTACAAAATGCAAACCATGACAGATTATGTACTACCTGCAATTCGGATAATCGCTCCACCTTACAAATACAGAGACATATAAATACGTAATAGTAATGCTTTTCCGTTACAATGCAGATGGTATCATAAACAACTGCAAGCTGACTGTATTCACACATGGTCAAGTATCACTTGGTAAGAAAACATTCACAACAATAGGTATAATCTACCACGCAGGAGCCACAACCAATGCAGGTCACTACACTGCATATATAAAAAAGAAATAGTTTGAATGTAATGATACTACCATTACTCTACAACTAAGATTACCAGCAAATCTTGTAAACACTTATTTCATATTCTTAAAACCAAAATGTAACAACCAATCTGTGAATAAACATTATCAAAACTTGAATTACAAAAATATAAACAGTTAGAATACGCCAACAGGTATCTAACTGCCCCAAGATTCTGCAACAACCAAACAGATAAATCAATACCACTAAAATGTAACAAGAAATAAACAGTTTGAATACGCCAACAGGTATCTAACTGCCCCAAAAATCTGCAACAACCCAACTGATAGATGAATAACTTTAAAGTATAAATAATAAACTATGACCAGTTAGAATACGCCAACAGATAACTAACTGCCCCAAAAAATATGCAACAAGCCAACAGATAGAAGATTAGCATGAAACTATAAGTAAACAATTAGAATACACCAACAAGTATCAAACTGCCCCAAAAATCTGCAACAACCCAATAGATAGAAGATTATCAAGAAACAAGAAATAAACACTGAAAACAATAAAAGAAATATTGTGTACCATAACAAAAAAAGTTTTTTTTTATCCAGCATGGATTTTTTTCCCACAGACCCAAAGATTTAATAAACAAACACAGAAACTGAGCAAATTGCACAGTACACTGGTTTGAAATATAGTACTTCTAAAGTACTAAATATGAGGGTCAAAATAATACAGAAATGTCTATTATGCAATGCAATAACTCATTATGAACTTCCTACACTAACATATGATCATTTCTTTTATCACAGAGATTGTAAAAGAATAGCTGCTAAAGTTACCCATGTCTTGAAAAAACTATATAAATCACAAAAAGTCAAACAATAAGTATATAATAAATCAACTCACAAATACTGCTGCATAACACAACCATTCAAGGAAACATCTAACCATACACCACAATCCAAAATGTTTACTTCCATGGGTATGTTATACTGCAGTGCTTGTTACCAAACTCTACAATCTTAATTGCATGACCTAGCCAAAACTTCACATGCAAACTCGACAAATCAAACAGTACACAAACTTTTGTGTTGTGGATATTTGATGGATGTTTTATTCTATGGGTGTGTTATGCTACGGTGGTTGTGGCCAGGGCCTAGAGTCTTGGGTGTATGGCCGAAGGCCTACGGCCATGCACCCAAGATTCTAGGCCCTGGCCACAACCACCGCAGCATAACACACTCATAGAATGAACCATTTTGACTGTGGTATGTGGGTTGCTTATAGGGGATATTAATTACAATCAATGTTCTACTAACAACCCAAATCCAACATCATACTAAAGTAAAATAGCTAGTAGTGCGCCCAGCAATTAGTATGTCCGCGGACAGCCACGGTGACCGCCTTCGGCCATGCACCCAAGACTCTAGGCCCTGGCCACAACCACTGCAGAATAACACACCCATGCTACCAAACATTTTGACTGTGGTATGTGGGCTGCTTATAGGGGATATTAATTGCAATCAATGATCTACTAACAACCCAAAACCAACATCATACTAAAGTAAAATAGCTAGTAGTACGCCCAGCATTTAGTATGTCCGTGGACAGCCATGGTGACTGCGGACATCGAGAACACATCAGGGGCACCTGCCACCTACACAAATACAGCATTTGACCCATCTCTTACTCCCCACCCTCCCCAAGCACTCCTACATACCAACACACTTCCCGAAATTTTATTTTTCCCCCGTTCAACGCTGTGCTGTCCACAGATGTCTGTGGATCCAAGATGGCGGGTGCATCAAAACAGTGTGACGCACCTCACGCCTCACCCCAGTCAATCAACGAACACGTCCCTTGTCCGGAGACATGACGCAAGCCAATTAACCAATCGTTGTCCTGTCCGCGGAGCGAACAGGGAAATGTGTCTGTGGAGCGGACATAGATATCACTCATTTTTTTATACCTACTTTTTGGTGGTTTAAAAATAAAACTACTGGATGGATGTCCACCAAATGAGCTGTAGTCATGAGCAACATTTTTTTCCCATTATGTCTATGGGAAGAAAAGAAAATTTGGGACCCCCCTACAACTTTGCCCACCCTGGACCAAACCTCACCAAACTTTGCAAAAAAAATTCAGTGTGGGCCATATACTTTTTTTTGCAAAGTTTAGTGAGGATTCATCCAGGGGGATCAAAGTTATAAGCCACCCAAAAAGTGCTCTTCCTATGAGATGAGCAACTTAACCATAACTACACGGCCACTACCGTGGGACGTGTATTACATGAAATAAAAAATACATAATTTAGGGGGGTTCCGGGAGCACTTTCTCTCCACCGGCCTATATCCCGTGCTTTAGTCTCAACCAGAGTCTTTAGCTCACCATCCTTTCACGAAAGAGAAATGTCCACTATATATCAGTCTATGTTCTGCCCAAGGGCAGTCCAGCATTGAAATGCCGGGCAATTCTCTTCTGAACAAAAGTACCAACAGCAACCCCAGACACATGTTTCGCCCTGGTTGGGCCTTGTCAGTGAGGTGGAGCTGTGCCTCTCTAAGAACAGTGAGCAAGGGTTCCACGCCTGAATACCCTAGTAACTTAGGGTGAAAACCCAAATCTTCTTAATATGCATAAGTAAAGGGGGTTGTGGGAGTTTCTCTCTACCGACCTATATCCCGGGTTTGAGTCTCAACCTGTCTTTAGCTCACCATCCTTTTACAGAAGAGACATTTCCACTACATATCAGTCTTTGTCCTGCCCAAGGGCAGTCCAGCACCCAAGCCAGTCAATTCTCTTCTGAACAAGAGTACCAACAGCAACCCTAAACATGTGTCCGTCCTACTGTGTCATGTTTGGACGTCATGCATTATGGCAGGATTTTTCAGGCACGGTATGAACCTTTCGGTCATACCCATGGTTACAACTGTTTGCATTTTGGTGCAGTGATCATATTATTTTACGGATGTTTTCCCACAGTTTTGTACATGTCTTTCTGTCTGGATGCTGTCACCTCAAGGCATGTGTGATTTAAATCTGAAAACTTTGCAATATGTGTTTTTTTCAATGTATGGAATACATTTACGTGTGCTCGCGGCTATAGCTGGCCACTCGTTGTAACCAAGAGTATAGCTGTGGCTATATCGCCTAATTAGAAAAAATAAAATGTTGGTTTTGTTTAATTGTCTTTTTATATGTTCTACAAAGCAATGTTTAGAAGGATTGTGGATATGACAACAAATATGTTGTCACTCGCAGCTGTTTTCAGGCCAATAGGATGTCATGTATGTTGGGGGCTTTTGTCGCTGTGGCTATAATGCCCCCTTCTGTATCTTTGGCTCTAAATTTGATGTAAAGTAAAGTGTGATTGGTTGAATGAAGATCTATTACGAAACCTGTTGTATTGTACTGAGTGACCTGTGCCATTATGATTTCTGAGGTTGAAGAGAGGACATTTGATATTTGAGTGGATTTTTCTGGAACAGTTTTATAAAACTGGACAGAAATACTGAACAAGTTGTTGAAAACTCTTCCACTGATTTCTCAGATCCTGAACATTTTTCAGAGGATTGCAGAGGAATACGTGATTTTGACCGAACATCAAACAGTAATGTGGAAGAAATTGGGGAATATTTTAAAAAGCATTGGCTAAGTTCATTTACTTAGTTTGAGAATGGCGATGTGGAAAGATTAGCAGGATTTATGATTTATGAAGAGCGATTTTTGATAGGGAGTAGAAGATATATTTTTGGCAAAAGGCATTTAATACAGCATCTGAGCGAATTGCACATAGACACATTGAATTTCTTTTTGAAAACTTCAAATGGACCTCATAAGGGAATTGCAGAGTTTGATACATTGTCAGAATAAAAAAAGTATAACATGAAAGCAGTATTATGAATGTGCTGAAATACTGCATTTAGTGTACCCAAAAACAGTCCTTTTAAGGACTACTTATTACATAAGTATGTATATATCCATGTAACTCACTCCACCAAGTATCATCTTGTAACCACAGCCAAACAAAAGTCAATGAACTCTAGCTGCGGTTATATTGAAGAATGTTTTTGGATGTTTGCATATGTGATAATCAACATTCACATCTACTGGAATGATTGCGCTACTCCAATAATAATGTTACAAGGACTTTATTTCCATTAATTTGCAAAACCAAACATTCTATCTAAGAATGTGACTCTAGATTCAGCCTTCACACTTGTTAACATATATAGCTGTGCATTGTGTTTAATGAATCCTAGGTCTTTCTCAAGATGTTTCTACTCTAAATGGCACAATTTGACTCTGTACAGATATACATCAACGATTGGTTTTCCAAATAACATAATTTCATTAAGATAAAGTTATCAATCATGTTTCAACCATGTTCAGTACCACAAAAGAAACCAAATCACATAGGGAAAAATGGGGTGAAAAGCAAAACAAGAATATTGTTATTCATCATGGAGGTTCTCATTATTTAACCCACCATTTAAAAGTCAACCTTTGTGCTGTTTTGCATTTATGAAATTGAAACATTAATTTTCATGAGCATTGTAGTAAGGGCATTCTCCAATACACCATAATCAAAAGTGCAATAACACAAATGTTGCCATTGAGCCCATGCAAACCACCACCCGTTAGATTTACTCCATCATGTCTATACAAATTGGTTATGTAGAACTTTATGTTGCTGTTTGAAATCCACAATGGTTTGAGGTCTGTCATGAATGCTGAAACTACTTTATGAACATTTTTCTGTGATTTTTCAATGTTATCATTAAATCTGGTGGACCATCTCCATTTTTCCCTCGGAGTCAGATTGGTAAAGATAAATATGGTGTCAGGAAAATGTTCCATTAGTTTTTCCATGTCTTGTTTTATCATTAAAGCAAGGGATAAACCTCATACATTACACAAATCATTGCATCCACTATGTATTAGTATGATGTCTGACTGCCTTGTACTTCGCAGTCCAAACCATTTAATTGTAAAATCACTCAAACCTAGGTCCTTGTTAATATTTAGTTTCTTACAAAAAGCCAGTGACCAAAATAACCAACAATCTCTGATCATCCACATATTTTTAAAACCAGCCATGATATGTAGTTTTTTTTTATGTTTCCAGGAAAATGACTCCTAGTTTGAATTTATAGTAATTTATAAGTCTGGGGTATGTATGATGTGTTTGTTTTAGTGTTTGTAATTGGTTGGTTTTACTGTTGTGATTATGTACTTGTCTGTGATAGGTTACAGTCATAATATGTTAGCCATTTTAGTATTTTGCATAGTAAATATAGTCCTCTTTTTGTGGTTATGATTTTGGAAAGTATAAAAGGCAATAAGTGTTAATACATATTTACATATTTGAAGGTTTATTTGCAGTGTTGTGTGTGTTCATTATATTAACAGCTGTTATCAGATGGTGTTCATTGTACATTTTTTTTCATGTGCTCTGATTCTGTAGCAAGTATATTTTTTAATGTATTTTTTAACATTCAGTAACATGGACCTACAACATTAGATTTGTCAATCAATGACATGTATGTGTAGGTATTTTGTTTATGTGTCCATTTTAGTGAGGTTGAAAGTTTATTTGAATGTATTTGCTGGAATTTGAATGCACTTTACTATGCAGTACTTTTAGCTGTTTTTTCAGTTTTCTGCGGGGTAGGACAATTGATGGTGTTTTGCAAGTTCACTTTAGTGATTTTTTAAAAATGTTGTATTTCCTTGTAGCTTCATTGTTTTCATCCTCCCGATGGACTTTCACCAGATGTTGTACAGTTAACTCCCGTGAAAGGCCAACCCATTTGCAAAACATAAGAGTGGATGGAGGTGGTTCTGGAGGAGGTATTGCATTTCTAAATTCATTGAGATAGTGCACTTGTAACAAAGGATTGGTCAGTAATGATGTTCCTAAGATTTGGGATGGGACATTGTTGAGTTAAAAAGGACTGTTTGCAATGATACATATAAGGTAATTAGAGTGTGGTAGATATCTAGTGTATGGAATCTCGAGTGTCCTGATTAGTCATGGGTACTGTTTCTATGTTTGTGATTGTGTTGTTCCCGATGTTCTCCAAGTTTACTTAACCTACCCCATTCTCTCTTGTTTTCCAAGGTTACTTAACCTACCCCTTTCTCTCTATTGTAATTCCTTAGTATAATGTCCCTTGTTTGTTCTCACTAAGTTTATATATGAATTGACTTGACTTAATGATGGTAATGCACTTTATGTTTGGAGAGAGTCATTTTTCAATTGGCTATTTCCTGGGAAAAGCCATGTGTTGCATAGGCAGCACATTATTCTCATAACCGAAACATTGGGAACATATTTTCTTAAAGTACTAGTGTTTCTTCTTGTATGATTGTTTTCTATGCCTTGTTCTCCAAGTTTAATTATTCTACCCTTTTCTCTCATGTTGTAATTCAAAATAACCTTTGGTACACACAATTGAGATGAAGTGGATGAACACTTCTGGAAGATGAACGGCATTAGAAAGAAAAGATCCTGGGAAGGCCTCTCGCTCCTCCAAGTACTACTGCTGGAGATGGGAGCAGCACATCTGTAGACACTTAATGAAAATCCTCCTTTATGAACCGCTCTAGCACTTCTGATGACTCCTCAAATGAAGTGCTCCACTGCTGCAGGTGTTTCTCGACTTCAGCTGTTGGTGGCAGCACCTTTGATTCTGCACAACCACCGCTCACAGCTCCAGTGAAGAGGGACAACCACATGTAAGTCAAAAAAGTTTGCAGACCATCCAGAAGTATGTTTTTTTTATCCAAGTTGAATTTTATTTTTCCCAATGACCCAATGATTAGTATGTGCAAACAGAACAACAGTGTACTGTGCACCAATGGTGTATCTTATATTTTGTATGTATTGCAACATATATGAGGATCAAAACATGTATTGAATTGTTTTTCATGTAGTGTGTTCTTTAACTAATTGTGGTTTCTTTTTTTACAGATAGAAGGATACTAATGTATATGAACTTGTTTGCATGCAGCTCAGTTAGCCCAATGTTCTGTATCCTAACAACTAGGTATAATGTGCTTTTTTTTCATCATCCACTTTACATAACTCCATGAGCAGTCATATACTGACACATTTTAACTACCATTGTATCACTATTGACTTGTCATTCCTATTTCATACTCAGATTTTTGGCGGAGCGAGGTCGAATGTTCTGTGTGTTGGGCCCACATACATTGGGCCTCATTACTAGTCCGGTGGTAACCCTGCCGGTGCTACAGGTATGTTACTGGTGCCTGTCTTCCCAGTGCCACCAGAAGACAGGCGTTGGTAAAATGTAAATCCCCATTCCCATAGAGTCCTATAGGACTCTATGGGAGTGGGGACTCGGAAGCACCGGCATCCATGACTGGTCTGCCTACCATAGCCCTCTTCGACCGGCAGGGTCAGACCTGTCGGGCACAGCGGCTCCCACAGGCAGAATCCTAGTTTGCTGGTCCAGAAACAAGTGTGCCAGTGTGCTTGCTGGCAGCTTTGATTCCGGACCGGCAAACTTGTAATGAGGCCCATTGTATTCTGCAGTCTTTTCCCGCTTGCCATACTTTCTGAGCAGGGGGGATGGCCCGTCTTTACAACACCATTCTGCAGCAGAGCGTGGCATAGTGAGGTTGAGTGTTCTGTGTGTTGGGCCCAGATGCAGTGTATACTGCAGTCTTTTCACTCTATCCATACTTTCTAATCAGTGGGGATGGCCCACCTTTAAAACACCATTCTGCAATGTAGCGTGGCAGAGTGAGGTCAAGTGTTCCATGTTCCTGTAAAAGCGTGGGCTGGGGCTGGGACTCTGCATCTATAGTGATCAAATAGAGTCATCCTTTGTTTTGTGGTCAAGAGAATTGCATTTTATCAATGCAGATGGGTTTTTTGCAGAGGAATATAAACTGTGCTACAACCTGACACCGATATCAAAAGGGTTCTATAACCCGGTTAGTAGCCATTCTTAACCGTCCTGCAGAGACAGTGAGTAGCCTTTGTGGAGCTTTTGGAAGCATTTTTTTGTAATATTCTTTTACCAAGAGAACTGCAGGATAAAACAAATAATATAGATCTCCATCAATATCCTTTGGGATATGGGGGGGCAGACCCAGGCAGCCCCTGGAGCCAGTTGGTCGTACCTTGTTCCTTTTCCCTTGCAATTTCTCTTCTGACATTTGTATTGGCACTGACTTTGCAGTGGTTTATGATTCATGGACTTTGACATTGACTTTGCAGCGATTACGATTTATGGTCCACGGGCATTGTGTGGATGAGTTGTTTTAGTGATTTTAACAGCCCTTAGTGAATTTTTATATTGTTATGTGTTGTGGAAGTGAGGGCTATTTTATAGCATTTTACAGCATTTTGTAAGTTGAAATTGTGTTTACTGTGTCTTGTTTGCTACTATTGCACTCATGTTTTAGAGTCTTTTTTAGGCCTTTTTAGAGATCATTCTAGAGATCTTTTAAAGATTATTTTAATAAATCTATTAATTTAATGTCCGCTATCAACCACGAGTAAGAGGGGAACTGATAAGTGGTATTACACCCTAATAAGAAATGAGGAAAAGGACATCAAATACTAGATTGGAAGATACTCAAGTAAAAAAAAAGAGTGTGGTTAATGGAAACAAGGGATCACAGTCTCAATCGCTACTTGACAACTATTTGAAAGGTATATCTGGAAAACTGGATGAACACATTTTGGATGTTGAAAAAGAATTAAGGGAAACTAGGTTGTGTTTGTCCAATGGGCAAGAGGCTGTGCCCACTACCATTGTTTCTCCAGTTGACCTAATGGGTAGAAAAATTGATGGAAGTCATGTACCAACACAAGATGGTATATCGGGTATAGTGTGTGCAAAGGCTAGAGTTCCTGCACTAATGAATGGTAATGTTCAAACTGATAAAACAAATTATTGAGAAGGACACAATGTGACAGGAAAGGTGATGGTTCCTTTGAACCAAGATAAGATACAAAGCCTCGGCCAGGGTACGTGAAACTCTATTGGCGTCAGTAAAGGGGCTATTCTCAAATGTGGAACAATTGTGTGATGGCAATTTAATGAAAGCTCATGATTTAAGTGCTGTATCTGCTCATGAGACTAGTCGGACAGCTGTATGTACACTAGTGGACCAATTCAAGGAGTGTGTCAGTAAGATAGTAAAGAACTCCATGCAGCCAATATGGTATTTCTTAAAAAAGTTTAAATCCACACTATTTACTTTTTTAAATGTTGTGGAATACATGGTTAGGCAAACACAGAATGAGGTAAGTGGTCTGAAAATAATCTTGTTTTTTTTTTATCAACTCAAGTAAACACAAATACTATGAGTAATGTGGGGATAAACTGTAATCCTGTTCAAAGTAACGTCATTGAGTGGACACTTTCAGATGAGCAGACTGTAGTGTCCACAGTGCTGTGTATGAGAGTAAATGATGTACCAGCTGAGAAGAGAGAACCCATACTTTCACCAAAGGGGAGCTTTGGAAAAGAGCCACATAAATATATGGAACATATTGATACAACAGAAAGGTTGCAAAGGGTGCGATCCAAGGTTACTAAGGATGGAAAAGTGGTTCAGAATCTTCCAGGAGTAGATGTTCCATTGGCGGGCACAAGTGTGGTGGTTGACACACTACTTAATGAATCCTTTGAAACTACAACTGCACTGATGAATAAAGCTGCCCAATGGATAAATAATTGCCTATATGGGGCAAAAAATGATACTGGATCAAAAATAATGGCTAGGCTGGTGGGGTAGGTTTGGGGATCAAATACATCTATTGAGGATGATTGTGTTGTTGTCTCCTTTGATTCCCCAGGATTGGCATCACATGTATTAGGTTCCAATTTGAGTTATCCTTCAAAAAGTTCCTCATATAGAATGGTCCCATTATCATATTTTGTATCCTGATCCTACCCTGGCCTGTCAGTCCAGGGGGAAATTGTTCAGTGGATATTCTAATTGGAAGACGATGGGTAGCAACTATGAGGGGCCAATCATGAAATATAACACTACATTATCCAATACATTTAACCCTCTATCCACAATAGACAAATTAGACTGACCACAAATAAATCCTGTTGTAGTGGTTGAACATGAAACACAAGCTGTTTCATCAAATATTCAAGAGATTGAACGGGTACTAATAGGGACAACATCACCAATTACTACTATTGGCAGGCATCAATGACTATGTAGCTACAATGTCGATATGTCATGGAATATTGCAGGTTCTAGATGAAAATGAATTGACAATACCATAAAAGAGAAATTGAATGGGTCCATGATTATCCTTTTGCAAGAGACATGGGAAGAGGAGGAGCTGGTTCTTGACGGACATTTAGTCTATCATGTAAAGGCTAAAAAGGGTCTGAGAGAGATACTATGGAGGGTTGGTGATCCTGGTTAAGTGTTCTTTTGCATGTGAAATTATCGAATTAAGCGTCCATCTGGAAATGCTGATTCAAGTACTTAAATTGATTGCATTGGAGGCTCTCCCTGTGTATATTATTAATATTTGTAATCGACCCTCAGATAATAATCCTTTGGGACCTATCGAAGCCCTAAAAGAGGTGATTGATAGACCTTGTCAAGGTACAAGTGATAAAGATGTAATGATTGTGTGTGGTGGCAACCTTAATTTGAGGTTGGATAACTGCTCTACAGAAGGCCTTTTTTATCAAGAAGAAGATACGGTTTGGATGTTCCCTTACTTCAGATGATGGACATGAGAATGTGTGGTGCTGTACTTGGATTTTGGCACTGGATGTTGGAAGCAGGCCTTATATAAACAAATAGTAGATTTGGGGGAGATATCCCTGGTGCTATTACATTTAGAAGCACCAGAGGAAGTTCAGCCATAGACTAATTCTGTGTATCTGTTAACATGTGGCCTCCGGTTAAGAACTTTCAAATAAGGGATGAGCTATATAACGATCATTATGCTATCGATCTAGCCATATAATGGCCTGGTGCCAAATCAAATGATAGCCAATTTGATAATATTACAGAGATTGTTTGTGATGGTAGTACCACTAAAAGACTAAGGTGGAAGGATTCCAAAAAAGTCGCTTTGGGGATAAATATTATGAAGGATAACATGGTTCAGTTTCTTGCACTACTAAATTCTGCTAATAACCCAGTGGTAATAGTTCGAACTTGTATGCAATTGATGGAAACATCCGAGATGGATTTATGCAGGGGCATTTGTCTAAAGTGAAAAAAGGCTGTAAGTCGGATATTTTGACAAGGATTGTAGACAGGCTAAGGCGAATCTATTAAGCTTACTCAAAAATGTAGAGACTCCTAATTTTGGGATATTTAAGAAGAACATATTAGAAAACAGAAGATAACTTTGGACAACCATGCCTGGCATAGGCTGGAGATAGTGAGTTAAAATAATGACTCAAACATTTTTTTGGAAATAAGTCAATGGTCACCTTATATATAGAGCAACAAGTCGTGTTGGAGTCTAGTATTAAAGACTATGGGCCTCATCACGAGTCTGGCAGTAACCCTTAAATGCGGCAGTAGCGCTATTACTGCGCATTTAATGGTCTGCCAGATCATGACCTTGGCGGATTTCCCCCCAGCTCTGAGCTGGGGGGAAATCTGTGGCAAATTAGCTGATTTTTCCTGCATTTACCGCCAGCGAATGAGGAATTCCTGAATGGGCCCAATGGAGAATGGGCAATAACCGTTCCACCAAACCCGTGATCCGGCGCTAATAGCACCGGGGGGTTTGGCGGTAAGGCTATTAGCGCCGGCGCTAATAGCGCCTGCATTACCACCCAACTTGTGATGAGGCCCTATATATGTGTAGATCATTTTAGCAAAGTATATCAAGCTTAAAGAGGGGAGAATAATATGGAACTTGTTTCTTTGTCATATTCTGAGGCAGGTGGACAATATGCATGGTGAAGATTGATTTTCATTTGAAGAAGTGCTTAAAGCTATCCAAAGTGCAAAATGCAACTGAGCACCCAGTAATGATGGGATATCGGTGGATTTATATCAAGATAATAGTGAAATGTGGGGTCCAATTCTAACAATTTTATTTAATGCTATATTGAGTTCAAAATCTATACCAAGGGAATGGTTAAGAGTGATTATCATTGCCATCTAAAAGGTTGTCGAAAAAGCCCCTAATGATCTCGGCCAATATTCCTTTTGAACGCTAGTTTTCAGATGTTTGGGAAGGGTCTACTCTTTAAATTGCAAGAGTGGGTTACTACCTATGAGATCCTGTTCCCAATTCAATTCAGGTTTAGGCCCAAATTGGGGACAATGGAGCAATGTTTAAACATGTATCTGATAATTGCCCATTCACTGAACATCAAACAAGAACCTATCTACCTTGCATTTATGACATGAGCACTGACTTCAATAAAGTTAATCAGAACAAATGATGGCATGTGTTCCGGTCATATAATTGGCCAGCTGCCATCTTGGATATCTTGGATATCTTGCATAGAGACAACAAGGCCTGTATTCGATCTGGCAGTGAGGCCATTGTACAACCTGATTCTCGATTCTCGATTAATTCATGGTTTAGACATGGGTGTGTGGCTCCCCTGCTCTTCTCCCTGTATATTAATAATCTTTTGGGAAATCTTTTGGCGTGTGTTACAGATGTATCTGGGCTGGGTAATATGTTAATCCCAGCTCTAATGTATGCTGACGAGCATTGCCCGGACCGCAAGAGTATTGCAGATCTTGGTTAATAAATGTTCCTCTTATATGAGAGACCTGGATATGCAGGTTAATACAAACAAATGGTGCTATGGGAAACAAAGATCCTGTAAATTGATGGTTCTCTCAGTGTCCTAATTTGATTATCTTCGTTTTAATGAGAACTTTAGTGGGAATGCACCTATCCAGAAGCAGGTCCCAGTTATGAAGCAATCTGTTGGTGATATCTATATATTCATGAAACAACATAAGCAGCAACCGCTTTGTATTGTAAAAAAGAGGGGATAGTGGTGAATAGCAAAAAGAGGAAAATTAATTTGTGAAAATGCTTCTAGGCTTACCAGTATCCACTCAAAATGTTGCATCACACAGAGAGGTAGGCCTGCCCTTTCTTGAAGATTTATTGGCTTTGTAATGGGTGCATGTCTGGTCTAATCCAAGGGCAAAAAAGGTGTAGATAAAATTGGATGATTTGTAAACATAAAGACAATGGGCCTAATTACAAGGTTGCTGGTCCGGCAATAACGATACCGGTAAGGGAATACCAGCATCGTTTACCGGACCGGTGCATTACAACCCGTGATGCCAGTGCTACCGGCATCTGCAGGGACCCCTTGTGACTGGGTAGCACCATCCCGGAATGGGCGCGGGCACACGGCAGCCGTGCCAGTAATATCAGCTTGCCGTAAGGGAGTGCACATTACGAGGTACACGGACATGCACATATCGACATCCAGATGCTGGTGAGAATGGGTACCATGATGCTGTTAACACCGGCATCACGGGGCAGCCATTAATAGCAATCTGCTGTGTTTAAACCTGCCACAGGTGCACACAATCTGTACAGATCGAGGCAATGGAGTCTGGCACAGCACAAAAGGAGTACACCCACACACCACACCCCTTACAAACCCAAAATGCTACCATTAGCAGTTGCAATACTGGGGCTGGAGGACATGCCTGCACTGCTACTACTCCAGCAGGCATTGAACCAGGGAATGCAGCGGAGGCACAAGAGAAGAAGGAGGGTGAGACAGGGCCAGCACAGACCACCAGGACAGGCAGTTGTACCTCCCAGGCAGCACCAATCCCTCACCTAAAGGACAGTCCATTTGACCTAACCCCTGCACAGATCCACACCCTGTACTGCCTGGACAGGGACACCACATGCACAATAGTGGACCGCAACCATGATGACCTGGTAAGCCTCATCAACATCCGGACAGGCATCCCCCCTTGCTGAAGGTAGTGTCTGTGATGCACTTCCTTGCCACAGGCATCTACCAGCACACAGTGGGGCAGCTGTATGGCATCTCCCAACCACGTTTCTCCCGTGTGCTCAACCAGGTGCTAGATGCCCTGCTGAAACATGGAAATGACCACATATATTTACCACGGACTATGGAGGAGGCGAATGCATGCAAAATCGCATTCTATGCACTGGCAGGCATGCCAAACATAATCGGTGCCATCAACTACACCAATGTGGAGCTGGTGGTCCGGCATTGGAAGCTCTACCATTCCCTGAATGTCCAGATGGTGTGCGATGCAAGCCAATTGATTACGCATTGCTATACAAGATACCTGGGATCCACACATGATGCAATGGTGTCACGATCCTGCTCCCCTGCCACCCAGCAACGCTATATGCGCCTCTGCCTTTATTTCCTTGTTTTACCGCTGCAGTTTTGGACTAATCTAATTGCATGTTCCATTCCGGTTTTTGGGTTAAACCACCAGATGCATTCTGGGCATGTATGCTGTCCAAAATGCTGAGGGCTGGAGGAGGCATACTAAATGCATTTGTTTGCAGCAAGCAACTAAGAGCTGCAGAGGGCCTGACTGCATTCACCTGTTCCAAGCTACTGCAGACTAGGCTACAGAGAGCTGGTTGATCACTTGATTAGAAACCACTGCTGTTACTGCTGCAGGCTACTGAAGCCAGGCTGGGCTTAAATTAACACAGCTGACAAAGTTTGCAATCAGCTCCACCCTGATGACCTGCAGGCTGGAAGGGCCTTTATAAAGCTCACTTTGAACAGAAGCAGTTGTCAGTCAACTGCTTCCACTGGGAGTTCGTGCTGGGGCTCCTGTTACCAGTTTTTGACCTTTCCTGGAAATCCTCTTTTGGCCTTTTGATTCCTGTTGCTGTTGATGCTTGCAGCTCCCTTTCCAGTCTGTTGCAGCCTTCTGCCCTGCTCCTCTGGGCTCCCACCTGACTGCTCTGCCACACTCTGTTGCCTTCTGCCCTGCTCCTCTGGGCTCCCACCTGGTGGCTCTGCCGCACTCTGCTGCCTACTGCCCTGCTCCTTTGATCTCCCACCTGACGGCTCTGCCACACTCCGCTGCCTTCCGCCCTGCTCCTCTGGGCTCCCACCTGACGGCTCTGCCGCACTCCGCTGCCTTCCGCCCTGCTCCTCTAGGCTCCACCTGACGGCTCTGCCACACTCTGCTACCTTCCGTACTGCTCCTCTGGGCTCCCACCTGATTGCTCTGCCGCACTCCATTGCCTTCTGTCCTGCTCCTCTGGGGTCCCACCTGACGGCTCTGCCACATTCCGCTGCCTTCCGCCCTGCTTCTCTGGGCTCCAGCCTGACGGCTCTGCCGCATTCCTCTGCCTTCCGCCCTGCTCCTCTGGGCTCCCGCCTGATAGCTTTGCTGCACTCTCCTGCCTTCTGCACTTCTCCCCTGGGCTTCCCTGCCTGGCAGCCTTGCCACACTCATCTGCTCTTCTGTCTTCTGCTAAGTCTACCTCTGCTACCTTTTCTGACACTTCTGCAGACTCGGTACAAGACCTTTTCCAGGAGCTTAACCCTAGTCTAACTCCAATGCTGTCCTCTGCCCAAACTCCTTCCTTGGTTCCAACACCAGTATCCAGCACTGCCTTGCACACAGACAGCAATGCAATTGACCCATCTAGTGTTTACAACCCCACAATTACTGCAGTATCCAAAACAATTGCCAGTCCAACAACGCTCTTTTTCAAAGAGTGTGTTTCAACGCTTGCTCATGCCTGTGACCTGAATCAAGACTGTGCATCCATTCTTATCCCGGTGTCCACGTCATCACCCGAAGAAATCCAAATGGCCATAACTGATATAAAACCACAAGAAATGAATGAGGATTACCTTGAATGCAAAAGCATATCCTTCAGTGAAAAGGAAGATTCAGCAATGGATTTAGTGTTTCAAGACCTTATGATCAGTACCATTGTTAGTGTTATGCTGTTTGAACATTTAAACCAGTGGAACGAGATACCTGCACTCCCTGTCAGTGAAAGGATTTTGATCAAGCCTCCGCTAGCCTTGCACTCAGCAGTATCTACCTTCCCAAGTACTTGAACACTGCGAGCCTGTAACCAATTACATGAGTGTGGTATCCACGGCTCAATGCCAAAGTCTACCTATTGGAATAGTAATACCATCAGAATACCAGCTCTCTGTGACAAAGAATAAACCTACCCTTTCTGAAAGTCACTAAGATAGTCCAGTTAATCCACAGCCATCTGAAGGTAAAAGATTTTGTTTGCATTCTGAGTCACATTCACAACCGCTGCATCCAAAGAACAACCTGAAACCAGCAATTCCTGTTTCTGTGCCAGCCTCTATTGCTGTATCCTCTAAAGAGCTTCAGTCTACAATTCTGTTTTCCTGCACGCCCACCTTATGTACTGATGTACCTTGTGAGTCCTTTGGTAGGGTTGTGAAGAACAATCATCCCATTGCATTTTCTGATCGAAGTACTATAATGAAGGAGTATAAAACCTTTACCTGGGCATTGATTTTGACTTTAGTGCTTCAACCCTTACTCTTTCTACTGCTTGAAAGACACAATGGACCCAGTGAGGGGGGGCATACTGTCACAACCATGCTCGCCTGCCAGGCAGCACCGCAACATGCTCCTCTGCCTTTATTTCCTTGTTTTACCGCTGCAGTTTTGGACTAATCTAATTGCATGTTCCACTCTGGCTTTTGGGTTAAACCAGCAGATTGTTACGCTCACCTGGGTTCCACAGGGGCGCAGAACGTCTCCACCAATGTGACTCGTAGTGTAGTGATGAGCGACTGCACTTGCCCACTTAGTTTCGTCTGTGTGGCACGTAGGAGGGCTTAACTAAAGTAGTAAAAATGGTAGCTAGCCAACCGCGGTAAAGAGGTTTAACTTCTGTTTTTTCTGTAACCACCTTGTGTTCCCCTCATTATGTCTCACCTTATTGTTAAGAAAGATGGGCTCTCCATCCTGCGTCGGAATGCAGGGGTGCATAGAAACCAGTTAACTTCACTCAAATAGACAGCAATGACTCAGAGGTAAGTCTTTATGCCAATCCAAAGTATGATGCAATGCTTTAGAGTTCAGGTTGTCTTATAGTCACTCTTGCACTTTTTCTTATATTTCTTCCTCTTGCAGAATGGCCCAAGATGGATGTCTCTTCTCCGAAAGAAACGAGGTAGCGCCAAGGTAAGAGTCCGTTTTTGCACCAAGCACTAATCTTATCTAGTGATATTGTTCATTCATGTGATTAATCAATTGTCCTCTCTTTATTTTGCAGGTGCGGCGCTTCACTAGAATGAGGGACGTATGATGGTGACTAGCGAGGTCTTGAGCGGGTATTGTTCCCAAGTAAGTACCTTGCGGTGCAAATTTAAATGTCTTTTAACGGAGTGCAGCTCACCTGTTGTCTTTCTTTCCTTTGCAGATGCGGATGCTCCGAGTGGCGATCTCATCAGAGTGCCTCGCAGGATCATGTGGCCTCGCAGGATCGTGTGGATGAAAGGAGCATCGGTGAGTATCCCGCGGCGCTGCTGCTGACAGTACAGCAGGGCAACAGGTGTTCCTTTTCTTTCAGGTGCGGCGACTCCCAGATGAATGCGATGACAATGGTAAGGCTCCTGTTCTAATCTGCTTTTCCTTTTCTCTTTTGCAGGTTCGGTTTGTGGAGAACAAGACAGGCGTAGCTGCGGACTGGATGCTGGAGCTGCAGGCACGGTGAGCGTTACGCTACAGAAGTGCGGAATAAATGCGAAGCGTGTTCTGCTCTCCGGGCGTGGTTTAAATAGCCACCACAAAGTAGTCCCCAGGTAAAATAGTCCCAGTACCACACCCAAGAAAATAGTCCCTGGCAGAAAGTAATCCCTTCAAAGGCCTCACAGTGGCCTGTACATGATTTCTCCACTTGATGACTTGATCTGTCTGAAAAAGGCACTATGAGCCTGGCGCCAACGACTGACTCCATGAAGCCCCTAGGCAATCCTTTGGGCCCCCATGAGTTCCCATGGGTGCCTGTACTCTGGGTAGACTGGCCTGCTCCTGATGTCTGAGGGCAGGCATCGTGACACAGATGCATTCTGGGACATGTATGCTGTCCAAATGGCAGAGGGCTGGAGGAGGCATACTAAATACATTTGTTTGCAGCAAGCTACTAAGAGCTGCAGAGGGCCTGATTGCATTCACTGGTTCCAAGCTACTGCAGGCTAGGCTGCAGAGAGCTGGAGAGCACTTGATTAGAAACCACTGCTGCTGCTGCTGCTGCTGCTGCAGGCTACTGAAGCCAGGGCTGGGCTTAATTGAACACAGCTGCCAGAGTCTGAAATCAGCTCCACCCTGCTGGCCTGCTGGCCGGGAGGGCCTTTATAAGCTCACTTTGAACAGAAGCAGTTGTCAGTCAACTGCTTCCACTGGGAGTTTGTGCTGGTGCTCCTGTTACCAGTTTTTGACCTTTCCTGGAAATCCTCCTTTGGCCTTTTGATTCCTGTTGCTGTTGATGCTCGCAGCTCCCTTTCCAGTCTGCTGCAGCCTTCTGCCCTGCTCCTCTGGGCTCCCACCTGACTGGTCTGCCACACTCTGTTGCCTTTCGCCCTGCTCCCCTGGGCTCCCACCTGGAGGCTTTGCCGCACTCCGCTGCCTTCCGCCCTGCTCCTCTGGGCTCCCACCTGACGGCTCTGCTGCACTCCGCTGCCTTCCGCCCTGCTCCTCTGGGCTCCCACCTGGTGGCTCTGCCACACTCCGCTTCCTTCTGTCCTGCTCCCCTGGGCTCCTTGCCTTGCAACCTTCCTGTTATAGCTTCTGATATCCTGTCCTGTCCTTTACCTGGTTATTTCTTTCAACGCTGCTTTCTACTTCTATACATCTTGGTCCACTCTGGTGTCTCCACTTGAATCCGTTTTACATTGTGACCCTGGGTTGGTCTCCGTTCAGATCAGATAAGGGAAGACTTCAGTTGCCTTCATGTAGTCTGTGGAAGTCGTACCTGCCTCAGTATATGGTCTTTCAGTTTTACTCTTGCACTGAGTACAACAGTTTCCTCGGCACGCCTGAGTCATGACGTTGCTGTATGACTGTTGTTAAGAGCAATCTGCTGGTACCTATCCCAAGGGCTTTCCGTAATTCCTGGAGACCCCTTATCATATTCAAGTACACCCTTATTTCTGATCAATCAAAGTTGCCCAGTGTACTGGCTTGTCTTTGCCTTTTCTCTGTCTCTTTGTTTACAGCCTGCTCCTGCAGTTCCAGTGAATACCTGTTTCATCTAACAGCTTGGTATGTACCTTTAATCTGTTCTATTCTAGCAATGTCTCCGGAATCACCCTTAATCTACTTGCATGCAGTGAGAGATAGCCTCTGCCCTGTACACTCCGCCTAGACTTCTGACAGATGGTGCTGCGCAACTCCATGCTTCCCCACTACATGGCACGACGCGCTGCACAAGGTACCTGGCTGCTGGGTAAGTCCAACAGGGCAATGAGGGGTGTTGCCTGTGGGGGGACACACGCATAGGCAACCTGTCTGCTGGCTGGGGAATGAGGGTTGTTGCCTGGGGGGGGGGCACAAGCATAGGCAACTTGTCTGCTGGCTGGGGTATGAGGCGTGTTGCCTGTAGGGGGGGCACAAGCATAGGCAACCTGTCTACTGGCTGAGGTATGAGGGGTGTTGCCTGGGGGGGACACAAGCAAAGGCAACCTGTCTCCTGGCTGGGGTATGAGGGGTGTTGCCTGGGGGGGTAACACAGCAACCTGGGTGGCATAACTATGAGCCCAATCACCTCGACCGAATGTTCAACACAGCCAGTGGATGCAGGTGTGGCATGCCTACAGAGCTGTGTGTTGATGTACGCAACATACACAGCATCCACCCGAGCACATGCACCTTGAACACCATCAATCACGATGCACCACCCTGCAGGCACAATGCCTGAAATACATGAGCGGATCCAAGTCCATCACTGGACATGCAGCCATGCCTGGGGTAAATCCAACTGCCACAAATGGAAATCTCTGTCACTGCACCCACCCCACAGGTAAACCGCAGACCAGTATACTTGCCAAGACACCTCAAGGGACACTTACAATTACAATGGTGCAAGCAAGAAAACAGATGTAATCACTGATCAGTCACCACCACCAACATGTGAGCGAGCTCCACCATGCCAGTACACACCCAGCCCTGTCACAGAAATGTTTGTCGTCACTGGCGGACCATACCACCATTGCCATTCGGCCCTGGTCACATGGGGGAAGGAAGTGATGGACAACTACATGGTGACATCAAGTAGTTGGAAACACGATTAACAAACCATTGTGTATCTTGAAGCAATTCAGGCATATATGTCATGATGCACTCCACAAGTTTATTACAAAGTTCAAATGCAACACACCCATCAGATGTCAGCAGATCATGGTCATCATCAACGCATATGTGTGAATGCTGTACCTGATGGAAAGGTCCCTAAAACGTAAACGGCACACATACCACCAAAGCGTGGACCATCCCTAAATACACTTACCTTGGTGTTACTATAAGCAAATATCAAGCGCAGTCATGTTGCATCTTTGGCATGTGATCATTAACACTGTACAGGCATTGCACACAAGGAATGACAACAATGTTCACAAATACACTTTCCATTGCTCCTGTGGAGGTGATGCTGGGTATCCCCTGAAGCCGATGACCCCCATCAGGCAACCAGTCAACAGGCATGAATAGGACTACAACCGTGCACATGCACACACTCGTGCCACAACTGAGAAGACTTTTGGCCTGTTGAAGGCCTGTTTCTGCTGCGTCAGCAGGTCAGGTGGGGCACTCATGTACAGCCTGAGAAGGTGGGCAAGATAGTGTTGGCATGTGCCATGCTGCACAACATGTGCATCCGGCGCAAAGCACCCCTGCCCCCTGACACGGACCAGATTCCACCAGAAGAAGAGGAGGATGATGGTGGAGAAGATGCATATCGACCACTGAACAATGTGAATGAAGGACGTGTAGTACATCAAACTTTGATTGCACATTACTTTTGATGGACTAAGGCACTTGGAATGGGGGGCACTGAGCACTGGGCACTGTTAAGAAATACATTGACACACACTCAAAAAGCAATGTCCAGTCATGTGTTTTTCTTATGCACACCAGGTGTATTAAATGATTCATAACAATGTACAGTGAACAGGAACCCCTCAATATGCAAGAAACTACCCCCCACCCTACGCCCCCACCCCCAACACCACCACACACTCATGTCCCCCACCTCCCAACCCCCAACATTCCCACACCCACCCCCCACCTGCCACACCCCAACATCCCCACAAAGTCACGCACCCATCCCTCACCCCCACCCTCCAACACCCCCACACACCCATGCCCCCCACACCCTACCCCCCAACACCCTACCCACCAACGCCCTCACACACCCACACCCCCACCCCCCAAGACCCCCACCCCAACACCCTCACACCCCCACACCCCCACCCCCCAAGACCCCCACACACCCATGCCCCTGCATCCACTTCAAGTCCAACTCGACCCCCAATTTGTATCAGGCTACTGATGCCCCCTTTTAGGTGGAGGGGGTTGTTTGTTAGGCTGGCGCAGACAGTGCTGTGACCTGCGCACCGGGCTCGTCTGGGTCGAACTCACCGGTGTTGAGCTGGTCAATTGAAGGACTTGTGGGTCGGCCTCTGCAGCATGATGTTGGGCCATGATGGCCACCAACTGGTTGACAGCCTGTGTCATTGCTGATATGCCCTCACTCACGCTCCGGGCCACATGGTAGACAGCACGGCTAATTGTCCTGGTGTTGTCTTGCATGCCCATGTCTTCCCCATACGCGACGTATTGTTTGACCATATCATGCATGGCCTGCTGCCGCTCCTCCATGTGGTTCAACCGCCCCTCCAAGTCCCAGATGGATTTTGCAGCTGGTGGTTGCACAGGAGGTTGTGGCAGTGTCTGCGTGGTTCCAGGGATGCGTCATGTCCTCCACAGAGCTGCGTCCATCAGAGCCATTTTCAGAGGAAAAAACACTGGTGTAGACGGCACGGTAGGGGTCTGTGGTATTTGCTCAGACATGCAAAAACCTGCAGTGTCCACTTCCTCCAGTTCCTCATCCTCCTCCTCTGCACTATGTTGTGCGGATTGTGCTGCCTCACCAAGGTCACTCTTGGCTGTCGACTGCGCCCCTCGACATCACTGCCCACTGGTGATCCCTCCTCATCCACCTGAGGTGTATGCTGTGGTGCAGGAGTTTTTCTTGATGTCATCTTGGTGGCAGGTGTGCCCTTTGGCATGGGTGCCTTGATGGCAACAGTGTGTTGTTGCTGGGGCTCCTGGCTTGGTGTTTGAGCTAGGTGCTCATCTGCTTCTCCATCCTGTGCGCCCTGTTTGCTGGGGGGCTTTGGCTTGGGAGCGGTGGCCAGCCCTTGAAGTCGACGGCCTGGAGGCATCGTCGGTCCCTCTGCTCAGGCGTGATGTTGGCTTTTTTGGCTTTTTATGTGTTGCGGTGTGTTCGGCCTCAATGTCTAATCCGGTGCCTGTGGGGGACAGATAGGCACGGCATCAGTCCTGGGTGAACGTACATCCTATATACATCGATTTTAGTACATTTAAAGTCCTGTGCATTGTCGTGAACCTGTAGGAGGGCTGGCCATGGTTCTTACAGGAGTTGCGGGGGGGTGCAGTGTTTCGGCATTCTTCTGGTGCAGCCATGATGGGCATGGTATCTGTTGGTCGGCCGACAGGTGCATCGTGGCTTGCATGTTCTGGCCATGACTCAGGGGCTGTGTGCCATGTGGTGTCTAGATGTGGGTCTGACGTTCTTGCACAATGTGTATTGTTGCATTTTTGTTTACACTTCGTGCATAGTCATGGTGGGTGTGACAAGTGTGCAATCGGCAGTGGTGATGTGTGCAACATGCAATGGGATGGCACAGTGGTCAGGCCTGTATACTTGTGGTGATGTATATGTTTGTGTGTGTGTGTGTGTGTGTGTGTGTATGCAGATGGTGCCTGTGTTTGCAAATGGGGACTCATGTGGTTTGTATCAGTGGGGTTAGTTGTGTGTTTTCATGGTAGGGATGTTGCCCTTTTTTAGGGGCTGACTTTTGGTGCGAGGTGATGGCCCATGTATTGGCTCACATCTACTTCTCTTTTGGACTCCAACATTGTACTTGGGGTATTGGGTGTGTGTGGTGACTTTTGTGTTACGCTAAGGGTCACTCACCATCATCCGCTGAAGATGGAACGCCCATCTCGGAATGGCCAACCCCCTAAATGGCCTCCATATCTATTACGGAGCTGCAGGTTTCCTCCCACCGTGCCAGCTTTACAGGCGATGATGCTCCACCACCTGTTGCCTGGGCCTGGCTGCGGTTTGCAGCCGCAGATATTCCCAATGTTTCCTGCAGTCTTTAACTGTGTGTGGGGTTGTCCCCACTGCAGAGACCTTCTGCGCGACCTCCTCCCAGATGATTTTTTTTCTTATTTGTGTGGGACAGCGCAGGTCTGCACAAAACAAGACATCTGCGTGCTGGACCAGAGTGTCGGTCAGCAAGTTGAGTTCCTCATCTGAAAACTTGGCCTTCGCTGCCGAACTGTGCCTTTTCAGGTTACCTTGGCCATGTCCTTGCTAACACTATCCACAGTGTCCGATTCAAGGTGCTGTAGACAGGAGGATTGCAATGGATTGTGTTTTAAAGATGGCCACCGGAGCATTTCCCGTTCCGTCGCAATGACGTTGCTTCCTGTACTGGAACTTCCAGTGCCTGTATTTACGATATCGGTATCAATGGTACTGCTCTTTACGGCATCTAGGATGCCGGTGCCCATGTCTGCGGCATGGATGATGCCGCTATCGGTGGTTTGGAGGACCTTACCGGCATGCCAGTGCAGCTGCTACCGGCTTGCCGGGTTTGCGCATGCCCGCTGACTCGGAATCAACCATTGATTCCGGCAGCAGAGCGACATGGACTCGGTTGCACCAGTATGCCAGTCATTTTATTTTTTTTACCAGCCAACTCCTAATGAGGCCCAGTGACTAGCACGTCTGGGTCAGTGATGTCCTCTAAGGAGTTTAGGATAGGGATCACATGTGGGAGGATGGCATCCGCCATAATGTTACTTTTATTTCTCGTGAGATATGGAGGCGCTAACATGTTTTATTTAGTTTTAGGGATATTAGCTGAAAGGGTGAATTACAAAAGGTGGTGATCCGTTCAAGATTGAGGAACGATTGAAGTTATTATGGTATCACAATTGAGATCAGCTACCCAATCTTAGGTGCTTTCTTTTTTGTGGGTGGGCTGGGTAACTATTTGGTTTAAGCCATGTTCCATAAGGGTGTTAGCCACTGCTAGTGCATGGTGGTTGTTTGGATTGTTGAATACTAAGTTAAAATCTCCTAGTAATAGTATTTGCGAGGAGGTTTTAGTGTTATCCGATAGTAGTAGCATCATGTCTTCCTTAAAAGTACCAATAGGGCCAGAGGTCTATAAATTAGATGGATGGTTATGGTACAAGAGTTAGAGATCGGTATTTTGTCTGTGAGAGATTTGCAAGAAGAGAATTTAGGAGTGAAAGCTAATCTTAAGTCTAAGTTTTTGCTATAATGGCAATGCAGCCACCTCTGGAATCTAACCTATCAGCTCTTATAATAGAGTATTTTTCTGGCACTGCAAGTAGGAGTGATGGGCCTGCTGCTGCATGCAGCCATGATTCTGTTATAGCCAAGAAGTCTAGGTTTTCAGCTGTGATCAGGTCAGTGATGTCCGTAGCATGTGCTATCATTGATCTGGCATTAATTAAAACACCCTTTAGGATTTGTGTAATTATATTTGTGTCAGCGGCACAATATTTTTCTTGTTTCTGTTTCTTAATGTAAGGGTTCGAGGTTTTGGTCAAAGCTTTGCTGCACCCTGTACTGTTCTGGAGTCTGGAGCGAAGTCTATTATTTCTATTATTGCGCGTTACAAATAAATAAAATACAAATACAAATTATTTATGTATTTGGTGGGACAAGGATGACTAGCAGCTATCTGCAGGTTAGGAGGACTGTAGGAGCCCTGGTTCCTGGAGGGAGACTGCAGATGGTTAGCAGAGTTTGAGAGTTCTGTGTTGGGGTTCTTGAACTCTAGGCATAACTTAGGTAGAAATTTAATTGGCCTAATTGAGGAGTCCAGATAGTTGTAGTTAAGCGAGGTTAAAAAGGTGTGGCCTTAGTCCCTTGTAGGTTTTAAATTCTGTCCATGGTTGGAAGGTAGTGTGACTGTGTGGTTAGGATGCCCTGGTTTAAGTCCAGGAATAGGCCTAGCAGTAGTATCAGTAATAGTAATGAGGGGTACATGTAATGGGTTGCACCAGTCTGTAGTGGATCATGTGTCACATCCCGTAGCAATGCTCGAATATCATCAATAGAGGAGAGCATGGGAGGGAGTTTACTGTGGTGTAGATATGGGTATAAGCGGATAATGTATGGGTAGCCTACCTTCATGAACTAATAATTAGTTGAGGTTTTTTTTATAGCCTGGGCAATAGTGTGGGAAATGCACTAATACCATGATAATAGTGAAAAGAAATGCAGTGATAGTATGGTGCTAATAGGGCAGTGGTGATAATACATACTATACTGGTACAGCGGTAGTATAGTGCTACACACTGGGCAATGGGGGAGCTGGTACAGTTCCAAACATATTGGGCATTATGGCATTTCGGCAACAGTTAGGAAATACAATGGCAGAAGTGCAGTGGTAAGGCACCCCACAAAGGCACCCCACAAAGTTAACATGAACTTTTACTTATTTAGTAATACAGGACGTGCGATGCTAGTTAGACTCTAGTACAATTTAAATCAAATATACATTAAATGCATTTTGGCAATGGTACAGGTACAATTTACTCACGCTGTGAGCTGTGCTGCGAGTAACAGGTAGGAGATGTGTTGGACATTTTCCTTCCCATTGTAATTGTACTGTTGCCATTATGCAGTAGGCATATGGCTTTCAGGGCCCATCTCGTCAGAACCATAGTGTTTATGCTCCCCGTTTTCTCTTTCACTTTATCAGCCAGGTGAAGTATCTTTGTAATTGGTCCCAACACATCCAGTAATTTATCTTGGTATGATTTCCAAGATGCATCAAGCCGTTTCTTGATATGTTTAGCAAACTTCCTCATGCAAGTAAGCATTCTTTTGTCTATTTCAGGTGTTTCAGCAATTCCTTCTAGCATATGTGGTCTGGGACACTCAGTCCATAGTTTGTTTCTCATTTTTTTAGCCAGATGTGTTCTGAAACTCCTCATCAGGATCACCATAATTATCATTGGCGGCTTCCATTCTGATGACCAGGGATGAATGAGTGTCTGATTTTACTCGGTCTTTCTTTCCTTTAGAGGTCCTTTGTCTTTATCTTCACTGGAAGATGACGGCGTTTCCACGTCCTCTTCACTGGACTGCTCCTGCCAGCTGTTGGTTTCCTTGACCAACCTGGGTGAGGATATTTTCTGCCATCTGCTTTCTTTAAACCTTGACCTCAGTGCTTTTCTCTTGCCACCTTTCCCCTTACGCAGCGTACCCGGAGGTGTGTGGCCATCATCAGGCTTGCATGTACTTCTGATTTCGTTCATGCCTTGGGAGAACTTTAATAAATTCTGCATGAGGGATAGATGCTGTGAACTATTTCTCAAAGTAACACCTAACGCTTTCTGAATGGTCTGCCCCAAAGTAGGCTGCATCCTTTTTTGGTTTACATGTGGTCTTACCTCTTCACTGGAGCTGTGAGAGGTGGGTGTGGAGATTTACCCTCCACCCATTAAAGGTGCTGCCAGCAATAGCCAGAGGCTTGAAGCTGTAGGGGAGGGTAGGTCAATAGGACCCCCCCCCCACTGCAGGTCCCGCCCTGGTGAAGACTCATGAATCGTCGGCAGTCCACCGGCCCCCGGGCCCAGACGGCAGGGCGGCTGCAGACCGACACGTGAGGCTGCACCACCACGTTATGTGGCAAAGCACAGACGCCATCTTGTATTAAGCCATCCCCATCTTGCTAGAAATGTGCAGGTCAAACCCAAGGCAGAGCAAACATGCACACTGAAAGCTGCAGAGTGACCCCCACTCGGCCGCGCTCACAGAGGCCCACACTTCCCCCACCTCCCACTGCATGGCAGATCCGCTGAGGGCTCGTTCTCACAAGCCACCAGACGCGAGCAAACAACAAAATAAAAAGCTGTAGCTGTTAACCTTCCGCAGTACATCATTGCCCCAGCCATGTACGGGAACATTAGGAAGTAAATGAGACCAGCCCAAACCCTGCAGGCCCTGACCCTGCACCAAGCCCCCAACGATAGACACGTGGCGCCTCACACCCATACCTACCCCGAAAACCCTTGCAATGTGTAGAAACCATTTATGTAATGTGTGTCTTGTTGACTAACGTTCGCTGCTATATATAAAGGAGAATGGGTAAAGAGAAAATATGCAACCGATATTGTTTATAATGTAGAGATGTACGAAGACTGGCTAGCTGATAACAATGTGTAAAAACATGTGTTGCTCTCTTTATACACACACCTGCCTAACACTACCTCATGTTCGTATGTCAACTGTAGATGTGAAATGCTGTGTTAAAGGGTATGATCCCCAGCTAGTATTCCTTTTAATGCAAATACATATGAGTCCTTTTAGAAACCCCATGTGTTGTTAGTCGCCCATCACCCACAGGACAGTAAAACGCCTTGTGCAAGATGCCGCGCACAGAGCTGCAAGGCCATTTCCCCCTCCTCCTGCCCAGGCCCTCTAGAGATAGCTGGTGGTCAAACAGCACAGCTTCGCCTCCCCTCCCGACCCTGCTGGACCCATTTCAAGCATCCACCTCCCCCATGTCAGAGGCTGCCACAGCCTGACTCCCTGACTTAAGAGCTACCTGGTCCTAAATCCCACCACCTCTCAGGCACCAGTGACATGCCCCCCATGGGCTAGTAGTACCCCCGTCAACCCCAAGTTAATGACTCTAAAAAGGGGGGCGCCCACACGTGTACCAACAGATCATAATACCATCCCTCACCTAAACTGCCAAGGCAGGGTGGTCAAGCGACCCCTCCCATGCCCCTGACTACGCATGCACATGAGACCAGATTGTTTGAACCTAAGGTATCCTCCAAACTGATGAATTGAGACACACCAGATCGCGCATATCAATGTTCCTGTCCACATACTGATCTAAGGTCAGCGCTTACAAGAGTTGCGAACCAACGGGAAGCATAACGTGTGACGAATGAGTGGGAATGTGTGGCCAAAAGAGCAAATGTTAGTTTAGTTATCAATCGTTGTTACAAGTCATGTCCGGCCCGTCACTCAACCCCGATGAGCCCAGCTGACCTCCCAACCCACATGGCACAGCACCAACGTCCGCCAATCCTGGAGAAGCAACTGTATACAATGTATACCGCCTAGGCATCACCACCCAATCCCTAAGACTATGTGCCCCCTATAGCTTGTGTCATGCGTGACGTAGTTCTGTAATAAGTAGGACTGTCTTTGCGATGGTCAGACAGAGCGCTCTCGGAGTTTGCAGAGTCCTTTGCATGACCTATATTGATCTATATAAAGCTCTTTTGATCTCACCCGCACTTGGTCCTGGCCTCATTCCCCTTCTGGGGTGTGTCCTTTACTGCCTCTCACTAAGGGCGGTGCGTTTCTGGGGATGCTTACATTCAGTGGTGACCCCATAGACGTGATATATTTGTTAACTTTAAACTGTCCCCTTGGCACGAGACGGCCCAGGTCGCAGTGGAGACGCACGGCGTGCCTGCCCATCAGAGCCGCCCACCTACGGCAACTGGTACGCAGAGACGTGTGCACGCAGTTAGGGCGAGAGGGTACGGGCCCCGTTTGAAAAAACCCTTAGTACCGCTCGCCGGAGCCGGGTGGGGCCATTGAGTGTGAGGCCGCGCCGCTTGGACGGACCAAATCTGGAGAGTCTTGGATCAAGACGGGCACGTGAGTATTAAGTGCGAGTGATATTAAAAGGGGAAAAAATTTGGAGGACAAGGGTAAAGGAGTGGGGGATATAAAGGGAACTTTCTTACTTCTAATACTTTCTCTTTCTTTGCATATGGCCATTAGGATACAGAAGTGAAAAAGGGAAAAGAGGACGGGAACCTAACTCTGCAAGGGGGTAGAAGGCGGCGCAGCGTAGTGCTATCTCGACTAGTGCTGGGAATAAGTAAAACAGTGAAAAGATAAATTAAGGGTGTCTGAGTGATGAGACATGGAAAATACGTTACGACTAGCTTTTCTTTCTCTTAATCTTCTCTAATTCCTCTCATCCGGGGTAAAATAAGGTCCAAAAAAAAAAAAAAAAGAAGCTGTGTGAGGGTTAGAGGGGGTCGCCATAGAGGGCGAAGGGCAAGGCAGGGAGGGTAAATGCTATATGTATATGCTGAGGTATGATGAATGTCGGTTGTGTGTTGTGCACATCGTATGTTTGTGATTTTCTGTAATCAAGTGACTCTGCATAATAGCACTGTTTTAAATACTTTTCTAGGGGGTCCGGTCTATGTAAGTGTGACTTGGTAAGATTTGACAAACCAGCACCTTTTGTTGAGTAAAAGTGTGAATTATTTATTAGAACTTAAAAGTGGTTGAAGTCCCATGTACACAGTGACCCACGCATAGTGACAGGAAAGACGGATACATGAGAACAGATTAACACCGGTCGAGGCATGAGAGCAGAGACACCCTTAGCGCACATCTGTAAAAGTTTTCCAGGACATGCAGAAAGAATAACTAAGTACCATGACCAGTGGGTAACGGAACTGAAGAAGGAGGGTCTTCCCCAGGTTTGGCCACAAGGAGGGTCTTTTGATAAAAGTGTCCTGAGCATGGTAGCAACCTGCATATTCCTAAAATACAAAGGAAAACAATTTCATAACAGGAGAGAGATACTAGATCTATGGCGATTATTCGAGGAAATACCTCCACCAAAGAAAATAGACACCACACTTGATCAACCTGCCCTCACGGCTACCCCATCAGCGCGAGCAGAGGGTAGCAAGGAGGACAAGGGAAAAGAGGGAGTCATAGAGGTGACTCGATTGTACCCACTTCTGAACAAACCCCCACCCACTGAAGGATACAGTGATCGCACATACGTGGACACTAGCACCCCAACCCCCACAGTAAGGCCAAACGCGCCATCGCCATACGAGTGCCCCGATCAAATGGGCAGGTGAGTACCCCCTCAGTAAACATATGTAAGTTGACCGAAGACTTAGACGCCAGGCTCTCAATAGCCAGAGAAGAGTTGTCAAGGATACAAAGCCTATGTGAACAAGGTGAGCCCAGTACAACCAGGTCAGAACGATTGTCCCGGTGCCACCCCTTAGATAAGGCAAATGAGGAAGGGTGGAAAAAAGGGGAGCTACTATTCAGAATACAAGAGGAGCCCACCCAGATAGTAGAACTAGGAGCGAACAATATAGGAGGAAGAGTAGGGGGAGGAGAAGTGGAAGGTGATGGAAGGGAAGAGCTGTGGTGTGACCTGGAAGAAGACGAGCAGGAAGCTGGGAGATTGGGAATGGTGTCAGGAGGAAGTTTAGTGGAATTAGGGGAAACACCACTGGTGAGGACAATGGAACAGGAGTGGACAGGGAGGTTAAGAAACAGGACAGGAAGGATAGCCATGGTGGGGAAAAAAGGAACAAAGGTGAGTATTGGGAAAGGAAGTAAGGGACGATTACAACTCCCACTAATACATCGGGGGGGCGGGTAGACCAAATTATATACCCTGGGCACAGATGGATAAGGCAAACTTACTAAAATCTCTACCCCCACTATCAGGTGGAGCTAGCAAGTGGACATACGCCTTTGAGAAACACACTGCAGGGGTTCCCCTGGCCATAGGAGATGTTAAATGTTTACTTGTGTGAGCAGTAGGGGACCAATCAGACAGGGTGTGGGCAAAAGCAGGTTTCCCAGGAATAACACTGGATAGTGACAGACATGATGGCGCTGCCTTCAATACAGTGCGCGCGCGCGTTTGGGACGTATTGACACGGCAGATTTACAGTCAGTAATGCAATGCACTATGAATGATGGGGAAGAAGTTATGGATTACATTTTTCTGGTACAGGAGATGTGGAGAGCTGAAATGGGTGCACCATATGACCAATCAACATCGTTATTTTACTTCATAATAAAAAAAGAGGGCTCCCAAAAGAAGTGCAAAAAGCGCTTGACAAAATAGCAGGGATTGAAGCGAAAGGATGGCCAGAGATACAGAGCATAATAGTGCACCATTGCAAAAGAATCAAGGAACGAGAGAAGGAGGTGGCACAAAAAAGGCTGGCAGACGAGGCCAAGTTAGTACAAACGAAACTGGTGAAGGTCGCAGCAGCTGTAGCAGCACTCCCACATGACAGAGACACGGAGGAGGAAGAGGGGGGATTGTTAGCGATACAGGGGAGGATGGCTGCGAATTGGGCAGGAGGAATACGGAGGACAGCAGTGGCAAGTGTGGCACCCCAGCAACAGAAGAGGTGGGTACAGGGGGCGAAGAGGAGGTGGACAGGGATATGGAGGTAATGGCAGAAATGGGGGACCAGGACCCAGAGGGGGGCAAGGAAATTGTTGGAATTGTGGGAGGTGGGGACATTTCTGGCGCGAGTGCAGAAGCAGGCCTAACCCGAGTTACCAAGATGACCAATATTATGGGCACCCCCATCCGGGGAGCCCATACGGGTTGCCCGGGGACAGGGGAAGAGAACAGCAAGACCAAAGGGGACAAGAGCAATACAGGGAAAGGTAACACAATGTTCAACAACATCCACAAAGCAGTGAGCACCTGCCCTACACCCAAAACAACCCCTTCACTACTACATCCAATGGCATGCCTGCCCCATATGGAGGAGTAGCAGTAGTTTCAGGTAACGTTTTCAGCCAAGGGGGAACAACTAGGCATCCAGCATAGGATAGCCCACAGAGAACACTTGCGTGTCCAATCCTATTGACAACCTTCAATGCAAGCGAGGAACCATTGATAGGAGCAGAGATAGGAAATAAACAATTCATCTTTATGGTAGATTCGGGAGCCGAAAAATCGTGCATACGTGAAGACAGGTTTCCGCTATCTAATCGTAAATTGGAGACACAGGGGTTCTCTGGGGCGGTGTCGAAGTTCCTTACACAGAAGATTTGGACGTGACAGTGGGGGAAAAAAAAAATAAGGGCACACCTATTGTATTATGAGCAATCCCTCGTCAACCTGCTGGGAAGGGATCTCCTCAGCAAACTGAACATGACCATTTCATTTACAAAAAGAGGAGGGATTGTATGCTCAACCCCAGGGATGTGTTCTACGCGTGTGATGCTGGTGATATATTCGAGAGCAACATGTCCAGAGGTGCGCGGCATACCTGTGAACCCATGTTCATTCAGGGGTTAAAAACATGAGCACGGGTGGTCCCAGAGTTGAAAAAACTAGAATGGAGAGTACCAGCAGAATTTGTCTTCCGCCCAATAGCTCGCCCCGAGATAATGCCAAGAACAGTGATGTCATTGGACATACATGCAGTACAAATCACAGCCAAAAGAATAGCTGTAATTGCAATGGACATACATGGCTGTGAGTGGCGTACAGTATTATGCATAAACGCCGACATTGCACTCCAAGATCTGTCAGACGAGGAGCTTTTCACAGATTCAGAGAGTGACGGAGAAATAATCATGGAAATAGCCATCCCTTGTGAAATAATGATACAGCAGAGGCAGGTGCGAGTGCAGTTAATGGCAGTAGTGGTCGCCCCTCCGTCGTTCTTTAATGATGACATGCAGTCGGTGCCCTGGCAGTTGTGGACAACTGGTCCCCACGACGTAGGGGTACTACGCGGGGTCACACCAGTAAAGATCAATCTCAAGCCTGGAGCAATTCTGCCCCGGGTCAAGCAATACCCCTTGTCTCGGGAAGCAGAAGAAGGAATAAAAGAAACAATAAATGCCCTACTCGCACAGGGGATAATAGTACCCTCGAACTCCCCGCGTAGCACCTGTATTTACCCAATCAAAAAAGCGAAAGTAGGGGCCTGGCGGATGATCCAGGACCTACACCCACTAAATGACGTCATCCAGAAAGAGTTCCCTTTGGTCCCGAACCTGGCATCCATTCTATGCAGCATCCCAAAAGACGCATCTCACTTCCCCGTGGTGGATTTTAAAAACACATTCTTCTCAATACCACTCGCAGAAGAGTGCAGATACCTGACAGCATTCACCCTAGGGGGGAGGAGGTACGAACACTGCCGATTGCCCCAGGGTTATTGTGAAAGTCCCAGCATATTCAACAGAATATTGCACGAAGATCTTGGAAACAAGACTGCTGACAGCACAATAATACAGTACGTGGACGACTTGTTAATTTGCAGCAAAAACGAGGGAGATTGTAGAAAAGACTCCATTGCCCCTTTGACATTATAAGCCCAAAAGGGGTACAAGGTGGACTAGGAAAAGTTGCAATATTGTCAACGCGAGGTGCTGTATCTAGGGCAATTAATCTCAAAAGATGGCAAGAAAATAATCCCAGACAGAGTAGCAGCTATCTCGGCTGTTGGGAGACCAAAGACAGTGAAAGACATGCAAAAATTTCTCGGGATGTGCAACTATTGTCGTGCCTGGATATTAGACTATGCTGCATTCACACACCCATTGCTCCAGGCACTCAAAGAAGCACAAAAGGAAAATACAGAAATACAGTGGGACTCAGAGTCATGCGATGCATTCACATCACTCAAAGAACCCATTTCAAGCGCACCAGTGCTCGCGAACCCAGATTATGAACGCAAGTTCTACCTGTTTTCGCAAAGCAAGGGGGCGCTCATGACAGGAGTCTTAACGCAGAAAACATCACTAGGTCACAAGCCTCTGGCATACTACAGCAGGACTTTGGACGCAGTAATGCAGGGACATTTCGCGTGCGAATAGGCTCTCACAGCCGCCGCGTTCGCCATTGAGAAGAGCGCCACCATAGTAATGGGGCGCTCACTGATACTGTATGTAGAACTCTCATTGTTCGCCATACTTGAGCGATCAAAAAGCACATTAACCACACAGAGAGCCACCGCATATGAGGTAATACTGTCAAGCGCCAATATACATGTGGTAAGGTGCTAGATGGTTAACCCCGCAAGATTCATCTCAGAACCATGCACTGTGGAGGATATACAGGCACATGATTGTGCAACATATCAAGGCAAGGACAATGGTACAACTGTAGTGAGCAAGAACGCATTGGCGGAGGGAGAGATATTTTTCATAGATGGGACAGCTTCCATAAATTCTGAAACTGGAGAGAAACTTGTAGGGGTGGCGGTCGTGCAATTGGAAGAAGGTGAGTATGAGGTCCTAATACAGCAGTGACTGCCAGCTCATTTCTCAGCACAGGCAGCAGAACTGGTAGCATTAATTGAAGCACTATGGGAAGCAAGGGGATGCGCAATAACAATTTACACAGATTCAGCCTACATGGTCACAACAGTACACGGAGGGCTTGCCAGGTGCAGAAGAAGGGGGTTCAACCGGGCAGATGGTTAACCCGTACAACATTCAGAATTACTAAAGGAACTCATAGAAGCATTGAAAGAACCCACCATGGTAGCAATAGTGAAATGCCAGGCCCACACCAATAATACTGACTTTGTCTCTTTGGGAAATGCGGCAGCAGACGCGGCTGCCAAGGAGGTATCATATTTAACAAAAGAAAACACAGATGAGTACTTAATGCGTAGAGAATTGGAGGACGATGTTCCGGATGGGTACAATGCCAGTGTCTCAAATATTGGAGCTACAGGAAGGGGCAGCTGAGGACGAAAAAGAGTTGTGGACAAAAAGAGGGTGCAGTCAGTCCGCCACTGATTTATTATGGCGACAAGACAACACAGGTAAAGTAGTGATGCCAACTAAGTTATTAAAATAGCATTACAGCAGCTGCACTTTCCAGCACACAATGCAAGACAACACATCGCGGCCGAGATACAAGAACACTGGTTCATTCCAGGGTTACAGGAACAACTCTCTAAGCTAGCAATGAAATATACAACTCCGGCATGACTTTAAGAACACTGAGAGGAACAATACCCAAGCCAGTAGGACCTTTCAGAGAGCTGCATATAGATTATGCAGATATGGGTGAAAGATGCAACGGAGCGAGGTACATGATAGTGGTAGTTTGCCTCTTTTCACCGTGGGTAGAGGCAGGTCCCTGTGCCCGCCCAGATGCTAAATGCGCTGCAAAGTTTCTAGTGTGGGAAGTGTTCCCCCGCTGGGGAATTTGCAATGTAATTCGCTCTGACAACGGCACACATTTTGTGAATGATCTCTTTAAAGAAGTAACATCATTACTAGGAATAAAACACAAATTATGCTTGATTTATCACCCACAAAGTAACAGTGTGGTAGAAAAGATAAACGGATTACTAAAAGGGAGGCTCTCAAAATAGTGTTTCACCCTTAAGAATAATTGGGTGCACTGCACCCCTTGGCCCTGTTTGAGCTGAGGAATCAGCCAAGCAAGGACCACCATTTGTCACCCAATGAGATCGTGCCAGGGAGACGAATGCACACAGCACACTTACCTCTCCATAGACATTCAGATGCACACAGAAGTGCAACTGTACTAGGAGAGGAATTCAACGACTACCTAACAAAACTCACTAAGGCAGCATGAATGATAGCCAGACAACTTGCACCACCATTCGTAAGTGACGGGGAGAATGAAACACATACTCCAGAGAAAGAAAGCCCAATGGGTCAGCTGGAACAAGGTGAAATGATATATGTTAGAAGCTTCGTGCGCAGGTGGAATGCTCCAAGATTTCATGGCCCATAGGAGGTGATGTTTTACACACCCACAGCGGTGAAAGTGAAGGGCTTGAGATATTGGATACATTTGACAGACGTCCAAAAAGCCTATTAAAGCGTGGGACCAGTAGAAAGTGCAGAGGGCCCTGACAGGGAAAATGTGCAAGAATAAAAGAAATTCACACACCAGAGGATGCAAGGTTTATTGAAATGGCCACTGTATTATAACAATGTTTATGACAAAATGTGAAACAGTATTAAATGAAAATGACCTCTCTCTCTCTCTCTCTCTCTCTCTCTCTCTCTCTCTCTCTCTCTCTCTCTCTCTCTCTCTCTCTGTCTCTATCTCTCTCTCTCTCTCTCTCAACAAACAGGCTGCCTGCAACAATTCGCAATAGGGACGCTAGGAGTAGAAATGTTTTTGATTTGCGAACATACTCATACGAATGTGGGTTGGCTGTCTGTGCTATTATATTTTTCACACTCATGTTTGGCTTAACAATATATTGGATAATAGCATTTATCTGCATTGAGATAAATGAGAGGGGAGGTAATGGAACCAGCATGGACAATGTAATCAAACCGTTTAAGGAGGGTAACTATTTAATATGGGATGGCTTTCAGCTGGTATGGGAGTATGGCCCACATCCAGACCAGTCAAAATGTCAGAACGATACTAACAACAAATCGACCACTCCTCTGAAGCCCCAACGCAATGCTATAAATTTTAGTGTACATGAACTAAATGACCGGCATCCATCTGTTATATCATGATTATATGATATCACTGCTACCCCGCCCAAAACGACAATCAGTCCTCCCAGAGAAAATTACTACACCACAGAGAGAATAAAAGAGAATATTAAAATGGCTGACAAGTTTATGACTCTGTACGAGGAGTGGGAGAAGGGGGGGCCGGGGAGAGGGAGTCCCTGTTGCACATAGCCAGATACGCTAAAACATTCCTTAAAAACAGGAGAAGGAGGGAAGCGGGTAGGAAGAGATATGACGAATACTATGGCCTGGGACTAGATACGATAGAAGATCCCAGGCACCCACACTAGTTGAATAAATAGTATGCAGACATGAGCTAAACAGATAAACAAACAACTAATGAAAGCTGCTACGTGTGCTCCTTGATCCCCCATTGCTCAGGCACACCTAAAGTTTTGATGCCACAAGAATTGCCTCTTGCAGATGCCCAGTGTCTCCTCCATCTCACTCTGTGCAGACTTAAGAACACCTTCCAGGCACACACGGTATCTTTTGAAATGCTGCAGAATGAGAAAACATGCTACTCAAGAGCCAAAGGAGTGGTATGTTCAAAAGAACCGTTCTTAATAATAAAAGGAACAGTATTTTCTGAAAACAAATGGAAAGATGATGTGGTAACATGCAAGGCTGAAGCACTGCGAGGGCTGTCGACAGAGAAACTACAATGGATCGCAAAGACGTGTGCCGCAGTCTGGTCAGAACATGTGGCAAAATTGACCTGGGTGAGCGCTATAGAAAAAGCATTGAAACTACAGAAAGAAATCTCAAACCAACTTTGCTTCCTGGGAAAAGGGAAAATCGACATGGGAAGAAACACGAACTGCAGCAAGAGCCTAATGATCCCAGATATGAAGAAAGGAACAGCAGCCCTAATGGACACTTACTGGGTCTGTGGCAAACGGCGTACATGCACCTCCCACCATCATGGAGGGGCACGTGTTCCCTGGCGACACTGCACTCAGCCCTAATGGTAATACCGGAGAGCCACCTCGGAGAAGGGGGCCAGAAGACAACCCAAGCTACAGTCAATGCCTCACCCACTGAAGAGCCACCACTGTACACCCTATCATAAGGGAACACCGACAGAATCGTATCCAGAAAGCGGAGGTCATCAAACTATATCTCAAAGGCCTCCTCAGAACTTTTGGCACAGATCCCAGAAAGGTACAGGTTATTCAGCTCAGCGGAAAGCTTCTTCGCCTCCCTCATTCCAAGCATTCAGGCCCGGGCAAATGCAAAGTGGCTGCAGATTACGCGGTGGGAGCTGATTCAATTGGCCAACGACACTGAAGAAGGGTTCAACGTGATCAAGGTGGAGTTAAGGGCGCTGAGACTAATGACAATGCAAAACAGGTATGTCCTAGACCTGTTGATGGCGATGGATGGAGGTGTTTGCCAAAAAATTGGAAGTGCCTGTTGCACTTTTGTACCTTCTGAAGATGCTGATAATGGGACACTATCACACGTCATCGCTGAAGTGCACAACCTGGGGGAACGAATGAAGAAAGAAGGTGGCACAGACCCAAGCACGTGGTTCGACAACCTTTTTTCATGGGTACCCTCCTGGATGGGGCTCGCAGTGAAACCCCTCATCGTATTTTTGATTTTTTGTGTGTGCCAGTTGGGTCTTCGATGCTGCGCAAATGTAGTCCCAAATGGAACAATGCTGATGGTGATGATGGGCAATGCCAGAGGAGGGGCACGGGCGCAACAGGAAGCACACGTACAAACTGGTGAGGCTTCAGAGTCCAAGTATAGAATGGTACCCATATATTATGACAGGGATATAGTGGACAGGTTATATCATACCACAATAAAGGAGCCCCGTGAACTAGAATGGTACACGGAGGTATGGGTGGACCTGGAGGGAGATGGGGGATGTATATATATGACCTGCACGCCAGATGAGTATGCTAGAAGGGGGGAGAGCCTCCGAGGGGTGTGCAGAGCTTGGATGCCAATAAAGGGAACGCCAGCCTAGGAAGAGGCAGTGCTAGCTCAGAAGGAACGCAAACGACTGGGGGAGCTAAGGTATTCATTACTTAAGTAACAAAAGGGGGGAAGTGTAGGGGAGGGTAGGTCAATAGGACCCCCCCTCCCACTGCATGTCCCGCCTGGAGAAGACTCATGACTCGTCGGCAGCCCACCGGCCCCCGGGCCCAGGCGGCAGGGCGGCTGCAGAACGACACGTGAGGCTGCACCACCACGTTATGTGGCAGAGCACAGACGCCACCTTGTATTAAGCCATCCCCATCTTGCTAGAAATGTGCAGATCTAACCCAAGGCAGAGCAAACATGCACGCTGAAAGCTGCAGAGTGACCCCCACTCAACCGCGCTCACAGAGGCCCACACTTCCCCCAGCTCCCACTGCATGGCAGATCCGCTGAGGACTCGTTCTCATGAGCCACCAGACGTGAGCAAACAACAAAATAAAACACTGTAGCTGTTAACCTTCCGCAGTACATCATTGCCCCAGCCATAAACGGGAACATTAGGAAGTAACTGAGACCAGCCCAAACCCTACAGGCCCTGGCCCTGCACCAAGCCCCCAACGATAGATGTCGTGGCGCCTCACACCCATACCAACCCCGAAAACCCTTGCAATGTGTAGAAACCATTTATGTAATGTGTGTCTTGTTGAATAACGTTTGCTGCTAAATGTAAAGGAGAATGGGTAAAGAGAAAATATGCAACCAAAATTGTTTATAAGGTAGAGATGTACGAAGACTGGCTAGCTGATAACAATGTGTAATAACATGTGTTGCTCTCTTTATACACACACCTGCCTAACACTACCTCATGTTCGTATGTCAACTGTAGATGTGAAATGCTGTGCTAAAGGGTATGATGCCCAGCTAGTATTGCTTTTAATGCAAATTCATATGAGTCCTCTTAGAAACCCCATGTGTTGTTAGTCGCCCATCACCCACAGGACAGTAAACCGCCTTGTGCACGATGCAGCGCACAAAGCTGCAAGGCCATTTCCCCCTCCTCCTGCCCAGGCCCTCTAGAGATAGTTGCTGTTCAAACAGCACAGCTACGCCTCCCCTCCCGACCCTGTTGGACCCATTTCAAGCATTCGCCTCCCCCATCTCAGAGGCCGCCACAGCCTGACTCCATGATTTACGGGCTACCTGGTCCTAAATCCCCTCGCCTCTTAGGCACCAGTCACATGCCCCCCACGGGCTAGTAGTACCCCCATCAACCACAAGTGAATGACTCTAAAAAGGGGGGCGCCCACACATGTACCAACAGATCGTAATATCATCCCTCACCTAAACTGCCAAGGCAGGGTGGTCAAGCAACCCCTCCCATGCCCCTGACTATGCACATGAGACCGGATTGTTTGAACCTAAGGTATCCTCCAAACTGATGAATTGAGACACACCAGATCGCATATCAATGTTCCTGTCCACATACTGATCTAAAGTCAGCGCTTACAAGAGTTGCGAACAAACGGCAAGCATAACGTGTGACGAATGAGTGGGAATGTGTGGCCAAAAGGGAAAATGTTAGTTTAGTTATCAATCGTCGTTACAAGGCATGTCCGGTCCGGCACTCAACCCCGATGAGCCCAGCTGGCCTCCCACCCCATGTGGCACAGCACCAATGTCTGCCAATCCTGGAGAAGCAACTGTATACAATGTATACCAGCTAGCCATCACCACCCAATCCCTAAGACTATGTGCCCCCTATAGCTTGTGTCATGCATGACGTAGTTCTGTAATAAGTAGGACTGTCTTTGCGATTGTCAGACAGAGCCCTCTGGAGTTTACAGAGTCCTTTGCATGCCCTATATTGATCTATATAAAGCTCTTTTGATCTCACCCGCACTTGGTCCTGGCCTCATTCCCCTTCTGGGGTGTGTCCTTTACTGCCTCTCACTAAGGGGGGTGTGTTTCTGGGGACGCTTACATTCAAAGCACCTGCAGCACTGCATCACTCCAATCGAAGAGTCATCAGAACTGCTAGAGAGGGTCAGAGAGGAGGCTTTTGATGAAGTCTCTACAGATGTGCTGCTCCTATCTCCAGCAGTACCACTTGGATGAGCAAGACGCCTTCCCAGGATCTTTTCTTTCTTATGCAATTCATTTGCTGAAAGTCGACATCCTCTTCCTCTGGAGTACTAATAGTGTCTTTATTCGGTTGCAAGACACTCTGGCATTTCGCAAATGAAAGAATAAAAAAAGAATATGCCCTCTTTGGGATGGGATATGAATTCTATTCCCCATTTGAATGGTGGCCATTTAAAACAGTATAATAATACTCAAAGAATATGGCCACCATGCAATGGGAGAGCAGACTGCATATAGGCCACGTGCAGGCATGTCTTCTCGTTGATTTAGGCGATTGGTCAATAATTTAGGTGCAAAAAACGTCATTGCGCTTGGGCGTACCTGTTCGTATGGAAAACACATTCTGTGTTGCTATATCGCGTAACCGCCAATATACCATTCTTTCAAGCACCTCTTTCCTATTTTCTGTCATTGCTTTTTGTCTCTTGGTGGGTGAACTTCTTTGTAAGCCTTCAGGAACTTTTAAAATCAGTCCCTTGATTTATCCATTCCTTTTTTACCTTTCTTCTTCCTATACCTTTGTCCTTTGTCTTGTGCTTTGTAGTTTGTCTTTTTTTGTTATTTTAGCTTTTTCTTTTTTTCTTTTGTAAGTTTTTTGATAGTAAGTCCTTTTTGTGTCATATATTTTTACAATATTTATTTTTCCTCCACAGTCCTGAATTTCAACATGACTATGACCAGCAGTGATGATGAGGTGGTGTGGGTAGTTTCAGCTTTACCACCACGGATGAACCAATGTGCAACAAAAAAAAAATATTTCTGACAGTTGGCAATATTTCCATCTAATGGACCAACACAGCAAAAAGGAGATCGAGGGGGTCATGTGCAATTTGTGCAGTAAGGTTTTGTGAAGAGGACCGTCACACAAGCCGTCGCAAAGCTTGGAAACATCCACATTAATTCAACACCTTGACAACGCTCATCGAGATGAAGTGGATGATTCATATAGGAAGGCTCATATGAAACATATTTTATTTATTTACATTTTTAAAGTGTGCACACAGCCCGCGGCCATCGAGGCACTGTTACAGGAATTGTTTGTTTTTTAGTTGCATAATTGTTTTTTTTTTGTCTTAGTTGCGTATTTATTACACGCTTAAACACCCAGATGTTTCTAAGCACGGACCCGGGGATCGAACCTGTGTTGCTTAGTGTCATCTTGCTTACAAGGCACGCACGTTGCCGCTGAGCTATCCTCCCTGGACTTAATGGCAATGCACATGGAACAAGATCAGCACAGCAGTATTTATCGTCTGTGCCACAGACTTCCAATATGATTACTAGCTATTTTCCACCCCAACAAATAACACTCAACCTCATTCCATCCTGCCACCACCTGATCTTTCTAACTTTATTATGATTTGCAAAACCTGCCACAGCTTTATCGAGGTGGTAGATGGCACCCTAGATGCTTTGGGCAAGGCTTTTTCAGAACATAAAGCCAGTTGCCAATGCTAGGTATATTTTTAAGTGTCCTTTTTTCACCTTATTTTTTAGAGAAAAAAACACAAGCAAATGTGCTAAATATTAAATATCTTTTGTTATATGAATGAACCCCAGTCTTTTTCCCTTCCCAATTTCTACCTCTTTTTTTCCTTATTCACCTAGACAGTCCTTTTCAGGGTCAACTTTTCAGTTAAAAAAGAGACAATAAAAACACATACTGTGTATATGGATCAAAACCTTTAATTGATCCTTTCAAGATGTGTTAAAAAAAACATTCCTTATTTATTTCATTATAGCCACTGTTATCCCCTGTGGAAGCCAGGGGTAAAAATCCCCCGTTCGTGCCACATTTAGCCGCACATGCATCCTGGGTAGCCGTGGCCATAAAAACATTTAAAAAACAACACATGTACATATATATGTGTGGGCAGTAGTCTTGTAAAGATTTATTTGAGGATACAGAGTGTAGCCTTTGTACACAGTCACTGTAACACTTTAATAACTTTCTATTAATCAACAGTACATATAAATGTAAACACTTATGTAAGTGAATATACAATGTCTTTTAAGAACATGTGTATTTGGGGGGAATGTGGTGGCACCATTTCTTTTTTTTATACTTTCTATACATGATACATTGTTTTTCATTAGCCCAATGTTCTGTATTATTAATGTCAATTATGTATGGATTAACAAAATCCTTGAAATTAAAGGAACAAACTTTAGTTGCAGGGACATTAACGTTAATGTGAGCAATTGTAAAAACAAAAGTTGAAATTCAAGGAAAAAACTTCAGTTGCATGGACGTTAAGGTGAGAACTTAATGCAACAAATCCCCTCAAACTTATCTAAAGCAACCTTACCTTCATGTCCCTGTTGCACAGCCTTTGACCATGATGATTACATCACAGATCACATCACTGATGACATCACTAATTGCATTACAACAGTAATCAGCATTAAGGATGGCCTCCAGCCATGGTCAGTATCCATGGCCAAATATATTTGAACCCATTAATGAGTACTAATCATGACCTTCAGTCATGGACATTGACCACAGTCTTCAGCATGTGCACTGTATATTTTAAAACATTAACAGTCCACCAACCACAGACTCTGGCCTTCACCAGTGGCTACAGCTTTCAGTTGTGTCCACTGTATATCATATACACTAATCTGCCACTAGTCATGGGATTGAACACTATACTGGCAAGTGGCTGCAATATTTGGCTATGCCCACTATATATTATAACATATAAATGGGCTTCACTAGCCATGGCCTTTGACCATGAGTAGTTTGTACTTCTTTTGGCCATGTCCACTGTATATTTTAAAATACTAACATGCCATAAGCGATGGACTTCGGCTAGTCCGACTGTATATTATATACACTAACCAGCCACTAGCCATGGTCTTCAACACAATTGCAACCAATGGCAACAGCCTTTGGCCGTGCCAACTCTATATTGACACATAATAATGGGCACTAACCATGGCCTTTAGCTATGGCCACTGACTACAGCTTTCAACTCTGCACACTGTATATTTTAAACAGTAATGGGCCACTAGGCATGGCTTTTAACTATGCACATTAGTATTTGCAACACTAACTGACCACTAGCTATGGTGTTTGATGATGGCAAGTGGCCACAGCCTTCCTCACGGCCGAGTCCATGGCCTAAATTGTTTTTAAGAACATCAAAGTGTTTATGAGCTAACATATTAATCATGTTATGTCTAATGTCATTATTGATGTAATGCAATTTGTGATGTTATCAGTGGTCATCATCATGGTCCTAGGCTGTGCTGTGCAGGGGTTTTGTTGCGTTGTTTTCACCTTAACGTCCATGCAACTAACGTTTTTTCCTTGAATTTCAAGTTTGTTTTTACAATATATTGCAACCCTAATGGCCCTGCAGC